>NW_004955415.1:26569262-26632790 GCF_000276665.1 Chinchilla lanigera
GCCGCGGCGAAGATGGTGAGTGGGAAGGAGCCCTGGGCGCGGGCTGAGGTGGTTGGGAGCGGCGGGACTTCCGAGCGCCGCGGGGCTCGGGCTGTGGGGGCGGGAGCGGCGACCGAGTGGCTGAGCGACCTGGGCCCGGCTGCGGTCTCGGCGGAGGAGGGGCCCCTGTGCTCCCGGGCGGCTCGCGGCCTCTGCGCGGCACCCACTGCTGCCAGGCCGCTGTCCCAGCCTGCTCCCACGCCGCGCCGGGCCTCAGTGCGGCAGGCCGCGGCCGGGAGCCCACCGGGGTCTGCAGAGTGTGGGGGCGTGCTCGGAACCCGGCTCCTGACCCCTTCTGCGCGGGTTTCCACAAAGCCGGCGCTCGGTGACCCGTGCGCGTTTCCGTCTTGAGGTATTTCCATCAATAAGGAAAATAAGGCCTTTATTGAACAACCCCGGAAGGCAGACCCTGGCTCGGTTAGGAACCGAGTGGCCTTGCCACCGTTTTGTTTGTCGTATCTGGCAATCAGCTTCTAGCAGCACTCTCGGGCTTGTCAGCCTTGGCAGTGCCTCTTTTAACCCTTCCCTGCCCGATCCCTCCGTGTGGGGTTGCAAATTTTTATTTATCTGGGAACAGCAGTTTGGCCGCACCAGAATTTGTAGTCCAAGGTGCTGGCATGATGTTGAATGCTAATACACCAAATGTAAAAGCATTTTGAAAGTCCTTCTAGTTACCTAGTCATTTAGAAGTAAATGCGTTCGGTATGTTATAGATAATGGAGATTTTGCTTAATTTACATATATTTCTTCCTCTAAACTGTCACTCTGCTGTAAGGGTATTCTCAGCGGGGCGACCAGGTGGAACATTTTGTCGCTTTGTGAAGTTGCACACACTGTTACCATTTTTGGTCAATGATTTGTAGGCAAAGCCTTAGCAGACTTTGCTAGAAAAGACTGCACTGTTAACTGCATCAGTCTGCCTGGAAGCGGTTGGTACCAGCTTATCTGTATACAGTGTGTGTTCACAGAGTAACAGTGTTTTCTTACGGTAGTGCAACTTTCATGGAGATGCAGCATTGCTCCTTTGTGGAAGATTAACCGGTAGTTTTTTGGTATCTGGAATGTGTAATAGGGGGTTGATAGTCTTTGGTTCTTTACAGTAAGCTGCAAAGAGGATCAGCATCTTAATTCTTTTTAAACTCTTTAAGATTTTAAATGTTTGTTTTAAGTTTCTAATACAGTACAGATTTTCAATTGAAAATAGAATCAAACATTTTAACTTTCGTTATACCACTTCGGTCAAATAAAATGAAGGAAGAATCTTATTTCCTGGTACTTGGAGAGAGAGGAAGAAGTAAAAATTAAAGATGGTGGATTCTAAATACATTTCAAACTTGTTTGCCTTGTGGTAGTTCAGAAAGCCCTTACAAGCTACTTTTGTTTAGAGTCTTGCAGAGAAGAGTTCAGAATACAGACTGGTCATTTTTAAAGGTTACTCTTACACTTCGTTTTACAAGCAGAGCTGTTCATTCTAGCTATTAGAGAATATCTCGAAGAGGGAAGAGTTCCTTTATTATCCTAGGTTCTAGCACTTTCTGTATTTGGAACTGTTTAGATTTGTTGGTCAGGTGGTTGGGGCCAAGTTTCCTTCTTTCTTTTTTTTTTTTTTTTAAACCCGAGGTTAAATTTTAACTGCTGATGGGTGTGAATATTTTCTGTTTGGTTTTTTTTTTTTTTTTTGAGACGGGGTCTCACTACGTAGTTCAGGCTGGCCTTGAACTCACTGTGTAGCCTGAACTGGCCTCAACCTGAAGTGATCCTCCTACCTCAGCCTCCAAAGTGCTGGGGTGCTGGGATTACAGATGGGTGGCCCCACACCTGGCCAAAGGTGTGCTCTAAATTAGCAGAATTACTTCCTGGTATTCACCAGCTTTTCTAGAAGCATTTGGAATAAAAGAAATTGAAAACAACTAAAAAAAGAAACCACCCTGGGCACTTTAAGATGATATTTCAAATGCCTCACTCTCCAGTGCCTTCCCACCTCCTTGTAGACACTCCACCTGAAGCCCTGTGTGTGTCCTGGGCATGTCGGCTTCCCTTGTGTGTGCAGAGCCGTTTGCCAGCCCACCATTAGGTTCCTGAGGCTGTTTGCATGGTAGTTTTCTTGGCTGTGGGTTGTGATTCACAGGTAGACTTGCCTCGCTCTTTGTGTAACCAAGGTGTGCATTTGCAGTGTAATTGGCTTAGGCTGAACTACAAATGCGTTTTACCACACCGAGAAACACTTTCACTTATGACAGCCCAGTGAAGTAGACTGGGCACTTGTTCCTGTGCCTGTTTAAAACAGGAGAAAAACAGACTGAAGGATTCATCAACTTGTGACCAATCGCTTTTTCTGACTCCATATCAAGAGGTTTTTTTGTTTTTTTTTTTTTTTTGTCTTTTTGAGACAGGATCTCACTATGCAGTTCAGGCTGCTGGAGCTCACTTTGTAGCCCAGGCTGGTTTCGAACTTGCAGTGATCCTCCTACCTCAGCCTCGCCAGTGCTGGGATTACAGGCATGCACCACCATGCTCAGCTCACATCAAGTTTTAAAATAATTTTTAAAACTCTTTGAAATATTTTAAGGAGTAAAGTACACAGAATAAAGATCCTTTTGTATAAAAGAAAGTTAGGGTTTTTTGGGTTTTTTTCTGTATTTCAGATTTTATGTTGTCTTTGCAGTTAAATATGTATTTTCCTCTAAACATGCCGTCTCATCCCCAGAGACAGCCACTCTGGGGCCCAAGATGTAATGTACTGGCTTAGGAAGTCGATGGTTTCATTCAGGTTTTATATCAGATTGCAGATTAGAACATTCATTAAGAAAAAACTTCTCAAACAAAAGAGGAGACCAGGGACGGGTAGCCCAGGCAGCCTTAGCAAGAATGGAAGTGGCTCCCATCAAGTGTGAGCACCCTGTGCTTTGCAGTTGCTGTTTCCCAGGACGCTTTCCCACCTCTGTTCTTCCAGAGTTTGGCCTATGATTTCCACAGCTGGTTAAAATCAGTCCTTCCCATGCTAACTGGTGGCTGTGCTTTTAGCTACAGTGTATACATCCTGAGTAATATACCTTGCACTGATGTGTTTTTAAAATTTATATAAATCTATGCTTCATGTCACCTTTTGTAGGTTTTTTAAAAAACTCTTTGGGGGGAGTTAGTTTTTGATTTTAGTGGTGGGTCTGGTTGTTTTTTAAAACTACTGAATAGTATTCTGTGGTATGACTGTACGCGTTTGTTCTCCTATTCATGGACATTTGGACTCTTCTCTCTTTTTTTTTTTTCTTTTTTGATCTTTTGAAACTTTTTGCAACAGGCGATTTCCACATCTTCCTGTATATTATTTCTGGAGGCCTAGTCCTTTCTTGGTGTTTGTGTAGAAGGGAAGCCCTGGGCTAGAGTGTTGGGTGCATTTCCTACCCTGCCGGTCCGTTTACTTTGTGTTCATAACTTATAGCCTGCTTGTCTGTTCTTTTCACCTGGTGTTAGAGACTTAGAACCTTTGTCCATGTGACCAGTGTGAAATGGTTTCTCCTTATTTTGATCTGCATTTATCTGACTTTTTTCATGTTATTGAATTCTTTTGTCTTTGTGGTACTGGTGACTGAACCCAGGGCCTCATGCATGCTAGGTGAATGTAGAGCTACACTGTCAGTCCACATGCTATGTGTTTACACACATGCTGCATCCTGTGAGCCTTACTTCATCGAATTTTACATACATTAAAACAAAACACACAGTAGGAACGTGCTTGTCAATGCTAGGACCTTAGGAGGATGTTGTTCCCTCCATTCTGGCGCATGAGTTTCTTTTCCAGCCTTACAAGGTAAGTCACAGAAATTTGCCACTTAGTTCTGTCACCTGCCGTTTTCTGACTCCTGGTAGTGGACACATAGAGTGATGTAGGGTAGAGGTTCTACTTACTTCAGGCCCTGTGATGAGCCCTTTGACCTTATACTGTCCTGTTCCCAGATAGCTCCTGAGCCAGAACCTTGAACACAAATGTGTGGGAGCGCTTGCTTATGCTCAGATTTGCCATGGACTAAAACTCTTTTTTAAAAAAAAGCATACTAAAAACTGGCAAAACAAAACAAATAACTGACTTTTTCATAAATACAATTGGTTTAAATAAAATAGTGTTTAATGTTTAACTTAGTATCAAAGAGGCTGGAACATTTGTTTTTATGCCAGTGTAACTATATTTTCTTTCAATAGTAATTAAATACTTTGAAATGAATACACCTGTACTTGAAATTTGAAAAAGTCTTGAAGCTTTGAAAAACGGAACTTTACACATTGTTTTGAACTGGTGAGGAAAGCTCCAATCCCCTGTGTTATCAGGCATGCTCTCCTTATTGTACTGTCTGCTGTTCAAGTGTATAAACGACAGAGCATAATAAAGAAGATTATTTTCCTTTCGGGCGTAATATTCTTGTCCATATTGTTCATGAAAGTTGTATCCAAAGGTTTATGTCTAACACTGAGAAATATCGGTAAGCACAATTTTTCTTTGTTCCTTACTCCTTTGTGTTACTGTTAGAAACTGGAAGTTTCCACTTGAAATTGTCCTTTTGAGCTGTGTCCTACTCATTTTTCTTAAAATTTTTGAGAAATGTATAGATTAGAAAAATAAACAGGTTCATTCATCTCGGTCATACTTTGGACAAACTTCCTGCATTCATCAGGAGCTGCTGTTCAAGGACCTCCATTGAATTTGGTAGATTTTAATCTCAAGTGGTTCTTAACTCTGACACTGAACTAGTCTTCTAGCAGCTTACATGCTGTGCTTCATACTCTGTTTTACCATTTGCTTTTTTTTTTCTTTGTTGGTACCAGGAATCGAACTCATCATCTGGCACGTGCCAGGCCAATGCTCAGCTACATCCCTGGCCCTCACAGTTTGCTTTGTTACATTAAAAGTGAATCAATTTTTAAATAATTTTTTAAAAAGTTAATTGACTTAAGTAGACAATGAAAAAATTTAAAGAATAATGACATTAAAAATGAAGACCTTGAGGGGCTGGGGATTTAGCTCAGCGGCAAAAGCGCCTGCCTGGCAAGCGCAAGGTCGTGAGTTCGGTTCCCGGTACCGGAGAAAAACCAAAAAAAAAAAAAAAAAAAAAAGAAAAATGAAGACCTTGACCTTTAGTTGAAGATACCAAAAGGCCAAGAACTGGTTCTGTTGCAGTGAGGCATAGATGAGCTCCTTAGTTCTTCAGGGAGGTTATCTGTCATATTTTGTCTTTGTATTACATTGAAAGAAGACTGTTCTTTCAACATTTTTACCATACCTTACAGGTTATTACTTGTTTGCCTTCACAGAAAAGGATAGATGATTTTCCAACCTGGTTTGGTTTGGTTTTGAGACAGGGTCTCCCCATGTAGTTCAGGCTGTTCTTGAACTTACTGTGTTGTATAGCCCAGGCTGGCCTCAGACTTGGAGTGATCCTTCTGCCTCAGCCTCTGGAGTGCTGGGTTTATAGGTGTGTGCCATCACACCCACATTCCTACCTTTATTCATATCTTGGTTTGTAAGTGTAGTTAGTGTTTATTTTTAAATGTGTTCACATTTTTTGTTGGTAGTCTCATGTAGTAATAGAGCTAAAGATAAACCCCCGGGCCAATATGGTTTGGACTTGTCCAGCTTCTTGTCAGTGTTTAAACCAGTTGTTGAGGGGCTGGAGATTTAATATTTAACTCAGCAGCACAGCGCCTGCCCAGCAAGCGCAAGGTCATGAGTTCAATCCCTGGTACCGGGAAAAAAAACAAAAACAAAAATAAATAAATAAACCAGTTGTTGAACCTCAAGAGTTTTGGAGAAATTCTGAAAGGATTGAAGCTTTGTTATAAGAATGTTAGTAATCTTAATTCTAGGGTCACTAAATAGTAATAAGCCAGGCATGGTGGTGCAAGTCTATAATCCTAGCACTTGAGAAGCTGAGGCAGGAGGATCCTTGTGAGTTCATAGCCATCCCAAGCTACATACTAAGACCCTGTCTCAAAAGACAAAAACAAAAAAGCCCAACAAATAGTAATAAAATGCAGGCTGTGTATACACCTTAAATTTCCTAGTGGTCTCATTAAAAACGTAAAAAGGTGAAGTTTATGTAAACCAGTATATCTAAACTGTTACATTAACATTTGATTAATGTAAAAACTAATGAGCAGCTTTATATTCTTTTGTTTTCTCAAATTGTTTGAAATCCTGTGTATGTTTTATACTTAAAGCACATCTCAATTCAAACACTTTAATTGGACGTACTTGATTTATATTTAGAGACCATAGAATTTATAGTCAAAGGAGGATTCACGTATCCAAGTTGCTTCAGATATACTTAAATTTTCCAGTTAACGGCATTGGGAATTTTAAGTTAATTGAAATTAAATAAAATTAAAAATACAGATTCTCAGCACAGTAGCTGCACTTAAAGGGCTGACTAAACTACATGTGTTCGTGGCCACCTTGTTGGCCCAACCTTGCTCTTTGTAATTTGGTCTGTCTACCTTGTAATGGGAAGTTAGTATGGTACCAGCACTTCCGCTCTCTGCATTTCAGCACATCTGGGAAACAGTGCCACAGTGTGCACTAGGGTTCTGTGGGACTGGGTTTGAGCTCTTCAAGGTGCCTCTCACAGTAGGACCGCACAGATGTTGCCAAGTGAGCCTGATGAGCAGTGCCTCAGAGAGTTTAGTTGTGACAAAGGGCAGCTTGCCAGGGAGTTTGACTGCTTATGTCCCACACGCTTTTAAACATGCAATGGGAAATTGAGATACCAGCATAGGACTATTCTCTGTATGCTGCGTTAAATTTAGTTTGAGTCTTACAGTGAAAATCCTTCAAGGTAGGTGAAACAAGTACATTAGAGAAATGCCTTTAAGATGATTCTGGTATACAGAACCCCCTCAACAAAAGCCAACTCTCCTCCTCACCTTGAAAATGAACCTGGAAGGTATTTGCTCCTTACTGAGGAGGCATGCTAAACCACAGAAAGGCAGCACTTGAAAGCCTAACAACAACATAAAAGAACAGGAAGCAATGCTGTCTTAGGTAACTTAACAAGTGTTTACTGTGTGTCTGGCATTGTGTTACCTCCTCTCATTGAATCCTCACGGCAGTCAGTGAGGCAGGTGTCATGACCATTCCTGTTAACCCACACTGACAGATGACTGAGAGCATGGGCCTGCAGTCTGGGCTGCCAGGATGCCTTTGAATCTTTGTACTTACTGTCTGACCTTACATGAGTTGCAAGCTGTTTTGTGCCCAGATTTCATCACTCTTCTGTGTGAGAATGGAAGTACTGGCCATCACAGCATTATGGGTGATACACTTGAAGGAGTGCTGGCACACAGTGAGTGCTTGTCACTGTTGGCTAAAATAATACTAAACAGTGGCTGCCTTCAATCTAATGAGATTAATACCTTTTTCACTATTTGCTATATGAATGGTAAAAGCCCAGATCATTAACTCTGCGAAAAGTGACTTCCGCCTAGCTAATCACAAGGCAGCTAAGTCCTTCAAGAGCCAGCTCTGGTAGTCTCTGACCTGAGGCCACCTCCCAGTCACCTCCACTTAGACCCACTCACTCATTCCCTGGGCTCTTCAAGCATGGAGAGCCTGCTGCGGAATAGCACAGGTCCCACAGTATTCCTGCCTGTGCATGGCAGCTCTGCCTGAGGATGGCTTTTTCAGAGTTATGCTTGATGTTTAGGTCCTGTCTTCATCTTTAGATCATCTGTATGCCAGTGTGCTTTGATGATTGTAGCTCAAATCAGGGTGGGAAGAGTGCATTAAAACATGTTTCAGTTTTATTTTTTTTAAATTAATGCTATTTTACTTCTGAGTTTTTGGATAACTTGAATTTTGATATAAAGTATCTTGGCTTCCACATTTAGGTATATTTTTTCTGAAGTAATTAATGGAGATTCAGACACAGTTCTGCAGGGCCTTCAGCGTTGAGAAAATCAGTCATTTATGCATCAAATGCATCAAATATATGAGGGGTTGTTTTATGCCAAGGACTAACACATGCACTAGGAAACAAAGGAAGATGAGCTCATGCATGGGAGCAGGGAGTGGTACGAAGGAAGGAAGCTGATGAGGAGGGAGTCCAGAGAGGTGGCCTCCGCAGCTCGGACTGCAGAAAGGGTCCCTGAGTTGGTGGCACTTGTAGACTTCCACGGCAAGCTGTGGAAAGAGCCCTTCCCGAGGAACTAAAAGGCCTTGAGGAGCAGTGTGTGTGACATGTGGCAGGGACACAACAGGCATGCGTGGTGAGAATCCACTGAACAAGGGGAAATAGGAAATGTGCTGTAGGTGAGAATTAGACCAAGAAAGGGCAGTTAGGCCAAAGGCAAGGATTTTGTTGTTGTTGTTTATTTTTGTCTGTTTTTTGTTTTTTTGAGTCAGGATCTCAGTGTAGTTGAAATGAACCTTGAACTCACTATGCAGCCTAGGCTGGCCTTAACCTCATGGTGATCCTCCTGCTTCAGCCTCATGAGTACGGGCATTATAGGTGGTAAAAGGTGAGGAATTTGAATTTTGTAAGTAGTGGATCTAGTGGGAGGTGGTTAGAGTGGAACTGACTGATTTAATTCTAATCATTTGGATGTGTGGCTTGGGGGAACCAGGGGGCTCCCAAGGCCTCCACCAGAGCTGCTCAGTGGATTGTGGAAACAGTAGAGGTTCTTCAAAGTGCGTTATATTTGTAAAGACTTCACAGTGTGTACTGGGTCTTTGTACATTGTGTCTGATTTACCTTAAATTTAAAATTTTTTGCTGTATAAACTTTAACCATTATTAAACAGTGTTTTCTTTGGGTGCATGTTGTTTCTGGGCCTGGAAATATGAAGCTCATCTCTTGCTGTCATGGTAGGACGAGATACTTACATTGCCACGTAATACAAAGGGGTTGACGTGATGCTACTGGCGCATTGTATTAAGGTGGTATTGATCATGGATGTCTTGCTGAACAGTCACATAAAGTAAAATAAAGTAGGATAAAATACCTTATTTATGAAAAGGATAAAACAAAAATAGTTCTTTTTCTTTTTCTTTTTTTTGCAGTGCCAGGGATTGAACTCACAACCTTGCGCTTGCCAAGCAGGTGCTTATGCCACTGAGCTATATCCCCAGCCCTCAAAAATAGTGCTTAAACCTTTGAAGACTACTGATGCAAAATGTTATAGATCATTAAAATGACCTTAATTTTGTATCTGATTATAAGAGTAACATATATCCATTGTAGAACATTAACATGGTGCTCCAGTGATACAGTTGGTTAGCACGAGGTGTTTATAGAACACTAAGAAAAGTTGAGTTGTAATAGCAATCCCTGCTGAAGTAGGATCATTTGCCCCACATTTTATTCTGGGCCATCGTATATGTAATTTTTCAGTGCTTTCTAGGAATAACAAGGGTTCAACAATACATAGGGCAGAGTCCCGGTCTTTGTGAAGTATGTGCTGGAATGGGGAGAACAGTTGAGAAGCAAGTCAGCAAAGGGATGAGGGTGGTATTAGATTTTATACATGCTACATACGTGTGGAAATAGAGGACGAGAGAGTGCATGTGTGAGAACTGCCAGTACAGAGCTCTTCACACACTGAGTCCACCTGTAAGGGTGTGACTTTATTTCCCACATCTCAATGTGACAAGAGTGCCACAAGCGAAGAGGTTGCATTTTCAGCAGATGGTGCTGGGACAGCTGGATATCCACATGCAAACAAGTGAAATGAAGTATGGATGCATACCATAACACAGGTGAACCTTGAAAACGTGAGCAAAACCAGTCACAAGGAGTACGTATTACATGACGCCATCTATAAGAAATGTTCAGAATGGGCAGATCCATAGAGACAGAAAAGGAGCTTTTATTTTTGAGACAGCAGCTCGCTACCAGTTCAGGCTGGCCTCAAACTCACACCAGTCGTCCTGCCTCAGTGTCCAGACTGCTGGGATTACAGGTGTGGGTACATGGGAATGGGGAAGCAGAGTGACTGGTAATGGATATGATTGAGAGTGTTCTAAAATGACGTTGTGGTGACGGATGACAGCCTCATGAATACTATACTAAAACCTACTAAACCTACACTTTAAATGGGTGAATTAGTGTAGAAAATACATCTGTAATGATTTCAGTCATTTAATGATATATGCATGTACAGTGATACTAAATCATCCTCATGCTAAATTCTTTTATAAGAAGTGTTCTGGGGGCTGGGGATTTAGCTCAGCGGCAAAAGCGCTTGCTTGGCAAGCGCAAGGTCGTGAGTTCGGTTCCCGGTACCGGAGAAAAACAAAAAAACAAACAAAACAAGAAGTGTTCTGGCTGTGTGTGGTGGTGCATGTCTGTCATCCCAGCACCCGGAATGCTGAGGCAAGAGGCCAACCTGAGGTGGAGGCCAACCTGAGCTACATGGCAAGACCCTGTCTCAAAAAAAAAAAAAGAAAAAGAAACTTCTTTATGATACATTTTCTGTATGCATTCACATTATCTTTTTCAAAGTGAAGTCCATCCAGGATATGAAGTCACTGTATCACAAAGCTGTGTGTGTAGTGTGCAGCAAAAGAAATAGCAGAGTAAAGAAGTAACTCGTAGACCAGAAGGACAAAATTTTTCCAAACTATTCACCCAACAAGAGGTTAATATCCAGAATATATTACAAACGAAGACCAGCAGTAGAAAACCAGATAATGTGATTGGAAATGAGCAAATGACCTGAAGAGACATTTCTCAAAAGATAGACAAATGGCCAACAAGTCAGTGAAAAAATGCTCAGCAGCACTAATCAGGAAAATGCAAATCAAAACGTTAGTGAGGTATTATCTCAACCCAGGTAGAATTGCTATACCAGGAAGACAAAAAATAAATGCTGGTGAGGGGGAGCTAGAGATGAAATCACTTACATTTTCTCTGTTAGAGAAAATAATTATAAAAATTTCTTTTTCTCTATTGTTTTGCACAATTGAGATTACATTGCATAGAGTTATCTTTTCTCACCTAACTCATAAATATCTTCCTACTGTCATTTAAAAATTTCCATAAACATGGTTTTACAGCTGCTTCAAACTGTCCTGTGCATATACTAAAATTTATTTTTTTTCTGTTCTCTGTTTTCAATTTGTTCTGTTTTTTTAGTATTATGTAGATTATTTCCCTATAATAATTTCTTGGAGGTAGGGTTTTGGGACTTTAAAGGGTCAAAAGATGCAAATAATTTCAAGGCTGTTGATGTAAATGGCCAAGTCACTTTCTAAAAGGGATTAGTGAGTAATAGGTGGTGGAGGGTGAATCTGAAAATGTTGGTTCAGAAAAGAAAGTTTTTTTTTTTTTTTTAAATGCTTTTAATAAATATGTACTTTATCTTGTAGGTGCTTGGGATTTGACAGAAATCTTTTTGTATCAGAGTGCAGGAGATCGTGATAGTCGGTGAAAGGGATTAGGTTTGAGATGTACATTTGAGGGGGAATTGGTAGGGCTGAGGAACCAGGCTGGACCATGAAACCGTAGCAGGTCAGTTTGCCAACGTTTTCAGGTCCTTTTCCTGACTTGGACTCATGGGTGTGCTGGCCAGTGGCCTGAATGGTGAGATAAGTTGTTAAACCAAGGAAAACCCTTTCAGCTTATTGTTTGTTGACTATGTTTTTCTCAAAGAGGAGAGTATTTTCTATATTGTTGCCTTTATAAAGATTAGATATATTTTTCCATTCAGGATAATTTACATAAAATATAATTTACCCTTTTTAATGTAAGTCTTGTAAATTTTTGCAAATGGATGTTGTTGGACAACTATTACGATAATCAAAATACAGAATAGTTTCTTCACTCCAAAAGACTTCCCCTACTAATCTCTCCATCCACCCCCAGGAATCACTGATTTGTTATTTTTCCAGGGGTTTCACCTTTACAAGAATGCCATGCAGATGGGTTGCAGAGGCATTTGCCTACTAGTTCTTTTTTGTTGCTAGGTAGTAGTCCCTTTCCCAATGGAGGAGTGCGTGCTAGTCATTTAATTTTTCAGTTTGTTTGAAAACTTGCAGTATTTTCCTTTTCTATTACAGTTGACACAATAGTAGTACATATCAGTGGGGTATGGTGATAATTTAATTTGTGTATACAGTGTGTTAGATCAAGTCAGGACAGTTAGCATTTCTGTCTCCTTCAACACTCAGCATTTCTTTGTGTTGGGAAGTTTCAGATTCCTTCCTTCATTCATACTTTCATGAACTGTAGCCACCGTTCTGTGCGATAGAACACTACAACTTACCTTTTGTAAGTCTGCTTTGCTACCCATTGTCCCTCCTCCCTTTAGCGCCACCTCCCTTCTTTGCCTTTGGTGACCACTGTTCTGTGTATGAGACCCGCTTTTAAATCTTCACATATGAGCAAGAACATGGTGATATTTGTCATAACTTAATAGAATGACTTCTAGTTCTGTCCACGCTACTGCCAATGACAGGATTTTGTTATTTCTTGAGGCTGCATTATATTCTGTTGTGTTTGCGCACCAAGTCTTCTTTAGGGCATCTGTGATGACTACCTTGGTTGGTTTCGTAGCTTAGCTGTCCTGAACAGTGTGGTAGTAAACGTGGAAATGTGGGTAGCACTCTGATAAGCTGATTCATTTCTTTGGGACACGTAACCCGCAGTGGGATGGCTAAATTGCAGTGATTTTACTTTTAGCTTTTGTAGAAGCCGTCACACTCTACCCTTATTATTCGTGTTACTCCATCTCTGCATCCTTGGCAGCTTTTATTTTTTGTCATTTTCATAGTAGCCATTCTAAGTGCTGTAATACCTTATTATGGTTTTGATTTGCATTTTCCTGGTGATTAGTGACTTTGAGCATTTTTTTTATTGTTTTTGGCCATGTGTGTATCTTCTTTTGGGAAATGTCTCTTCAGATCTTTTGCCCCTTCTTAACTCAGATTATTTTGGGTTTTTCTTCTCTTTCTTTTTTGCTTTTGAGTGCTTTGATTTCTGTACATGAATCCTTTATTGGATGAATGCGTATATTTTCTCACATTCTACAGGTTGTCTCTTTACTCTTTTTCCTGTCTTTGCAGAAGCTTCTTAATTTAACGCAGTTGTATTTGTCTATTTCAGCTTTTGTTTCCTGTGTTTTGAGGTTATATTTTTAAAAATTGCCTATTAAATGCCTGAAAGTGTTTTCTTCAGTAATTTCGTAGTTTTGGATTTTCCATTTAGGTCTTTGATCCATTTTGGGTTGATTTCTATATCTGCTAAGAGATAGGCATCTACAGGTAGTACCATTTCTTTTCTTTGTGAATAACCAGTTTCCCCAGAACCATTTACTGAAGAGACCATCCTTTCTCCAACGCATGTTTTTGGTTCCTTTGTCAAATTGGCATGGGTGATTACTTCTAGGCTCTCTGTCCTGTTCCACTGGGCTGTGTGTGGGTTTTTATGCCAGTAGTATACTGTTTTGTTTATACTATAGCTTTGGTACTACATTTTAAGGTCAGGTATCATGATGGCACCAGCTTGGTTCTTTTGGCTTTGATGCTTTGGCTATTCAGGGTCTTTTTGTGTTTCCATATGAATTTTTAGGATTCTTTCCTATTTGTATGAAGACTGCCATATATATTTTGATGGAACTTGCATTGAATCTGTAATTCCTTCGGGTAGTATGGACATTTTAATGATACTCTTCCAATCTGTAAACCTGAGATGTCTTGCTTTTGTGTGTGTGTGTCTCTTCATTTTATCAGTGGTTTGTAATTTTCACTATAGAAGTTATTTTCTTCCCTAGCTAAATTTATTTCTGGGTTTTTGTTTTAGCTATTGTGAATGAGATTGCTTTCTTGATTTCTTTCCCTGCAAATTCCTTAGGACTATAAAACTAGAATTGGTTTTTGTATGTTGGTTTTGTATCCTCCATCTTACTGAATTCATTTGTCAGTCCTTGCTGTTGTTTGTAGTCTGTAGGATTTTCTATATGTAATTGAATATCCTTTGTTTGTTTCCCTTGCCTTTCTGGCTTAGCTGAGACTTTTGGTAACATCTTCAATGTGAGTGGTGGAAGTGGATGTCTTTGTCTTGTTATGATTCTAGAGGGATTACAGGATAATTCCATCCTTTCTCCATTCAGCATGTTGTTGGCTGTGGGTTTGTCAACATAGCTTTCATTGCATTGCAGTACATTCCTTCTCTACCTAATTGTTGAGGGATTTTGTCATGAAAGGATGTTAAATTTAATAAAGGCTTTTTCTGTGTTTATTAAATTTAGTAAAGAAAGGGCAGCAAGTGATCATGTGTGTAACTCGGGGCTGAGACACTCCTTACCCCTGCCCCCTTGAAGATTGACCACAGAGTCCCCAGTTCTAGAGCCCAGCTCAAACAGTGCCCTCTGAGAGGACAACCAGGACCACTGATGGCTACTGAGCATTTGCAGTGCACCTGCTGAGGAACTGAATTGTAATTTTATTTTAAATAATTTAACAAAGTAACACAACTCTTAATTCTAACGCATTATGTTCAGGGTGAGTATGTAACATTTATTACTTCCTTTTCTGCATTGGGAAGCATATTATTTAGCTTTATTGACACGAGCCCTGAGGAATCTCAGTTTGCATTCTGCCTGTGACAGAGTAATGTCCCCAGCGGTAAGGATTTCAAATTGAGTACATTGAGTTTTCCAAGTAATAATGTAGTTGACTCTTTCGGGGACAAGAGAGCAACTTTGGGGGAAATTCAGGGGAGACTTTTCTTGTGAAGAACATATGCTAAGTATTAATTTGACTCTAGAGTCAAACAACCAAAATGAAGAATGGCTGAAATGTTTCATGAAGAGCTTAACTTGTATGCGAAGACCTTAAGACTTACAAATGGCATAACTAGAGGGTTTTTTGCCTTGAGGTAAAACAACTCTGGCTGTTGGAGAAATGAAGTGAAAAACTGAATTTAAAAATAGTATAATAACAAGAAGGACAACTTTGATTTATGTAATGTCATATATAAGATTATTCCAGGTGAATTTTACATTTATCTAGGAATATACTTTTCAAAGGAGTAGAGAAAATCAGATACTGAATTTTTTTCAAGATGGCTGCATTCTCCTCATAAACAGAATTCATTCAGAACATTTAACCTTAGGAGACTTTTTTATCCAGAGTGAGTGCATACCACAGGGTTGAATCAGATATGCTCAGATCTTCTAACGTGAGCCAGCTGTATAGCCTGAGCTTTACCGGCTGTAAAATGTGAGTTGTGATGGTCTTAATTCCAGAGGCTGATGAAGCAGCACATAGGGGCAGTGGGTGCCGGTCAGTAAGCAAAGACTGGTTATTATTAACCAGACAGTCTGGCTAGGGCATCTCAACTCTTCTTAGTTACCAGTACGACCAAGTTTTACTAAAGCCTTTGGGTAGTGGAATGTTATGGATCAAGAAACCTACCTACTATTTGAAACAAATTTCAGTTCTTTTTTTTTTTTTTTCCCCTGGTACTGGGAATCAAACTCACAACCTCGCTCTTGCTAGGCAGGCGCTGTGCTGCTGAGCTAAATCCCCAGCCCCAAATTTCAGTTCTGTATGGTCCAGAACTGTGAACCAGAAGCCGACCTGGCACGTGGTGTACATTTCTATTTCTTTGTCCTTCTGATGACTACTAAATAGGTAAATGACAAAGATGTGCACAAAGAGAACGATGATGGCTGTAAGGTTCAGTTCTGTGGCCCCTACCATCCACCTAGGCCACAAGTCAGCGCCCAGTGACGAGGATGGGCCTGTGCAGTGAGTCAGTAGGCTTTATCCTGCCGCAAGCCCTAAGCACACCTTAAGCAACTTGGTAAGTACACGCTGTCCAGAGGTGCCGCTGGTGTTTTACACATGGTGTCGCACTGAGATGTAGGACAGAGCTGGTTCAGGTTCATGCTCTACAGTCGAGCCTGTGCCTGCAGTGCAGCTGCTGGACAGGTGCTGCTCCTGTCCTGAGGCTGAGTCCGCCAGAAGCGCCACTCTGAAGCACACAGTCACTGCTTGCCCAGCAGTCATCCAGAAACTGCTCCGAGTTACCGTCTGCCGTCTGCCACAATGCCAGCGCCATTCAAAACACCCAGGGGAATGGTGTTAGGTTTCCCACCAGCTCCCAAGTCTGAAGATCCTCGTTCACCTCACAGCATAGAGCTACAGCCTGTGCAGCCTCAGAGAAGTGCTGCCTGCTGTCCCCGAAAACACTCGGGATTAGACCTCAGGTAGTGGGAAAAGTTCATTCTGTAATCAAAACTGTGAATCACCCCTACCTACCAAACAAAAACAAAATGAAACCAAAAAAACCCCACTTAAATCAGGAAAAAGCCACAACAGCCCAAGTAGATTAGGTATAGTGAAGCCCAGTTGCTAAAGCTAATAAGCCTCACTCAGATCATGTGCGGTCCTTTTTAGACACTCCTAATGCAGTTTGTTAGTAGGTCCGCCTCAGAGGCTGGCAGGAAAAAGGGGAGGAGCGATAGTAGTTTCATAAACCTGGTAAAGGCGTCCCTCACTCCTCCCTGCCTCAGGAAAAGTGGAAGGAGAAGGACAGAAGCTGCGTGGTCCAGCCCTGTGTTCACGTAGATTCCCAGCTTCCTTTGGCATAGCATCTGGAGCCCAAGCATCCTACACCAGCTCCTTGTGCCCTGCCGCCCAGCCCCTTCCCATCTTTCCCTGATGTGGGCACCATACTCCCACACTGAGATGACTCGAGATGATTTGCCTTCTTCCTCTTCTCTGGTCAGACATCACCTTCCCTGTAAAGCATGCCATTCCCCGGCCTCCAGTCACCCTGGCCAATCTTCTGTAGTGTTTTTTGTTTGTTTTTGAAACTCCCTTATGTAACCCAGACTGACCTCTTAACTCATGATGATCCTCCTGCCTCAGCCTCCCTAGTGCTGGGATTATAGGCACATGCCTCCATGCCTGGCATTCTGACCAATCTGATTACATGCTTCCACCCCTAATTTTGCAATGTAACAGTGTCAGTTGGTGTTGTGATTTGCTGTCTGCTGTAATCAGTAGGCAAAAGAGTGTGGCCTTTAAGAAAACAATATCTCATGAAATACATAGACATGTTTAAAATTTTCTGCAGTCTATAGCCTTGTTAAATAGCCACTTATTCTGCAATTAAATTGCAAAAGTACTAAGTAATAACATGAATCTCTTAGCTTTATACAAAGTAGGTGACTTATGAGGGACTCATTAAAAGAAAAAGCTTTACAGCTTTCTGCTTCATATTTTTCACAAAGACAGTAACAAAGCAATATCCCTGTAACCTTTCTAAACTCATTCTCTGAGGCCAGCATTATCCTAATACCATAATCAGACAAAGACAAGTGCAGATTAGAGTACCTGATGAACATCCATGCAAGAACTCTCAACAAAACCCTAGCAGACTGAGGTAATCTGTGCATGGAAGCCAACAGCACATCAAATGATGATGCACTGTGATCACTGACCCCAGGAGTGGAGGGACGTCAGCACATGCAGTCGCTAGTATTGTAGAGCAACACAGTGAAGGGCAAAAACAGTATGAACTCAGAAAGACTGGCTGCTACACTTGGCAGGGAGTGAGTTCCAGAATCCAGGGGGAGGAACACGTGTCCTGCGTTTCTCACCCCGGTTTCATTTGTGCTCCCTATTGCACGTGTATATTTCTTTTGTTCTTGGCTTGGTAGATCTATGCTCTTGTTTGTTGGCTTGCTTGTTATAAATCCTGATACTCACAGCTGACTTTGGTAGGGACTTAGGTAAACGACATGTTCAGCCCCACCTGCACAGAGGAGCACTCTGGGCTGTGTGTGCCTGCAACACTGCTTGCTCCCGCCTTTTGGTGTCCACCTTGCTGCTCGGAGGCAGCTGCTGTTAGAGCCCCAACCCTAGAGACTGTTGCTCCAGTCACTCTTCTTCTAGTGATCATTGCACAGGGCACAATGTAAATAAATAGAATTGCAAAACCCAGTTTCATCTCCTTCACTCCTTTGAGAAGTTCGTAAGCTGAGAAAGGACACAATGATTGTTTTCTGCCAGTTGTACATAAATTTGAAGCCATATTACGTATCTGTAGTACAGTGTACTACTTTAAAGTGATTTTAGACTCTGTTAGCTTAGGAAAATAATTTTTTCTTTATTTGTTTACTTCATTGTTTTTGAAACAGGGTCTTACTGTGTAGTCTAGGCTGGCTTTGAAGTCACTATATATCCCAGGCTACCCTTGAAATCAAGGTGACCCTCCTGGGGTCAGTGCTGGAAAACACTACAGTTAGTAGGAAAATTAATTAAACAGTAATTTTCTTAGGTAGTTAAGATAGCTTTTGGCAGGTGTGGTAGCTTGCCTATAGTTCCAGCACTTGGGAGACTGAGGCAGGAGGATCACCATGAGTTCCAGGCCATCCTGGACAATGTAGCGAGACCCTATCTCAAAAAAAAAAAAACAGCATTTATTCCTATTTTCTCTAATTCGTGTAGTTGTTTTTAACTGTAGAGTCAAGACTGGTGTTCTTGAGGTTATCACTATAAAAATAGACCACTGTGCCTGACATTTTGGTTTAGGATAGACCACCTTATATAGTCTTTGGATTAACTTTTTAGGCTGGTGTAATTGCTTACGAAAATCAAATCTGTCTTCTCAGGGCTCACCTTCCCATGATAGAGTAGTGAGCACACTATTTGGTTGGCAGCGTGCTTCCCTCTGTGGGCAGCAGTGTGACTGGGAGGAGCGCTACACACTGACTCCATCACTGGAGCAGTGTCTGTAAGCATACAGAGGAGACTTGGGAGGTGTGAGAGTTAGAGGGCTCCGTGGAGATACAGAAGCCGGTGGGCGGTGAGCTGTGCAGGGCTTCTTTCACAGCCGATGTTTCAGCTGGCGTGGAGCTCTGAGCACACTGTCACTCGCCAGTGCTCACTGGAGCAGAATGTGGAGAAATACCCTTTTGTGATTGTGATCTGGTTTTGTTCATTTTTCTTTCCTCTTATGCAGCTGGTCTCAGTGCTATGTTTAGAGTCCTTTAGGTCTTCATTGTTCAAACTGTGTTTCAGTAAGTTTTACCTGTGGGCAGACTCTCAGCTGTACCCCAAATGTTGAGTCAGCATCTGTGACAGCTGCAGATGTTTGCATGGTGACTGGGGTGACCTGGTCCCCTGCACTCTCCAGGTTCCAGTTGAAGGGACCTATAGACTCGGGAGGTCCAGAGACAGCCAGGTAGAGATGGCCTTGGGTGGGCCGGGCTCATGTGACCTTGGGGCTTGCATTTCACGGTGTCTCCTTCTGTTCCTCAGGAGGTTAACAAATGAAGTGTGTGATTCCCTAAGAATATTCGCTGACACTAATGTGTGCATCTCCTCATGGCCCCGTTTCCACAGGCAGAGTGTAGGACCTGTGTTACTGCTCGCGAAGAACCATGCCACCACCACCCAGCCTCTTGCTCACCATCCTGACCCTTCCTTCCTCTCCTGCGTCCAGTGGTTGTGGTTCCTGTGTCAGCTAGACACCTTCCTCGACCTACTGCCTGGGGTGGCCTCGGCTCCTCTGCCTCGCTGCTGAATTAGCTGTCCTCCACTCCTATGCCTGGCTTCGTGTACTTTCCAAAAAGCACAGCTCTCTGGTTCTTTTGCTTTTAAAACTAGTACTTAGCGCCACGCTCCAAACCCACCGCTGGAGAGGCCTTTTCTGCCTGAGCACATCTGGTCCAGCAGGCTCTTCCTTCTCTTGGTCCCTGTGTTTTGAGTGCTCTAAGTCAGCATGTGCTCGGTGCCCGCAGATGTCCTGGCATTTGAGGCTGTGCCTGCTCGAGCCTGTCTCTGGGATTGTGCTTCTGAGTGTTACAGCGTTTTCAGCCTTTGGCTATGAAGTGTGCGGCACAGGAAGGTCTCCACATTACAGCAGTGTTTGTGAGTTACACTCAGCACTTTCCCTGCTGGCCATCCTATGTGTTGTCTTAGCCTCTTCCATGCCTGCGTCTCCGGCCATTGCCCTGGACTTGGACCCCATTCCCTCACCTGCTCAGGGGCGCAGCCCAGTGGCCAGGTCCAGAGGTCTCTTGTCAGTCATTCATTCTTCCAAATTGTGCATGGCTCAGTGACTTCCCTCTTTCTATTCTTCCCCTTGCTTGTAAGATAGTGTTATTTCCCTTTTCTTTCGTAGCCTTTTCATGATTTCTTCTCAGTCTCCTCACCTGGTTTTTTGCTTCCTGCAATTGGTCCAGCAATGTGGAGGCCTTACAGTGAGGGTCCTGGTTGCAGCTCCACATCCGCCGCTCCTCTCCTCCAGAGGTCACCCAGCTTCAGAGGAGACTGGACCAGCTCATATCCGGTGCCACTGTTGGGGCCCTGCCCTGGTGCAGTCTGAGCTGCATTGGTCCTCTCTTGAGATCAGCTGTATTGGGTTCACTTTGATGGCCTTTGGATTTGTGTTTTGTTTTCAGTGTCACTGCTCTCGTTAAGTGCTTCCAGTTTCTCCTCCCAGTCTTCAGGGTGTTGATTTCCTCAAGCACAAGTGTTTGGGGACCTCCCTTTCAGAAACCTCAGAGGCTGCATGAGCCCAGAGCCCTAGCCTGAGCAGTGTGCCTGTGTGACGGCTGCATTTAAATGTGTGAGGTTAGTGCACCGTGACTGCAGGGTGCACATTTACTTTCTGTTTTCTGTTACTAGCACACGTCTAGTTTAATTTCTAGATCAGAATTTAGAGTATTGTTTGAGGTTCTTACACAGTGGCAGATAATGTTCAAGTATTGGTTGATTAAACACAAGGCTTTAGATACTGCCTTCTAAAAATTGGTTATTGGGTCAAATGTGACTTAGAAATACGTAAACATTATGGACTAGGGCGCTAGAGGAATTAAGATCTGATTTCTTCTGTTACTGGAGCATTTCGCTCATTTTTATTACAAAATTAAGCATTCTTGGGGCTGGGGATTTAGCTCAGTGGCAAAAGCGCCTGCCTGGCAAGCGCAAGGTCGTGAGTTCGGTTCCCGGTACCGGAGAAAAACCAAAAAAAAAAAAAAAAAAAAAAAACAAAATTAAGCATTCTTAACTTGCTTTACATAGATAAATTATAAAGATCAGAAAACAGTTACTCCCAAAGCAGTGGAAGGCTTGAAACACTGTAATAGAAATGTAATAAGATTGCATATATTTTGCTGTTTTCTAGTCTTAATTTACAAACAGAAAATTTGGATTCAATTAGAAAGAGATATGATTTTATCTGGATTGAATTAGATGGGATTGAAATACATTTAGAGCTCTTTTAATGAGTGAGATGATTAATTGGACTGATTACCTTAACATTAAATAAATGCTAGGATCCTAGCGTATTCTCTCTGCCCCCCCAGCCCAAATTCTCAGTGCTGTTTCTTGGTTTTGTGTCTGTAGTGCTGGGCGTCTAACCAGGATCTCATGCATGCTGTGCAGTCGCTCTGGTAACTGAGCTGCACCCCAGCCCCTGTTTAAAAGAAACAGCTTCATTCAGCTGTAATCCACATACTAAAAAGTAGAATTCCTTGGTTTTTCAGTATATTCAAGAGTTGGGTATTTGTCATCCTGCCGTATGCTGGGACATCTCAAGTCACTCCAAAAAGAAACCCAAGTCCATTGGCAGCTCCTCCCTGTGGGTCCATGGAAAGCACTTCTCTATCTGGATTTTGACTTTGGTGACACTCCACAGAAATAGACTCAGGTGTGCGTGGCCCTTGTGTCTAGCTTCTCCCATTTAACAAAGTGTGTTACAGGGTTCATCGTGTTGCAGCTGGCATGGGGTCCTTGGTTTTTCATGGCCCAGCAGTAATCCACTGTATGGGGACACTCCTAGTTTGAAATCTCTTCATTAGTGGACGAGGGCTGTTTCCATGTCACATCTGTTACTAGTAATGCTGCTGAAAACATTTAGGTACAGTTGTATGGACACATTTTCATCCTCTGGTTACAGCCTTGGGACTGGAATTCTTAGATGGTTTAACTCTGTTTAGCTGTTTAAGGAGTCCCCCAGCTGCCAGAGTGGCTGCCTCTTTACAGTTGTGTAGGGGTCTCCGGCTTGGCCAACTTTTGCCGTTGTCCCCTTAAGCCAACCAGTAGGTGTCAAGTGAGATGTCACTGTAGACTTGGTTTGCATTTCCCTAGTGAATGTTGATGATGAGCACTTTTTCCATATCTTTGGAGAAATATCTGTGCAGAACTGTTATTTTTTATTTAGGTTATTTGTCATTTATTGTTGAATTGCAAGGGTCTGTGTATATTCCGATTACAAGTTCCTATGTAATTTCTAAATATATTCTGTGAGTTGTCTGCATTTCACATGCATCTTTATTTCTTATTTTGACATTAATCTTGGTGTCAACATTTTTACATTGTTTAGTGTTTAAAATTTTTGTAATTCTTTGAAAAGCTAGTGTGTGAACCAAAGTAGTTAACAAAGTATAAAAATTCTGTTAACTAAAGGTAATGTAAATAGCATACTCTGTAATGCAGGAAAGATTAAAAACTGGTTTTAAGCTCTTGTGCCATCAAGATCTTGCTTAACTCTTCTTTATCCCAGAATAGCAAGTATAACATGGTAAAAGGTTATTTTTCTGGTCAGTATAGCCCCAGATTAAGCTATCCTTTTCCTTATCAGCAGTAAACATTTTCATATTTATTCTAAGGTTAATTTCAAACTTGGAGGTTGTCTGAGCTGGGGGAGGGTGTGGTGCTGGGTGTTGGACCACAGCCTTGGGTGCACTGGGCAGTGCTGTGCCACTGGGCCGCACCCTTGGCTCTAAGTGGAGTTTTGGTAGCAAGGGCTGATTGGTGAATATTTATTTTCATTGTAAAATGTGGGTAGAACAAAGACCTTTACAGGTAGCTTTTTTCTTATTTGAGAAAGAGATGCTGTAGGAATGGGATTGTTTTTAACTTAGCAGCTCCAGCCATCTACTGTGTGTTGTGAAAGGAATTTTAGGCATCCCTGTCCCTGGTTCAGAGTGCAGACGGGGGCCCTGGGAACCCTGTGTGAGAGCAAGAGGTGTGCCTAAGAGCACTCTTTTCAGGTTTTAGCCTGTAGAGCTGGTCTGAGTCTCCGTCACACCATGAGATGGGGATGAAGGGATGAAGGCTTGGGTGATGTGTGTAAGTTCCAGACCAAGTTCCACGTCTGAATCATTAATGATTGCTCTTGAGTACTTTTAGCCTTTTTGCTGGATGATAAGTCCACCTTAAAGATTTCTGTCACTGGAAATCAAGTAGCACGTGTATCGGCATTAAACAATTGTAAGCGTCTTCTTCCTTGTTTTCCTCACTGTAGGCCTCAGGAGTGCAAGTTGCTGATGAAGTATGTCGCATTTTTTATGACATG
Organism: Chinchilla lanigera; assembly: GCF_000276665.1. NCBI lineage: Eukaryota > Metazoa > Chordata > Mammalia > Rodentia > Chinchillidae > Chinchilla > Chinchilla lanigera. Next base: position 26,592,605 of record NW_004955415.1, read on the forward strand.
AAAGTTCGGAAATGCTCCACACCAGAGGAAATCAAGAAAAGAAAGAAGGCTGTCATTTTTTGTCTCAGTGCAGACAAAAAGTGCATCATCGTTGAGGAAGGCAAAGAGATCTTGGTTGGAGATGTGGGTGTGACCATCACCGATCCCTTCAAGCATTTTGTGGGGATGCTTCCTGAGAAGGATTGTCGCTATGCCTTGTATGATGCGAGCTTTGAGACCAAGGAGTCCAGGAAAGAAGAGCTGATGTTCTTTTTGTGGTAAGCATGTGAGGAACAGCGAGCGTCTTAGTTACTTCCTTGTTGCTGGGACAAAATACCCAACACCCAGAGATTTATGTAGCTCCCAGTTTGTAAACAGTTCAGTCCATAGTCAGCTGGCTCTAGGGCAGGGTGGTGTGGCAGAGGAGCAACGGTTCATGGCCAAGCGGGGGAGGTAGGAAACAGCAAAGGAGCAAAACGGCCTCTTTCTGTCCCTTATATTCCATTCAGGCCACCTGCCCTTGGGTGGGGTAGGTCTCACACCCAGAGTGGGGCACCCTTAATCCCAGCATCACACACCCTACATCCAGCCACCTCCAAAAAGCCCCACCTGTGACCACATGAGGCTTTGGGGGAACATCTCAATGCAAACCACGATACTGACCCTCTGTAACTCTCAGGTAATCTCACTGTCAGCACTTGAGAACTGGAGAACTGGTTCCAAGACCAGAGTGGGTTTTTTTTGGTATCGGGACTCAAACTCAGGACCTTGCACTTGCCAGGCAGGGGCTTGTGCCATTGAGCTATCTCCCCGGCCTGACCAGAGTGGTTTTTAGTCAAGCTGTTTGCAGTCCTCATCACCTAATTCTAACTTACAAGTCTTCATGAGGGCTTAACTGGGCCAAAACACAATTTGAACTGCACTTTGCTTCAGAGAGCGCAGCTTTCAGTAACTGACATAATATTTTGGTGGGAAGGGGCAGGGGCAGGCTCTGTTCATCTGTGGCTCATAGAGCACAAGTGTAACTTCCCTCCTCCTCCACACACCAACTCAGGACCCCACCACCCCTCCCACCACCCTCTGCAGGGCCTCGGGGCTTCCTCCTTGTAGCTCACACTGTGGGGAGCCCTGAGACAATGTGGCTGATTACGTTGCAGTTAGTGAGAAATGAACATTACATTCCGAGTCACCACATTTTAGGTGCCTAGCAGCTACCTCTTTGCTCTGCATGGATAGAAAACATTCCTAGCAGTGCAGAGAGCTCTGGGCCACCTTTGCTCTCAGGCCTAGCTCTTCCGGGCCGAGTGCAGTCAGTGCATGTGAAGTGAGAGATACTAACGTGTGATACATGTGTGCAAGTGCTGCAGGAACATATGCAAGCATTCTGTACCATAGTGTAATGTGTATATTGAAAGAAGAGGGTAGGTGGCCTGGGCTGCAGGGCACACGCCTATGGAGAGCAAAAGAGATAGGGAGACTGCAGGTGTAGCTCAGTGGCAGATGCTTGCCTGACATGCCTGAGGCCCTGGGTCCATTCTAGCAAAGAGCTATTTATATTTATTATTCTGGCCTTTTGAGTACAAAAATATTGGAGATTAAGCTTTAGATAATAGTCACATGAGCCGGCTCTTGTAATCCTAGCTGCTTGGGAGGTTGAGGCAGGAGAATGCCTTACGCCCATGAGTTCAGGGCCAGTCTGGTGACATAAGTCTTTTATTTTCTGAAGTCCTTGCACTTTGGTCCCTCATTTAACCACACTGTTCTGTGTGCCTTGATGTGGCCAGGGTGAGCATGTTCTCCACCTTCTGAGGGGAAGGGGGAGTGAGAGCACCTTCAGATTTTGGGGAGTGCAAGCTTCTCTTGGGTCTTTGACCCCAGGTGGGAGGCTGTAGCTCTTAGCTGGGTGCCACTGGCAGTGTAGGGCAGTGGTGGCGACCCCATAGCACGCATGCCACAGTAAGCTGTTTGTGTCATCAAGAGCTCTAAAAAGTTTGCCATTGCTGGTTTAGGGAGAAAGGGGCAAGCCTGATGGGTTGGGAACACCGGCCTGTCAGGACAGTTAGGCCAGATGCTGTGGCTCTGTAGCACCCAAGGCTGCCTGGCCTGAGTCAGACTGGTACCTTGAGGCCCGTGCCCCTGAGGTTGGGGGCAGCTGCCACCGAGGCTGGCCGCAGGTGGAGCTGATAGTAAGACTTTCCCATTTCTGCTGTTGTGATTTTGAATAAGGGCGCACCAGATCTCGAGTTGTGAGACGGGGAGCCCCTGCTTCTGTGGCTTTACAGATGAGGCCAGCTAGGTGGGGGGCTTCTAAATGGAATGTCTTAGTGTGCAGGAGTTTTTTTTCTGGCTTTTATGTATTTTTCTAACTATGAACATTTTGAAAATAAAAAAGGAAATCCAGTATAAGTGCAGTAGTTTATTTTGCATTGTTACTTATTTCAGAAAAATATAAAACTGCTACAGATGCTTTCCCAGTGTCTTATTTTTCTCTTGTTGCTGAAAAAAATACATGACACCCAAGGTTAAAGGAGGAAAGGTTTATTCAGTTCAGTTTGTAGAGGTTTCAGTCTGTTACCGGCTGGCCCTAAGGCAGGCTGGCATGGCAGAAGGCAGCCATGGCAGCAGAAGACAGCAAAAGCAACCAGAAGAGCCGAGAGCAAGCTTCTTTCCATCTCTTATATTGTATGCAGGCCACCTGCACTAAAGTGAGTGTAACACTCACACCCTTAATCCCAGCATTAGACCACGAATCCATCGCAAACTCTAGACTGAGCTGTCGCCGCAAAGCCTATCCTCCATGACTGTGTGAGGCTTTAAGGGGAACATCCAGACACAAACTGCAACACTCAGCAGTGCTGTCCAGGCACAGAGCGCAGCTCTTCGTGTGTGTGCAGCCTAGTGCGGGTGAGCTCAGGCCGTGTCCCAGCTCTCTGTGTAATGGAAGCGCCCACTGTACCTGGCAGCTCCAAACTCTATGGTCCTGAGGCTGTAGGGCTTTGCCCCTGCTGGGAGGAGTCAGCAGGAGACACAGACCTGCTGTCTCCTGACCCCAGGGGGCAGCATCTCTGCTTGTGGCGTAGCGGTGGGCACAGTGCGTGCCATACACCAGAGACCTGCTAAATGAAATTGGCAAATGCTCAGAAGTCTTCACTGGGCTTTGTTTCTTTTTTGACAGTGCTTGGGGTTGAACCCAGGACTTTCACGGTAAGCTACATCCACAGCCCCTTTTTGTTTTGAGACAGAGTGTTCTTAAGCTACACTTGAACTTGAAGTTCTCTCCTTCCTCAGCCTCCCATACTGCCAGGCTTATAGGCTTGTGCCACACACTTGGCTGCATTAATCTGATGTTGAGTCAGCAGTGCTCTTCACTTTCTCTACTGGCGGTGCTCCCCTTTCCTTGGGGCACCCATGGCGCTGCCCGCCATCTGAGGAGCAGACATGCTGTCCGGGATGCCGAGGCCCCTCCGAAGCATGGAGCCTCTGCTCGCTTTCGAGATCCAGCTGTCCTTCCTCAGCGGGTTTGCTCATTCTTGGCCTCCTTCTGTCCAGGGCCCCAGAACTGGCCCCTCTGAAGAGTAAGATGATCTACGCCAGCTCCAAGGACGCCATCAAAAAGAAGTTCCAAGGTATGTGTGGGGCTTGGCCCTTAGTGGTGTGGGGACCCCCAAAAGTGCCTCATTTTCGTAACAGAGCAGCTTTGAGAACAAGGAAGGGGAAACTGGGCTTGCTCTGAGGGAGAGCCCGAGGCTGAGCACTGCCCAGCCCTCCCCTGCCTTGTCCCCAGGCTGCCTGTCCCTCCCCTGCCCTGGACGGTTCAGACTTAGCGTCCCGTGTAACAGGGTGAGCCTGGGGCCTCAGTCAGCCTTAGCGTCCTTTTTGATGCCCTGAATGTAGTAACAGAGCCAGGTTGCAAGAAGGCGGCGTCCTGAGCCGGAATGAAGCACACATTCCCCCAGCTTCACCGTGGACGGCGTGCTTTTAGGTCGTGGATTTGTCTGTGCCTAAGGAAGATGCTCATGGCCCAAGCTGGCTGGTCACACTGACTGGCTGCTGGGGCGTCGTCCCGACGGGGTGGCGGGCCTGGACGGCCAGGAGGAAGCCTTGGTACGGTGGCTTAGCATGAGGCGTGAGCCACGGCGTGACTGCGGCCCTGCTTGTCTAACCCCTATGACTGTGGCTGAGTGTGTGCCGCTGGCTGCCTATGTGGCCAGGGTCACAGAGTGGCCGGTTGTGTCTCTGTGCCCATTCTTCCTGTCGTCACGCTACTGCCGCGTGGTTCTGTGCTTGCTCAGGATGTTCGTGTGTGGGGGCTGGTGAGGGGGCCTCCCCAGGAGCAAGGTCAGTGGCATGTCCCTCAGAGTCAGCACTTCGATAGTGACACCAAGAGTCGCAGCAGGTTCCTTGTCCTCACTGTAGTGCTCTTGCCCCAGGGGGCTTCCTGAGTAGACTGTGGTGATGCCCAGTTGTCTGTTCTCTGTTGAAACCATCTCGGTTCCTGGTCAGTCTTGCATCAGGGAGCCGTCCCTGCAAGTCAGAGACGGTCCTTGTGTGGTACCCAGGAGCCAGCTAGTGAAGGCAGTGCTTTTCTTACGTGCTGTGGGCTGGTGCTGTCGCTTTCTAAGAAAGCTACCGGCACCACATTGTGGTTCTCACTGCAAATGTCCTTTACGTGTGTGGTGTCCCTGCACCGGAGAGCTGGTTGTGTCCAGTCCAGTCGACTAAAGCAGCTGGGCCATTAAGCCAGGACCTGCCTTTTGACTTACTTTTATTGATGTATAACATACCCTTCTAAGTCACGGGCGCCCCATGAGTGCTGGCAGTCCGAATATCGTCATGATGCCCCAGGCCCTGCCCTGCCCTGCCCTGCCCTGCCCTCCCCTCCCCTCCCGCTGCTCTCTGTGAGCTTGTAACTAGCCAGGGCATGTGTGTGCTCGAGTGCTCCCCCCACTCCCACCCCTCAATGACATACAGGCAGACTTACACAGAACAGACGCTTGTCTCGTAGTATCGTGTTTGTGAGCAACATCCAGTTTGATGCATGGAGTTACCAGATTAATATTCCCTATTACTTGTGTGTAGTAGCTTTTTTTTTTCTTTTTTGGGGTTTTGTTTTGTTTTGTTTTGTTTTTTTTTCTGTTACCGGGAATTGAACTCATGACCTTGCGCTTGCCAGGCAGGCGCTTTGCGGCTGAGCTAAATCCCCAGCCCTTGTGTGTAGTAGCTTATGGGTTGTAAATAACACAGTTTGCTCATAGAAGTGAACTTTAAAAACAGATTGATATCATAAACAGTTAAGGTGCTGCCATAATTCTAAATAGGATTGTTGTTTTTCCTCTCCAGGCATAAAACACGAATGTCAAGCGAACGGCCCGGAAGACCTCAATCGGGCTTGCATTGCCGAAAAGCTGGGCGGGTCCTTGATCGTAGCCTTTGAAGGGTGCCCCGTGTAGCATCGTTCCAGTGCCACAGCCGAAAGCTTCCGTGTTTAACGTTACCCTCTTGCTCAATAAGTAAAGCAGATGCATTTACGCCAGGGTCTCACTGAGGGGAGCTGTCTTGTCATCTTTTAGAGTAAATATTCTATAAACCTGTGCAAATGCGGCCCTCAATAAACCTAGCATCCAAAGTATAATTGGTGTGACATGAAATTCTTACTGGCCCAATGCCTGTTTTGATGAGTTGACTTACAAAGATTTTTGTTAAGCTCAGGATTTTTAATAACAGTTCACAAAACAGTGTAGAGGCCATAGGAAGAGAATGGTTCTGTCTTTCTTTAACCTCTGCAGTTACTTTGTTTCTTTTGCTTAGAGAATTGATTATAAGCGGGTTAAAATTTTGGCCCAGAATTTTTCCTTGACCCACACAGAATGGGATGTTCCCTACCACGTACACACACTAACCCGCTAGCCGCAGGCCCCGGGCAGCCTTTAGACCTCCCCACTGCGCTCCAGAGCCTGCCTCGAAGTCGCCCCCACTGTGACTCTCACTCATCTTGCGAAGCCCGTCTCCAGGGGCGCAGCGTGGGAGGGCGTGGCTGTCCCCACACCTTGCATGGTGGTGTGGCAAAGGCCATGGGATGTCTAGTTCTAATGCAAATTAGGGCTCAGCTGTAGTCAGCTTTCTAGTGAAAATAATCTAGGTAGTCTAGGACACTGCACCTGCGGCTCCCTTAGAGCTGCGCACCCAGTACACGTGACGGCAAGAACCTCGGTGTTTCATCGGGTCTGGGAGAGCTGTTTCCTAGGCAGTCTGTCACTTGAGTAGGGAGCCGTGCCTAGTGACATGCGGATGTGCTTGTCCTTAACACCACAGGCATGAAATTTGAACAAGACAGAAGTGCACAGTCGATCTTAAAAGTAGTAACTGGCTTTATGTAATAAAGGAAGCATTGTTAACTTCTCTGGTGTCATCATTCACGTGTGAGTTGGGGATGGAGGGTTTTTGCCTTCTACAAGGGGATCCTGGGGTTTCTCACAGGGTCTCCGCTTCCGCCTTCTCTGGTTGAACGAGGAAGTTGGGAACCCTTTTCTTACTAACGTTTAAGCCAAGGCTAGGCTTTGGGAGGCAAAAGAAATCATGCTTTCATCAAAGCAGCTTTCAAGACTGGCTGGAAAAGGGGTGGCCACTTGTTCTCCCATCCAGAGCTGAGGGCCCAGGGCCACTTCCTGTAGGAGCAGCACGGAGGGTCATACCACACCAAGCCAGTGTCTCTACCCCTTTTCCTCCAGAAGTAGGGGTGCTGAAGGTTACTTCCAACTTCCCCACAGGCACCAGGGCTGGGGCCAGGCACCGTGCCAACAGCCCCTCCAGACGACCCGAGCAGCATAGGGTGTGGACTGCCGCATTATGGAAAAAGTAGGGGGCTGCTAGGGGTTCAGGTTCATCTGGTGGTTACCCCCTTGCCCCCACAAAGCAGCGGAGCCATTGTGAGTCTGTGTAAACATGACCAGAGTGACAGCAGAATGGTTAGTCCAGTGGTCCTCTCTTGGCTGATACAGGCTGTGCGTCCTCTGTCCATGGGCAGGCTGTGGCCCTGTGCACGCCTGTAGGTGGGTGCGCGACTGGTACCAGGTTCAGGGTGACACGTGTGGGTGACCAGCTCACTTGCCTTACAAGTGGTGGGACTGGGACAAACACTGGGTCTCCAGGTTCCTGGTCCTCAGCTGTTCTTAGCACCCTGGACAGTTCGGACTGCAGTCTGATCTGGATTCAGAGGTCAGCCTCGCTCAGTACCATGGGTGCGACTTCAGGGGACAAGCAGCACCAAGGAGGTCCTCTGAAGCCCTGTCTGCCTCACTTCACCCACAGCCTTGTTGCCATCCCCAACCTCTTCCAGGCCAGCATCCTCCTGTGAGGATACTTGCCCTGTGGCTGTGATCTGGGAGACCTTCACCTGGGGGAAGGTCCTGGGTGTCCCTGACACCTACAGGCTCAGGAAGCTATGTGACTGCCCAGTGAGCTGGGCCTCACCCCAAGTGGCCCCCAGCAGCCAGGGCTGTCAGGCCACTCCTGGGTTTTGCAGGGGATATTCAAGTGGCCTGTTTGCTGAGCCCAGCCTCTGCTGGCCGGGGGAGGGGGATGCCACTGTGCTCCAGGACTACTGGGCAGCTGGGAGGTCAGCAGGATGGTCTGGCGGGGGGCCTTGTCCTGAGGGCATGTCATCTCTGCCACCACCACCAGGCCATTGCTCCTACCAAAGCTAGCAGCTTCGTGACCCCAACTCCTGTGCCTCCAGTGGGGCCCCTCAGGACAGGATGTGCTTTCTGCTGCAGCGCGGACCCCAGCCCAAGGATGGCAGTTCAGTAGGGGCCTTGGTGTCCCCTCCTCACTCCCTGCCATGATAGACCGTCAACCTTGGGTTCAGCCACTACGTGCAGAGGAGTCCTGCCCCCATACCCCACCTTCCCGGAACAGTCCTCAGGCTCGGTCTCAGAGGGCACTGTGTAGTAGAGTCCTGCGCTGCTCAGGGTACAAGGCCTTGTGCCCCAGAGGAGTCAGTCTCCACCAAAGGCCACAGCCAAGCCAAGCTAGCACTGCAGCCTCAGCCTCCGTCTTCTGTCCCTCTTTCTTGCTCATCCTTTCACAAGACTACAGTGAAAACATCTGACCCAGGAGCTCTTGAACAAGTGTGACCATCACCTCACTTGGCCGGTATCCCGTTGCCTCCCTGCCATGTCCAAGATACCTCGTCTCCCTGTGGTCTCTAGCGTGAGCCCACCTTGCCTGGGAGCTGTTCCAGGTAGCTGGCACCTGTGCTCAGTGCCACATGGGCCCTGGCTGCACAGAGGCCCCTGTGGTGTACGCTGTGCTCCCGAAGAGCAGGAAGCAGCTTTGCCTCTACCTGGGAAGCGCGGCGGCCCTGGCTGCACAGAGGCCCCTGTGGTGTACGCTGTGCTCCCGAAGAGCAGGAAGCAGCTTTGCCTCTACCTGGGAAGCGCGGCGGCCCTGGCTGCACAGAGGCTGTAGCGGTAGCAGGAGGCTATGTGCCACGAAGCTTCAAGGGCCTGTGTCAGCTGACCCACAGGACTCACCCACCACCCTAGACCCAAACTTGCCACACTGCCCAGCTAAACCCTTAGGCCGCTGTCTTCAGGAGCTGCTCCCAGCCGTGTGGCCAGCGCTCTGCCCAGCTCCTGGAGGCTGCGTGGGGACATGGATCCTGTATTTGCTCCAGCAGCCCTGGGCACTGCCTGCTGGACGAGGAACCACGCCCCGAAGCCGACCCTATCTCTTGCAGATGGTCACTTGGAGAAACAGCCCCACCTCTGGCCATGTTACCCCTACCACACTTCCTGGGCCACCCAGGGCTCTGTGTCCCAACTCTCAAAATCTGTGTGGGTTTCTGCCTTGGCGGAGTGGGGGTGGTGGCCCTGGGTCTCCCCCACCCTGGAAGGACAGTGACCCCGGCTCTCTCCTAGAGTTCCCTGCCCTCCACAGCCTGGGCCAACCCCACCCTGCTCAAAGGACCTCTGTCCAGGGCTCACTGCCACAGGCCCTGCTCCCTTCCCCGCCTGGCAAGTGACAGACACACCGTGGTACAAGGGTGCCGCAGATCCCCTGGCTTGTGAGCCAGACCTACGCTGTGCTGCCCCGTGTGGCCCCAGCAGGAGACTCGAGACCCAGTGCCGGGCAACACGTCGGTTTAATGGCATCAACATCCAGGAGGTCACACACAGTTCCTTGCGGTGACGGGGGCAGGCTGTGGCCTCCAAGGACCCCCTCCCCGCCGCGTCCCAGCCCTGCCCCACTGAGGAGACTTGACATTGCACTGGCAGGCGTCGCCGGTCCCGGCCTCCCGCGCCCGTGTCAGGTCAAAGGCGCACTGGCGTCCGTGCAGGCAGCCGGGCCGCTCCGAGAATAGTGTTTCCATACGTGACAGGGTCTTGTGCAGCGGGGTCTGGAAGATGATCATCTCCGATGGCTTCTCTCGGAGCTTCTGGAAGTTGGGCCTGGTTCACGAACGCTGTGTCGTTGGTTCATTTGTGAGGAATGTGTAAGGCATTTTGGTAAGAGGAACAGTAACTTCTCTCCTCGGAGGCTCAAACAGAGGTGCCCTCCCTCGGGCCGCTGCCATCCTCCTGCAAGTACGGAGCATGTGAGGGGCGCTAGGCACAGGGCAGGGCACAGCCTACTGCTGTGGGACGATGCTCCCTCCCACGGGGCACCAGGGAAATGGGCCAGGCCAGTCTGTTCTCCTTATGCCGGGGCCACAACCCTGCAGTGCAGCCCGGGCTGACCCAGTCCAGCCTGTTCTACCTTCAGCTGTGCGACTTCCTCGGTGCTGGCAGACAACGGGGGACCAGCAGCACGCAGTGTCTCCAGGTCTTCCTGTAGCCGGCTTGCTGTGCTCCGTGCCTGTAGGGCAGCAGGCGGTCAAACCCTGTGAGCCTGACCAGGGCCACCCGGACCACCCAGGCCATGCAGGGCCAGCACCGGCTCACTCCTGGGACCCAAAGCCCAAAGCTGAGGGTCCCCAAGGGCTCCCAGGGCTGCAGGGCAGGGCCTGACCTCCTCCAACTCGGCCAAGAGCTTCTGCCGCTGCACCTGCTCCTCCTCCAGGGCAAGCTCCGTCCGTTCCAGCTGTGCTTGCAGCTGTGTGGAGACACGGGGCGTGACGTGGGCACCAAAAGGGGCCTGCGGGGCCTGGGGCCACTTCCTAGCTGCTTCCCAGCCCTGCTTTCCCCACCTATCCAGGGAGCGGGTGGCTCACAGGGAGGTGCTGAAGCAACCTCTGGAGCCACCAGGCAGGACCAACCCCAGGCAAGGCCTGCCAGCACTGCCCCAGCGATGGCCTCAGGGGCACGAGTGCCTTCCTATGCTGCTCCCAGCCTGGCCGACGGGGACAGGCATGAGGCCCAGTCACACTCTCACCTTCACAGGGTCTTGCTTGGCTGAGGGGGCTCCTGGGGACCCAGCCATGTCACCGTCTGACACGTGGCTCTGCATCTCACTCAACTGCTGCCTGACCTGAAACAGGGAGGGGCGAGTTTGTGCCGCATCCGACACAGGATACACTGCAAGGGGGCGCCCAGGTCCTCCTCGCTCTGAGCCTGCAGCTGCGCCAAGCAGCACCAGGGTCCCAAGCTGCTGAGACCCATGCTCTGCCTCGCAGCAGGACCCGACCCTTAAGAGATGCCCAATGACAGCGTATGCAGAGTGGTAACAGCCCGTGAGCCCCTAAGAACGCAGCCTGCTGCTGGGACTCTTCCTGGCATCCAGAGCCTATCAGGAGGTGACCACCCTGCCTCACGGGCTGAGGGTCCCATTCTAGGCCCTGCTCCTGGTTATCCCTGACCTTTATTCCCCACCATACCAACAGCAAAGCTACAAGGCTCCCCTGAGGTCAAGACATCCCGGAAATGTCTGTACTCCCCCCACCTGTTAGCCTCAGCCAGTGCCCCTGGCTAGGGACAGCCTGGGGGACATCTGCCCTCTGGTGCAGTGGCACCGCCAGCCTGGCACACTATACCATCACTTCCCAGATGCCAGTGCTGCAAGTCTCAGCCAAACCCCAACTGCTAAGATCCTCAGCCTGGGCCCAGAATCCCACGGTGCATGGGATCCAAGATTCTGAACAGCCCCATCCACTGCATGGTGCACCTTGAATGAGCGGCTCAGCCTAGCCTGGCACATGGGGTCTGCGGGCAGGACCCAAACTGCCCCCAGCACCGTCCCCAGCACCCAAAGGACTTGGCCAGAGATACAGGGCAGGCCCAGGAGGGACCTCAGTGCCTAGTCTCCTGCACTGCGGTAAGTGCCATCATAGGGGCACCCTCCAATGCTCCTGCCCCAGGGGCTGCCAAAGCCAGGGACTGGATGTGGCACCATGCTCCCAGCAGCCACAGGCAAAGCAGCTCTTCTGAGTGCAGGACCTTCTGAGTGGATGGCACAACTCAACTGGCAAACATACTGCGTGCGCATACCCACAAACAGCAGTGCCACCCCCCACGCCCCCGCCCAGCACGCAGCCCACCTACCAGGGCGAGCTCCTGGCTCTGCTTCTGGGCTTCACTCTTTGTGGCGTCCAGCTGAGACTGAGAATCTAACAGCAGCTGCCTCAGCTGGGGACACGGAGGAGAGAGGAGAGAGCAGGTCTGGGGTTAGCGCTGACACAGCCTCACGCAGGCGCACGCCCCACACCAGATGGGTATCTTCCTACTGCCACGGAGCCCCTTCTGGGGACGCCCATGTGGGGCCAGTGCACGGCTATCTCAGGCCTCCCTGAACACCTGCCTGCCGCGCCTTGTAAAAGGCCCAAAGCTAGAGACCCTGAGGAGGGCAGATGTGGCCGCAGCGCGGCTCCTGACAGGACAGGAATGGGTTTCGGGCCACCCCAGAGGGAGACGGCACCAGTCGGCTGGACACGGGGCTCAAGTGAGAGAGGCAGTGTCCACAGGCAGGGCTCATGGGACTGCTGCTGCCACGGGCCCACACTCGCCAGGCAAGGGCCACTCAGGGCAACAGCCTCACCCCTGCCACCTCCTTGGCGTAGCTCTGACACTCGGCGCTGGCGGCAGCCATGTGCTTCTCCAGCTCCGCCTCCAGCTGCGAGGTGTGCTTCCGTACCTGCGGGATGTGTTAGGCTTAGGTCAGCCAGCTGGACACTCCCCAGCACCCCTGCCCACCATACCCACAGGCCTCGGCCTAGCAGAGGGCAGCCCCCAGGTGCACATGCCAAGGGAGGCACCACGAGCCCCTTATCACCATGGCATCAGGACAACCAGCAGGAGCCCTGAGAGCACCCCTGCTCTGGGGCCAGGGCCGGGTGAGGCTGCACGGCCTGCTGTCTCCGGCCCCTGCAGTGGCAAGCACTGTGCATTACAGCAAGATGGCGTAAGAGCCCTCGGCTTGGCACAGAGCACCGTCACTGAGGACAGGGTCACGCGGAAATAAGGCAGGTGGCTCCATGATCACGTCACTTGCACAGGCTCATGTGACAAGGACAGCAGCTCGCAGCACAGGTCCTGCATACCTGATCCGAGCTTTCGAGTTCTCCTTTGAGCTTCTCTATGGTATCTTCGAGATGCTTCACTGTCAGCCGCGACTGCAGAAGAAGGAAAAGACCCTGTCATGCAGAGAAGCTGGGGCGTCTCTAGAACCATCCCCATGCAGGGCCAGCGGTGCCCACCCCTCCCCAGGTGGGCAGGTGCACTGGTGGCCTCCAGCAGCCGCTTCCTGGGGTGGCTGCAAGGGGTACAAAGCTGGAGGACAGGATTCAGCTGCCACTCTGCAACCTGAGGGGGGCCCTGACAATAGCCATGACACGCATCTCATGAATGACGGGGACATGGTGCTCGGGCTGCTTACCTTCTGCAGCTCCTCCTCCTTGGCGCCCACCTTGGCCTTCCACACCTGCTCCTCCTCCTCTACGCTCTTCTGCAGGTCCTTGAGCATGCCCTCCTGCGGGACAGCGACAGTCAGGCGGCGCCCCACCAGCACACTCCTGTCACCACCGCCTGCAGCACCAGCTCTGAGATGGCACCGCTCCAAGTGGGTGTGGGCAGAGCCACTGCAGGGCACACTGGAAACAAGGCCTGCGACCTGAATGAGGCTGGCAGGACTCTGGCACTGTGGGCTTTGGCACCAATGCTGACCACATCGATGACCCAGGACAGGGCTAGGTAGACCCAGCACCATCTGCCCTTGCCCAGTGGGTCTTCCTCTGTCGCTTCTCCCGGCAGAGGCCAGCACTGACCACCCTCAGCCCTCTCCTCCTCTCCTCGCTCAGACACCATGAACCCTCAGAGCCCTGTGTGTCACCGTCCCTTCCCTTCCAGTGGGCCTCGGGAAGCAATCTCCCAAGGCGCCAGGCGCTTGCCCGCCCCAGGGGATCCTCGCTGCCCTGGCTGCTCACCGTCTCGGCCAGGATGGAGCGGTATTGGTCACACTCAGCCTGAAGGCTGCTCTGGGCCTCCTCAGCCTCCTGCAGCTTAGAAACCACGTCCTGTGGGTAGAGGGAGGACAACATCTGGTCAGCCCTATGTAGCTCTCTCCATGCTACCTGGACCGCCAGGGCTCCTCCTGGGGTGGGAGAGCTCATGGGGTAGGTACCCTGTCCTGGGCCTGCTGCAGCCAGCTCACCTGAGGGGGCTCTGCAGGAGCTGACGAGGCCTTCAGCAGCTCGGGGCCCCTCGCTCTGAGTTCCTGCAGCCACTCGCTGTAACTCTGCAAGGAGACACAGGGTGAGTCTGGGGACCCACGCTGGGCAGGGGCAGGGGCAGGGGCAGGGGCAGCAGGGTCCTGGCACCACCCACCGACCTGGTGCGCTGAGGCGGAGAGCTCGGGGAGCAGTGCCTGCAGGGCCTCCCTGGTCTGCGCCTTCATCAGGTGGAGCTGCTTCTCAGAGTCCTCCTGGGGGTGGGGGACAGTGCTCAGCCTCCTAGCCAGGGCCGCATCTTGAGCTCTTCAGGGCAAGGACTCGGACCCGAGGGAAGGCCAGGCTCACGGAGGCCCGGTGTGAAGAGGTAGAGGAAAGCCACGGCCCAGGGTACCATGGGCAGGACCAATGTAGGGTAGAAATGGGGCCCCGAGGGGTTCACCCCACAGTGCAGAGGGGAGGGCACCGGCAGCACCTCGTGGCAGAGGTGAGGCCTGCTGCCCATGCCGCACAGAGCCGGTATCCCTCACCCGCCTCAGGAAGAGCCTGTGGCCCCGCTCACAACACCAAAGTGGGACCAGAGACAAAGCCTGGACTGCAGTGTCCCCTGGGGACACAGCAGAGTGTCGAGGGGTGACTGCAGGGACTTCCACTCACACCAAAATTCACCTCATCTAGTCATCTGTAACCAACACCCAGTATCCCCGGAGACTCGCACCAGCGGGGAGCACAGGACTCCGCTGAGGAGGGACACCCGCCGGCCATGCAGCCCGGCCTGGCCCCCCTAGCTGCCCATCCCCCAGTGAGATCCCGGCCTTGTGCCCACCACTCAGCCAACTTCTGTCCTCATCTACCCGGTGACCACGGGCAGGCAGTGATGGCTCTGGTCACAGCCTCTGCCTCTGCCTCTGCCACGGGGTGGCCAGGTGGCTCCAAGGTCACTACTGCAGTGACAGCACTCTCAGCACGCCATGGCCAGCCTTCTGTCCTGCCTGTCTTGGGCTCCTCATGCTGTCCCCTCAGGCCACCAGGGACAGACACTGCCGTGTGAGAGTGCTGGGAGGAACAGCCTTCCACAAGGGACAACAGAGACGAGAAGGGCGGGTGTGGGGTGGCCACCGCCTCTGCACGGTGATGCTGGGCCCAGACACCAAGAAAGCACGGGACAAGAGCACCCCACCTCCCTGGCCCAGCTGTGCCCTCACCCCGAGGGGAGACGGGGGAGCAGGTGGATGGTGGGGCCTAGGGACACTCAGCCTGAGGCGGGGCTCTCACCTTGGCCTGCGTCAGCGTCTGCAGCTTCTCTGCGCAGGTCCTCTCGGCCAAGGCCAGCGCCTCCATGGCCTTCCAGTTCTTCTCCCGGAGGTCCTGGGGGAGAAGAGGGTGCTCAGTGGCCCCAGGGCCCAGCCAGGACCTTCAAGGAATGCAGCCCTTTCCCTGGCCCGCCGTGCGCCACTTCACTCAGCACAGGGCGCTGGCCGCCCGCACGAGAGGACTGAGGGTAGAGGGACGCAGCACAAGGGCAGCACGGCACAGGCGGGCTGCCACCTGCTCGGGATGACCACGCGCCCAGGGCAGGCCAAGCGGCACGCTGTGGCACCGGCCCAGGAAGGCACCTGCGCACACGGAGGCAGCAGAGGAGATGGGTGGCACCCGCACACAGAGACCCAGGAACGACGATGAGAGGACCTCGCCTGTCCTGTCCTGGGCCCTGCCTGGCCCTGATCCCACTCACGTTGTTCTTCCCCTTCTGCTGCTCCACGGCCTCCCTGAGTTCGGTGGCCTCCTTCTCCAGATGCGACACCTGTGACTCCAGCTCCCTGAGCCTGAGGGACACAGAGAGGTCACTGCCTGGCTCTGAGTCTGTATGGGGAGCCCCCGCCACCGGCCTCCCCGAGGCTCCACGCAGCCACAGCCCGCACACAGTGACCGGGCAGGTAGCCACCTTGATGTGCTTCTGGTGAACAGAGCCACTGCCTGGTCCTACTGTGTCCCCCAGGACTGCCCGCTGGCCCTTCCCCATCCCTGGCAAGGTGTCGGGCTTGCCCCCACATCCTGTCCTGATGCAAGGACCCAGGGGCTTCAGCCATTCTCGCTGTTGGAGGCAGGGCTGATGCTACAGAACCGCCCCCCGGCACGAGCCTGGAAGGACCACACTGAAATGCCCCCTTCCCATTAAGGTTGAGGACAGATGGGAGACCAAGGACGCATGGGCTCTCAAGCCCCAAAGTGGCCAGAGCTGGCCTGAACCACTAGAGAGCTGCCACCAGCCTGGCCTGATGGGGACAGGATGCCCGGTGCCCCTCCTAATGCACATGGGCGCTGGCTGCAGCATCAGCATGGGCTACTGTCCTGCCTGCCCTGACAGGTGTGGACATGGCGCACACTGTCCGCATTTGATCCTGGGTACAGCTTGCAGCTGGCCTTGCTCACCCTCGCCACAGAACCCTGACCACCCTCAAAGCCCCGTGGGGATCTGGACTCTCCCTGGAGTTCCCGCACCATGCAGCAGCTTCTCCAGCACCATAGCCCCAGAAAACGTTGTGCAGCGTAGTGCCAGGGACAGACAGCCACACCCTGGGCGGCCGCTGCCAGGCACAGAAGGTGTGGGGAGGAAGCACCATCCTCCACCCCAAATAGTATGGGAGATGAACTGCTACAGGGGGAAATAAACCATGTGAGGTGCAAATCAGAACCAACTCTGTCTGCAGCAGGACTCAATTATCCTAGTGATCCACTGGGTGGCCCAGGAATGACCTCAGAATACAGAAGCAAGAGCCCCAAAACACAGCCCCTGTAGCCCATGGTCATGGAGGGGAGGTGGGCAAGAGGCCGGGTCGCAGGTCCCAGCTCTTCTCTCCCCAGCCCTCAAGCTGGTGCCAACTGGGAACCATACTAGGGCCCAGGGAGACGCATCTGCTGGGCAGCTCAGGGACAGGGACACTGGCAGCTTGTGTGAGTACTTGGAGAGCTGGACCCTGCCCACGGTGACAGCCCAGTGTGGTGACAGCGAGAGCCCCTGCCTGATTGGGATTTTCCACCCCCAACGGAAGGAGACACACACGGCCTGGCAAGGCCGACGTCCTTCCCACCCTGTCCCCTACTCTCTGGTCCCTGAGAGACACAGTAGTGGGCCTCTTCCCTGGGGGAGCCTTACCGTGTCTGCTGCTGCTCGGCCTCGGCTCGGCTGACCTGGAAGAGACAGAGAGCACCTGGGTGCCCAGAAGACCCCCATGGGCAGCAGCTGGCCCAGGAGACACCCACCCACTGCCCTCTGCCCTGCGCCTGGAAGAGGGGCTGACCTGGGCGTCCCGGGCCTGGCCCGCCTCCAGCAGGGCCTCGATGGTGCGCATGCGCTCAGCCAGCTGGGTGTTCTCAGCCCGCGCCTCTTGGAGCTGGCTGTGGAGCCCCCGCAGCTCCTCGCCCTTGCTCTTCACCTCTGCTTCGGAGGCCTGCAGCTTGCCGTGCAGCTCTGTCACAGGAGGGAAACAGTGACCAGGGGCTGGAGCTGCCAGGGACACGGCCACTGCCTTCCCACACACCAGGGCCCCTCTCTGCCTCCTGTGCCCCAAGCCTCGACCCAGGAGTGACTCATCAGCTGCCACACCTGGCAGCACAGTCCTGGGGCCCCAAGGAGAAGGAGCAGGAGGCAGCAGCAGCAGAGGACGTCACGGCTACAAGTGTCTCCAGTGGAAGTCCCTAGAGTTTCATTCTCTCTGAGACTCTGGCTCCTGTTCCGAGACAGGAACAGGAGTGACACGGCCCCTCCCACTCTAGGGGGTGTCCTACCAGGAGATGGGAGAAGCCCCCAGGCCCTAAGCAAGGGCCACACGCCCATGACACTGCACCCTGGCTGCCATCCTCTGTTGCTGAGCGCGGGGCTCCCTCACCCACCAAGGCCAGCTCTTCCCCTTGGGACCCCTGGGTGGCCAGCACCAAGCCCTGCTGCCCCAGGCCACTCTTGTGCCCAGTCATTCTGCACCCGGCACCACGGTGTCCTGCTGTACAACCATCCTGTCACGCAAGGACAACCTGACCTGTCATCAGGCCACACTGGCCACCAGGCGGCCGTTCTCCTTGGAGCATAGGCTGGCCTCTTTGGGATACTACCTACCACCATCCTGACCCAGGCTCAGACACCGCTCCTGCCTCAGAGAGGCCCCCAGGGCCAGAGCCGCACCTGGCCTCGGGGGGAGCCCCCACCCTCCTTTACACACGAGGTTTTACTTAGAAAGCCAGGGCTGTCTGCTCCCACCTTGTCTGCGGCCACTTCTGCCCAAGCAGCAGAGCTGGGCCGTTGTGGCACAGACCAAATGTCCTGGCCATGGGTCTCTTCGCGAGTCACGCCTTGTATAGAGGGCACCGCTGTGTGACCCCCATCCCTGTGGGTGGCACTGCTGCCAATCCAGGCCCATCAGCAGCCAGGAAGTATAGCATGGAGTGTTTGGCCCTTGCAGACCTGCCCCAGACCACCAGACACGCCCGTGCCGCACCTGCCAGCCGCTGCTGCTGCTCCTGGGCCTTCTCGGCATCAGCCCGCAGGCTGGCGTGGCTGCTCTGAGCACGGCACAGCTCCCGGCTGAGCTCGTCCAGGCGCTTCTGCAGGGCCTCCTCACTCTCCTTGTGGGACACCTGGGACAAAGGGGGCAGTGAGGAGGTGGCCCACGTGGGAGTCCACCCTGGAGGATCAGAACCGGCGAGACCTCGCCCAGGCCGGCAGCTCAGGGCCCGAGTGCCCTGCCTCCTCCTCTTTAGGATTCAGTGCTTTTCCACTCTTAAGGAACTCCCGAAGCCACGCTTGCAGCAAGCCTGTGGAGAGACGAGTCTGACCCCGGCCCAAGGCAGAGCTGTGGCGAGCGAGCACGCACAGTCCTGTGTCCGCAGTTCTCCGCTGCCACTTCCAGTCAGACTAAACCACGGGAGACCGCCGCCCTGTGGCCACCTCTGGTCCCTAGAATAGGCCATGTCCTCGGACACAGAACGCTGGCTCAGACCTCTGTCCTGTGGGTGGGTCTATGTGGCCCACGGAGCTCTGCTTGCCCCTGTTAGTCGTCTCCCAGGGCCCCTGTGCTGGCCTCTCGGGTGGAGGTGCCAGGCGAGGCCCTAGTTCCCAAAGGGTGGCACTGGCCACAGTACGCAGCTCATTCACCAGGTGGGGCTGCATGCGAGGGCCCAGCCCACGCCAGCTCTGGGGCACTTAAGTGAGGCTCTGGTGGCACCTCCAGCTGTCTCCCCAGCCACTATCACCCATGACCCATCTGCAGTCTCTTAAGGCTCTGCTCGGGAACCCATCAGCAGGACCCCTCCTGCCCCAGCTCCTCACGGGAGACCCAGCACACCTGCCTTAGGACTCAAGGCCACAGTGGTTCTTGCCAGGGAGGACAAGGGCCTGGCACCGCCCACCACACGAAGCAATTCCGAGAGTTGCACCCCAGCCAACAGGCCAGCTAGGGGCTCCAGAAAGTGCTCCTGGCTCTCCGAAGTTCCATCCCTCCACCAGGACGGGGAGCCAGGACAAGAGTCCCGAGGGTAGGTACCCTTTCTTCCCAGCTGATCCCACCAAAATACCTGGGGAGCCAGGCCAGGCACCAGGGTGGGGTCCACTCCCTGATGCCCAAGCTCTGGGACCAAGGTCAGCATTGGAGGCCACACCACGCTGTCCCGAAAGAGCTGGCGGGCAGTGCAATGACCACTAACCAGAGACAGCAGATGGCTAGAGCCTCTGGTTGGCTGCAGAGTAACTAGAAGAGCCCAACCCGCTCCACCTTGGATGGTGCTGGGGTTTGAACCTGGGGCCTGTGCTCCGGGCTATATTCCCAGCCCTTTCTGATCTTCAAGACAGGGTCGCATTAAATCAAGTTGCCCAAGCTGGGCTTTGATCTTGTGATTCTCCTGCCTCAGCCTCCTAGAATGCTGAGATGACAGAGTGCTTCTCTGGCCCTTCAACAACCTCAATCCAGGTCCAACTCAGAGAGTTCCAGATGGGAGTGTGTGGGCCACACTGACTTGGTCTGCCGGGCCCCATTCTGACGTGAGGCACTCCCAGGTATGGCCCTGCTCAGCCTCAGACACCCGGTGTGCACCAGCTGTTGGGGAGCTGGCTCTGGGTTCACTGTCTGGACGTGGACAGCTGGGTCTGAGATCAGCAGTGACGGCCAGGACCGCCTGGCAATGGGGCAGCCACATACCAGCTTCCCTGGCCACTGTGGCATCAGAATGGAAATAGTGGGCCCTACCATCCTACCCTGGCTGTGGCCAAGGCCAAGGCCTACAGTACAGGAGACACTCAGACTGTGTGGCCAACTTGTGAGAGCCAGGGCCGGGCCTCCTCCGGGGTGGGTCATCATAGGGTGCCACACGACGGTCCTAGTTAGCTTCCCCAGAGCCACCTGAGGGCCTCTAACACAGACATGCCAGGTCCACCTGGGGCCCGGGCTCCCACTGAGGGCAGCCTGCTCCACAGGAAGGCAGGAGACGTGAGTCAGCCGCCTCGCTCCACGTCAGTAGTCATGTGTGCTCATGTTCTCTGCTTGTCCCCTGCACACGCTCAAAACCCACCTCGCGAGCTCCCGGCCAGTGCCAGCGTCTCTCTCAGCAGAGAGCAGGACGGCATGATCACTCTGGCCCAGCAGAATTCCAGGAGGGCCAACTGGCCCCGCTGTGGCCGAAGGGGCACCAGATGCCCACTGGGGCTAAGGAAAACCTGATGCAACCCAGGGCCCTCGGGGACAGCACTCTGGGGACAGCCTTCCTCTCTCCGGGACAATGGGTCCCTTCCCAGGGAGCAGCTGGGGAAGAAGCCAATCTGCTGGCCTTGGCCTTGACCCGGAGGCTGCACTGGGGCCATCAGCTTGGGGCTACTTACTGTTCCCCAGTGCCACAGGGCTCAAGGCTGGAGGACAAAGAGCTCTGCAGGCAGACCCAGGGTCCACGCACTGACCACCGGGTCCTGGGGCAGCTGCCCAACGTCACTATGCTGCCAACTTCCTTACAGGTGAACTGCAGACACGGGCAATGCCGAACAGTGCTGTCCTGTGGGGTCTCGATGAGCTGACTTAACACGTGTAAAATGCTAAGGCTGCCAGGCTTGTCGGCACAACTTGGGAGAGGCTGAGGCAAGAGGCTCACTGGAGCCAACCTGGGCTACATACTAAGCTCAGGAGCAGCCTGAGCTACATACTGAGACCCAGGCTCGGCGGGGGCAGGGAGACCTAATGTGGACAGGTGCTGTAGCACTGCCCATCTCCAGCCGTCGGGCCAGCTGAGAGGGGTGACCACCCCAGTTGTTCGCACACGCTCACCTGCAGCTGCATCATCTGCTTCTCAAAGGTGGCCGCCTTCGCTTCCAGCGCCTTGCGCTGCTGCTCCTCCTGCCGGGACATCTCCGCCTTCTCCACCAGCTCCTTGCTGGCCTTGCCCAGCTCCTGCCGCAGCTTCGCCAGCTCTGCATTCTGCCTGCAGGACAGTCACAGCCTGAACCACGGGCAGCAGGGGCTGGGAGCAGGGACACCCACCGGTGGGCACTCAGCCAAGGGGACTTGGTGAAGGCCCTTGTTCACCAACAGCCAAAGGGTTGGGGGTTTGGTGGAGATACTTCCCCAACACAGCACACAGGACAGAGTGCACCATGTGCCCTGCAGCACCCACGGGCGCCCCTCCCAGACCCCACTCAGCCTCCGCGCTCTGGGCCACACCCAGAGGCCTTCCAGAGATGCCTGAGACGCTGTGCAAGAGCTGTGCAGGGGCTGGGCGAGGACGGCTGTCAGGAAAGTGAGCCACACAGAGGACAGAAAGCAAGACCGCTGTGCTGGGGGAGCGGGCACACACAGGCGGCCACGTGCTCACACCGGACTCGCACGCAGCGCTAGCCACACCTCTGCCCTCTGGAGGGCACCTGCACGTCCTGCAAGGGCTGTGGACGCGCACTTACTTGCTCTCCACCTGGCTGGTAGCCTGGTTCAGGGCGTCCCGCAGGATGGAGTTCTCCTGTTGCAGGCGGGCCAGCTGGGTGTTGGGGCCGTTCTCTAGCTGCTCCTGCAGCGTCCGGATCTGAGAAGTCGCGAGGAGGTGTCAGAGTGCAGCTTGGCAGCACGCAGAACTGAGTTCTGGGCTGGGGTTAGCAAGGGCACAGCTCACAGAGGGAGCAGCCCACCCCCAGGAAGGCCCTCTCCACATGGAGGCTGCAGGAGCCGGAAAACGAGTGGCTGTCGGGCTGCTCAGCGCCAGCCCAGGGGCTCCCGGCCCAGCACTAGCAACGCTGGCGGTTCACACTCGCTCTGCACTCCAAGCACAACTGCCCCAAGGGTACTCGGCTACCACAAGCCACAGCCAAGCTACCCCAAGGGAGCCTCACTTCCTGCCCTGTGAGCCCCATTGTCCCTCAAGACACGCAGCCACACAGGGAGAAAGCGCCAGCGGCTGACAGCGACACAGCCTCCACGGGCCACTGCCCCAGAACGGGGTTTCCAGACCTCTTGCTTTGAGGGATCCTCCAGCTGCACGGGGAGGAGGCAGGTGGCAGCAGCCCAGCCTCATAGAGGCCAAGAGCCTGTACCACAGGGCCGACCCTTGAGCACGGCGCTCTTGGCTGCAAAATGCAGTCCACACCTTTCCGCTTGGTTCATTTTTGCCACCCTGGGGACCCAGCCCAGGGCCTCTGAGCTGAGCTACATCCTAGCCCTTTTCAGTGCTCTGCCATCTTGAGAAGGGGGTTCTCGAAGTCACCAGATGGTCACCCTGGAGCAGCCCGCCCGGCCCGCAGTGCTCACCTTGCCCTGCAGCTGCTGCACCTCCTTCACGTGCTCGCGGTAGCTGGCCTGCATGCGCGCCTGCACGGCTGCGATCTCCTGTTCCCTCGCCACCAGCTGCTTCTTCACCTTGGCCTCCCCGGCAGCAGCCTTGGCCTTCTCCGCAGCCATCTCCTGGAGGAGCGGCAGACAGGGCGATCAGAAGTGGGCTCCTTTACTTCCATTGGGGTGGGGCTGGGGTGAGCGAACTCCCAGTGGAGCTGGTTTTCTGGTCCAGGCTGAGAGGGGAGACTCCACATGGCCACCATGCCCATTACACAACCAGCTCTCTTTGGGCACTTTCTTTTGGGTTCTGGTTATACTTTGTTTTTCTGTGATTCCACGGGTGGAACCCAGGACCTTGCACATACTAGTCAAGTGAGCTACACCCTCAGCCCTTTTACTTTTATCTGGACACAGAGCTTTGCTAAGTTATCCAGACTGTCCTTGAACTTGTGATCCTTCTGCCTCAGCCTCCAAGATAGCTAGAATTACAGAGTGTGGCACTGTAGCCAGCTTTCTGGTCACTTTCTTCCCTGCACTGTTCCCCAGGCTTGCTGTGGAAAGCCTTGGCCTTGCACATAAAAGTGGAACTGACTCTTTCTATGGCGCCCCTGGAGCTCAGCTCTGGTGTCCCCCAGGGCTCCAGGGCTCCAGCCACTCTGATTCAGAGCCCAAGGTCCTTCAGACCCTGCAGCTCAGGCGCAGCAAGGCTATAGCACAGAGCCTGAGTCAGGATGGAGGCTCGGGGAGGGCCGTGGAGTGTGCGGAGTTTAGTGGAGCCTCCTAGACTTATCCCCACACCGTCCCTGAGGACCTGGCAGCTGGCCTGGCTCTCCTGGCCTGTGAGCCTATGAGCTCCTGTGGCCAGAGGTAGACTCCCTGTGAGTCTGTGTGTGTGTGGCGGGGGTGGGGGACAGATCCTAGGAACGAGAGACAAACTCCGCTCCTAGGAGAGAGAACTGTGGGCGGGGCCAGAGCGCAGCACAGGGCCATGGATCTCAGAGGAGCCCCCACTTCCCAGAGGGCCGGTCACCCTGAGCAGTGCTGGGCTAGAGGCAGGATGGAGTGGGAAAGACACCATTCATCAGGACCCAGGAGCCTGAGCCTAGAGCACGGCACCAGCACAGGGAGGAAGCAAGGCCGAGCCGCAATCCTTCACTAAGTACAGGGGGTGATGTAACCGCCCCTGGGGGAGACCAGAGGGTGGATCCCGAGGCTCAGCATCCCAGGGACCAGGGGCAGGTAGGTGACCCCTCACTGCAACAGTGACCTCTGTGTAGCACAGGGACAGTGCTCCAGAAGGCTTTTTTCTTTTTTTTTTTGGCTTTTCTCTGGTACCGGGAACCGAACTCACGACCTTGCGCTTGCCAGAAAGGCGCTTTTGCCGCTGAGCTAAATCCCCAGCCCCTCCAGAAGGCTTCTGAAGGAGGAGGCCAAACTGAGTCTTACAGGATAAGGAAGTATCTGGACAGCCACAGCAAAGGCACAGGAGGCCAAGAGAAGGGGGAGCCACAGCAGGCTAGAGGGGAGAGCATCCAGGAGAAGCAGGAAGGGCCTGAGGATGGCGGGGGTGGGGAGGCGCAGGTACAGATGTGGCAAGTGTCATTCTGCATGCAGACTTGGGGCCCAGGGCTGCGGCACAGTGGCAGAGCTTGAGGGTCCTCTTGGGAAGCATCAGGGAACCCAACAAGGCCTCCTCAGACTGCAGAGAGGGACACACCCATGGCTGGATCTGACATTCAACTTCAACTCTGAGCCAAGGCCCATGCAGGGGAGACAGGAAAGGAGAATTGCCAGGGGCAAATTCTATGGCCACAACCATGCCTGCAAACCTGGTGAGGGTGCCCTGGGGTTGCCTGAAGTTTTAGACTTTGGTGTGAGTCCGTGGAGCCCCAAGAGATGTGCTGTGGGACCAAGAGGAGGACTACCTCTCAGGAGCCAGGCATGGACCCACAGCTTCTGGGAAGGCCAGCAGGGCCACATGCCGGGACCAGAGACAGAGGCCCTGGGGACAGAAGCCCCCAAGGCCAGTCCTTTTCTGTCCCGCTCCTGGATACACCACCCAAAGTCTCATCCTCCCCGCCCCCGCAGTGTCTTCCTTACAGAGGCATCCAATTCAGGACAAGAAAGCAAACTGTCTCGCTTCCAATTCTTATTGAGCAGCTGGAGGCGCCCACAGGGAAGGCTGCAGATGGGCTGGTGTAGACATCGGTGCAGGGGACACTGGGGCACCAGAGCTCCTCAGGAGAGACCCCCCAGTACAGAAGGGGGCCGGGCCCAGGCGATATGGACCTGCCAATTGCCACTGAGCGCACACCTGCCCTTCCCAGCCAATGACCAATCCCAAGGTGCCAGTGTGTCCCTGCACATTGCTCCACGGCCATCAGGATAGGGACAGAGGCCACCCCTCCACTCTGGCCCCACCTCTCAAGCAAACAACCCATGGGACGGCCAGTGACAGCCTGCTCAGGTCATCCCCCCATCACAAACTGAGGTCCTTCCTGGATCCCATGTGTTCTTAAAGCCACCATGAAGGGACCCCTACCCAGGCATCTCCCCATAGCAGATAACTTCAGCTGCATCACCCAGGGCTGGAGAACAGCCACTGCCCGGCAGCAAGCGGGGAAGACAGAAATCTCCACCTCAGAGCCCACCCTGAGCCGCGGCCGGGACCAAGGGCAGCTGTGACCTTGGGGTTCAGGGACCCAGAGAGGGGAGGCTTCCTGGCTCAGGCTGTACCTTGTTGAGCTCCCTCAGTTTGCTCTTGGCCACTGCCGCATCCTCCTGCTCTGTGGCCAGCAGCTTTTCCTTCTCATCCAGCTGGCGTTTCAGAATCGCCACAGGGTCGCCCTTCTGAGTGGCCTGAAACACCACAGAGCAGCGTTAACACCCAGCCTGTCCACACCTCAGCCGCCCAGAAGGGAGCAGAGGCTCGCACACCTGCCAACCAGGAAAAGGCTTTAAGGGCAGCCATCCCACCCCATCAGACACACGTGAGGAGGTGGCACTGCGCAGACACCAGCCTGCTGGGGCTCCACAGGCCCTCGTGTGCCCAAATCCCGAGTGCCCTTCAGGCCCATGGCGTCTCCACACCTGCTGAGGCAGGGCCCACAGTCTGGGAGCCCCTGGCAGCACTACATGAACAGGTCAGGGGGGAAGCTCTGGGGGCAGTGGCCTGAGCACCCTGGGTAAGGAGCCCCACGTCACTGGGACCCAGGGACATCAAGGAGTACAGTGGCCTTGGGAGGCAGCCCGAGCCTGGTTCTCAGAATGCCTGCCAGCACTCTACTGGCCTCTACTCTCCAGCGGAGTCACTCCAATCCCAGACCAGGCTAAGACGAGCATGTGCACACGTCACTTCAGGACCGGAGCTTGGGGAATCGGCACTGTTGTGCTCATCACAGGCTCCCTGGACCTTCCCCTCCACAGCCCGGGCCACAGTCACAAACTCACTGGGCCCAGCTCCTCTGACACCCAGGCCCTGGCTCCACCCTCGACAGTGTCCTATTTGGGCGGCAGGTGACCGCACACTTGAGCAGGGCAGCGGCACCGGGCTCCTCTGGGAAGGAGCACCAGAGACGCTTTGGGTCTTCTCTCTGCAGCTCAGCAGGCTGGGGGAGGCTGGGTGGGTTGGAGGCTGCAGGGAGAGGCAGAGGGACAGCTGCAGTGCGGCCCAGGGCAGGGGACACCCACCTTGTGCCAGGTGTCCTGGAGGACGCCGGCCTTCTCTGACAGGATCTCGATGAGCCGCTGGGCCTCACCCTCGTTGAACGCCATGCTTCCGACCATGGAGACCAGCGACTTGTAGGGCAAGTAGAGAGGGCTGTCTGCATCAGGGGGCCCTGGGGTGGGAAGAAGCAGGGTTTACATTCACACCCAAAACGTCTGATATGGCCAGAAGGCCCCTCAAGAGGGTCTGGTGCATGACTGCACAGCGCCAGCAGACTGGAGTGGGGGCTAGCTTGGGCCTCCTCCTCTTCATGCCGAATGATGGGCCTGCACCA
Organism: Chinchilla lanigera; assembly: GCF_000276665.1. Lineage (NCBI taxonomy): Eukaryota > Metazoa > Chordata > Mammalia > Rodentia > Chinchillidae > Chinchilla > Chinchilla lanigera. The sequence goes on from NW_004955415.1 coordinate 26,618,974, forward strand.
TCTAACTTGCCCAAAGACAGTGACTGACTGCCCGGGCTGTAAGGATCTCTTATCATCACCAAGATGTCCCAAACAAAAGTTAAGCAAGATATACTTTCCTAAAAAGTTATTTTTCCTTCCTTCTTTTTCTAGCAAACGTCTTGGGTCAGCTCTCAGCCTGTGGGGGTCAGCACGACGTTTCCACGCGGCAGTGACCTAGCCTTATGGTCCCGGGACCCTGACTAATCTGCAGACCACACACCCGAGCCACAGAGCAGGATGGATGGCCAGAGGGGCTGGGTCCACACACCTAGGTCAGAGCCCATCTCCACCTCTTCGCGGGCGAAGTCAAGGCAGCCACAGGTCTGGGAGAGGCAAAGTTGAGCTGGGTTCCTTCAGGAGGGGCTGTGTGCTCGCTCGCTCGCCAGCCCACAAGTGAGGCCTAGGACAGAGCCCCTAGCCAACAGCCACCTCTCACTGTGGAAGAGCTCCCAACCACCCTCGCCACACATACACAAGTGCACACAAGCGTTTCCCTCTCATCCTGGCTCTCAAAGCAGCAGCCTCAAAGGCAATAGAGGCAAAACTCCACGGCAGCCTCACAGCAATTCCTCCTGTGGAGGCCTGAGGCCCACGCCCTCCCCACCCCTCCACAGAGGCTTGAGAAGCCAAATGCACTGAAACAAAGGGAACAGAGCAGCCTGCAGCCACACCGGATGGGGGGCAGGGGAGGGGACCAGGAAGAGGAGTGGGGAAGGTTTCCATAGCAACCCTGAATTCTCTGACTTGTCACAATATTTTCACTTACGAGTCACAATATTTTCATTACAAGTTGAAGCACTTAGCGTGATACCTTAATAACGGAAATGTGGGATGTGGGCGATCTGGTTGCTACGAGTACCTTTATTTTATAACTTCTTATCCTGGTGAGGCTCGGAGATTAAAACAGCCACTACAACAGTAAAGGCCCAAGTGCTCTGGATGCCAGGAAGTGGGCCCTCACGGAAGGGGGTGCCCTTCTTTCTTCTCACTAGCCTGTGTACATGGGCAATGTGCGGTCACTGTAACTGTCAGGTGTTGCACCTTGGAGAAGATTCTGAGGGCTGCCAGGTCAAAATAAAACAAAATATCTGGGAGCTCGGGGAACCCTCTACTGACCCAACTATGGTTCTGGGCTCCCTGCACCCACAGCACCCCACTCCAGATGTGTGTCCACTGCCCCCTAACAAGCCCCATCCCACCCCAGATGTGTGTCCACTGCCTGCCCATGCTGTCTGCTGTCCGCACAGGGAGTCACAGCTGGGCAAGATGTTTCCTCTCCTGACCGGAAGAGTCCAGGCAGTGAGCACTGCAGAGCAGCTCGTCAGACTCAAGGACAAGAAAAATGTTTACACCAGGACTCAAAGACTTGGCTTGGAGAAAAAGGAATGCAAAACATCTGTCATCACATTACACACTGAACACATCTTGAAACGATATTTTGGGTACCCTGGGTTAAATGCGTCACTTAAAATTCACTCCATTTGTGTCCTGCTGGTCTGTACTAGCGTATCCAGTATGGAGTTACCCATGGGGCTCAGTGTGCAGGTTCACACCATTTCTGCTGCGTGACTGTTCTACTACCTTTAGCCCTGGGGACCCTAAAATGGCCCCTGCCAAATCCTGGCCGTCCAAGCAGAAGCCCCAGCTGACCCAGCTCTCCTGAGCTCTCTACTGGACAATGCCTTAGGCCCAGGCCCACTGCACCACTGGGAGGGAAACGTCTCGTTGGTGACCCTGAGGCAGCCTTCCACTCACACACATCACTTCCGCCCTGGGGGCCCATGCTATGCACCCCCTACTGCACTTCCTGTCCAGTGCTCCTGAGGGTGACCTGCAGGAGTGGTATGGCATTCTAGGGCACCATTGTGAAAACTACCGAGTGTAATTTGATTAAATGTTGCTAGACGTTTGAACCCAAAATATCAACACTAGTAGGTGAGAGTGGTGGTGCATGCTTACAATCCCTACACGCCCACAGGTTAAAGCTAAGGCCAAGCCAGCATGAACAACTTTTAAATTTTGTTCTTGTCTCAAAATTTAAAATAAAGGAAGTGTAAAGGCCCTGGGTTCAATCCCAAATAGTGAAATAGAACACTTGTAACAAGTGACACAATCCAAAGCTATGCAGAGCAAACTTTAACACTCTCCTCTGCCCATGGGAACTTCTGTGGCCTTCACCATGCTCAGACAAGCTCTTCTACCCAACCTCCAGGGGGCTGCAACTTCATAAAACATTTCTCATTAAATTTTTTAGGTAAGAACTGCACCATCTCTCTTCTCCCCAAATCAGGGGCAGTAAAACAGAAAGACAAAAGCACAGTGCTGTAGCTGGCCGTGGTGGTGCACACCTGTAATCCCAGCCCTCAGGAGGCCGAGGAAGGAGGACTGTTTTGAGTTTCACACCAGCCTGGGCTACAAAGTGAGCTCAAGGCCAGCCTTCACTACACAGGGAGATCTTGTCTCAAAAAGATTAAAACAAAAAAACACAAAAACACAAAAGCACAATGCTTAGAAGCAGGAAGCAGAGAGCCTGGGCCCCTGGGAGGGCCGGTCACACAGGACTCCAGCAGGAGCCTGCCACGCACCCACAGCCTGCTGACGTCTCCAGCAAATACCTGAGGACTCCAGTAATTCCTGGTCTGGTGAACTTCAAAGCACTGAGCTCAATCTGCCAAAGACGTAACATACAATCTGTTAACCACAGACTTCAGAGAGACTCCAGGCAGGAGCTCAACCAGCTCCCTTGGCTGCACTCCAGGGGTAAGGAGAGGGACGACACACCACACACAGGATAGACACAGGGACCAGGACACGACACACAGGAGGGGGCCTGGAGAGCAGAGTCTCACTGCGAGGGCATCACCAAGACCCCCACTTGGGGGCAGAGAATAGGACCAACACTAACAAGGGCCCAGCCCCAGCCTCCAGTGAGGACCCGCAAGAGCCCTGGGCCAGTACCCTTGAGCTCCCGACTTACCCACGAGCTGGTCACGGGCCACCTCCTAACTTTCACCACAGTGAAAAAGAGACAAAGGCATAAAACCACAGCAGGGCTAAACAGGCACCCCAGCAGGCCAGGTCTGCTCTGCGGGTCACCTCTGTCTATGGTCAGAGCAAGGTTTCCCAAGACAGGTGGCCCGGGCTGGGACTTCAACCCTGCTGCTTCCTCCTCTTTGCCACTGGGCCCTGGTCTGGGAGGTGGAGTGATGACCACCCCGCCAACCCTGCCTGGCAGGTGAAACTGCAACAGTCCTCCACCAAGAAGAGTACAGGCTCAGATGTGCAATCACCCCAGGCTTCAAAACTGCACTGCCTCCCACAACCACACAGGCACTGAATTCACCACCTAGAATTAAACGTGTTATGAAGTCTCTCTCTCTCCTGTTGTCCACTGTGGGTGCTCTGGGTAGGTATCTTCGCTTGGCCTGCATAATCCCCATGTTTCCAAAAGCCAGGTCTCAGCCACAGAAGACGTAAGCATGAGGAGCCTCTGGAGGTCGGCAGCCCAGCATGTCAGCAGCTGCCAGCCTGGAGTGGAGTGTGCTAGACGTGCGGCCACTCCCGCATCAACAAGAAGGGTACCAGCGGTTCCGTGTCACCTCCTGAGCCTGTTGGCAGCTAACAGCTACCAAGAGGCCAGCTGAAACGTTACAGCTCAACTCCAGCCCTCACTTGGAGTGCCCGGTGAATGCCCCAAGCAGGCAGGTCCAGCTGGTCTCCAAACACAAGGCGTGCACCTACTGTGGGCTGGTGATTTAAATGCCAGGCCTCAAGAGGAAAGCTGGAGCGAGGCTGCGGCTGAAGGCAGCGCACAGGGCGGTCTTGCAGCACATCGCCTTGTAGGGAGCCTGGGAGGATAACTACACAGCAGGGCCAGAGAAGGACTTCAGGCAGGGGTGTCTAAGCCAAGCACTGCCTGAGGAGGAGGCAGCAGGGGGCCTTAAGAAGGGTAGCAGCCCTGGACAGGCAGGGGGCCGGGGGCCCAGCTCACCAAGCTCCCACAGGGCGCACAGCATGGCAGGAAGGGCAAGCTTCCTGACCCCAGGGACACAAAGGGCAAGGAGGCTGGGAGGGGGCAAGGCTGGCAGTATAGGAAAGTGTCTTCAGGATGCATGGAGCGACAAAGGTGGAGGTGGGCAGCCAGGGAAGAGCCACGCCCAGGGTCCAGGCCCCAGGGCGTTCAGGAAGCCACACTGGTAGGAGGAAGAGGCCCAGGGGTCATCCCAGGGACCCTGGTGAAAGACCTGACTAGGGGCCTGCTCTTGGGGGCTGGGGGAGAACCCAATGGCCAAAGCACTCATCTTCTTGGGCACTGTCGAGATCCCTCCCGAAGGCTTCTCCTGGATGTGCCCATGAAGGCCCAACAGGGGCTGCCCTCCCTACCCTGAGCATGGCACCCCCGTTGGAAGGACATAAGACCCCAACCTCGAGGGGATCCCAGGCCCTGCCCCAATCAGGTCTGCTGAGGAAGGTGCAGGCCAAGCATTGCAAGGGGCTCTCCATGCCTCCTCAGAGCCCAGCACAGCAGCCATCCACAGCTAGGACCAGAGATCCTGACTGGGAGCAAGTCTCCTTTCCCGCTGACTGCACTCTTGTTTCCTAGGGAATGAGGCGTTCAGGCCAACGGCACTGATGGGCGCTCCCTCTCTGCAGGCCCGTGGACTGTGACCCTGAAGCTTGGGACACTTGCAGGACCCACACAGGAAGAATGTGCCACCAAATGCATCAGGAAAAGAACCCGGTTCCTTCCACCTCACCCACGGCGTGACCTGCAGGGGAGGCAGGCCTGGCTGGGGCACGCTGCCCTCTGAGGGATGCAGGCTGAGGAGCAGCAGCTACCCCTGACCCCGGCTGTCGGGACCTTCAAGTGCAGAGAGCTAAGAACAATGTCAAAAACAGCCTATCTGGAGCCATACTGCGGCCATTTCCTTTGGGTGGAGGAAACTCGAATCCGTTACCAAATTAGTAACATGCACGTTCAGCGGCATCTAATGGAATTCAGAAATACCCTACAGACTGAACAACTTTGTTTTCCTCTTTAGATTTCTGTTCCTTCCTCTAGAGTTAAAAACACTTTTATGCCGGGCGTGGAAAAGGTGGTACCTCAAAACCTGGTGCCTGTACTCCCAACACCCTAGAGCCTGAGGCGGAGGACGGCTGTGAATGTGAGGACAGCTGTGAATGTGAGGACAGCCTGGGCTACACAGGGAGTTCAAGGCCAGTGTGCATTACATACAAGATTCTGCCTCAAAAAAAAATTTTTTTTATCTGAGAAGAAAAATCTCTCACAACCCAGTATTTTTAAGGAGCAGCAATCCTTCCTTGGGCTGCCTCAGCACACAAGGCTGGAGCAAGGAGGTGCTTTCAGTGGCCACCAGGATTCCAGCTCACGCCTGTGGAGGACAGGGAGTTTATGACCCTGGCTCTCCCACTGCAGCTGCCCCAGCACTGCCAGGCCTTAAGATGACTGGACAGAGCTTCCAGAAGAATGTCCTCCAGCAGCTTTTCACACTGATACTTGGCTCTCTTCCCTAGGGGCTGCTTTTATTCTCCTTTAGAAGAGGAAGAAAAGGCTGGAGCTTGAAGAACATACCCAGAAAGTGAATAAAGGCTCCTAAATCCTCCAGCTTTCTTCAGAGCTGCAGACCCTGAGAAACTGGGTTAAGGCCAAAAGAAAAACCATGAAGACATCGTGAAGACTTCGTCTCTGCACATACTGTGGTGTCCAAGAAGGGCCAGGGGCAGGGCCAAGGCCGGGTGCTGCCACCTGCTGACTGTGGGACCAGGCAAAGTGTGAGCTCTGAGAATATACATCCATCTCAAAGGATCACCTGGGGATCCATACAGGGAAGAAGCCACCAGCACACACCTCAGAGACCTGAGCCGACATGGCAGCAGGCCAGATCAGAGTGAAGCCAGCACTCAACTGCGCCATGCCACACGCTGGGGAGAGGCTTCCCGGTCAGCTTCCTCCCTGCACTCTGACCTCTGCCCTCTCAGCACAGAGAACATGACCCTGCTGACCCCAGAGTAAAGCAGGCTTACGTGACAGCCTGGGAAAAGGGTTTCCCCGGGCCACCCATGCCACAGCTTAAGGGAAAGCCCCAGACCCGTGCACCCCTTTTCTCGTAAGGCAGGAAGGCCAGGTCCTGGGTGGGCTCCACAGCTAAGGGACTCAGCCTTGGCCTCCCACACAGCAACACGGGGCGAGCCACGCTGCAGATGGAAGCCCCGGCTGCTGAGCTCCAGCTAACCATCCAGGGCACAGGCCATGCTGTGGATCCAGCCTCGACGCAAGGTCAACAGGCAGCACACAGCCAAGGTGCCGGGAAACATTACAGGCAGCCCAGGCCTGATCAGGAGGGGAGCTCACATAATTACAAGGCCAGAGACGAATCCAAGAAAAAACAGAAATTTTTTTAAAAAATCGCCACCATCACGTATGCTTTCCATGGAGAAACCCAGCTGCCCTAACAGACCCGCACAGGGAGCTGGGCCCTCTGCTGATTCAAGGTGGTACCTCAAAACCTGGGGCTTCTAGCTCTGTGAATTTCTGCTTGAGGACTCTGCTAATTCCTTCCTCTCCAAGCATTTAACAAAACAAACCCAATCCTTGTGTTTTATAGGCCAGTGTCTTCTCCTCACTTCACACTGGGGTCTACAATGTCCCCCCGGACTTAGAACCATTCTGCAACACACAGCAGAAGCACATGAGCAGTGATTAACTCAGAATACTGTCTCAGGGCCACGCGTCGTAAATCGTGAGCGGTTCTCAGAGAGCAATGGAACACTGTCTGCCTAAATTAAAAACGAACCCACTTTTGACTCAGCAATTACATTTCTAGGAATTTGCTTTATAGAGGCACTCACACGGCACTACCTGTACATCACCACAGTGCTAATTCCAACAGCCAAAAAAGCCTGCATGCTACTTAAGTGTCATTTAGGTAAATCATGATACATTCACGCTGTGGGATGTCATGCTGCAGGATGTCACGCAGCTGAAGGTGCAGCTTAGGAAGGCGATGTGGGGCGATGTCACCGTACCCTGCTGGCAGGGAGCAGCTTCTAAGCTGTTTGTGCCATGGCACGCATGTGACACACAGGCCCTCTGCTGGGCCCTGGGGTGCAGGTGACAACTGGGACAGAGTGGGAACAAAGACTTAATTTCACCTTCCAGGCTCCTGGATTACCAAATTGTGCTCACTGGAAACCCATATTTATGTAACAATAAATCTTAAAAAGCAAGGATTAAGAAGCAGGTGTTCTCTGTCAAATGCAGCCATGCACAAGTGGCAAAAATCTGTTGCGTGGCCTATTCTGCTCTTGTAGGAAGGCCAGAGCACAAGCCAGGCAGAGGTCCAGTGTGGGCCCAAGGAATCTGCCCTGCGCCCGCCTCCTACTTTTGGGTCCCCTGGGGGCACCAGCCAGGTGTGAGGCAAGACTGGCGAAGTCACCTCTAGTCCTGGTGCCGTGTGTGCACGGGGATGACTTGTAGCATCCACCTGAGACACGGAGGACAGCAGGTAGCCAGGACCACGCAGGGAGGACTGCGTGATGCCACCTGCACAGGCCACCTGCAAGTCACCCAGTGGCTACCTCCCTCCAAATGGCTGCTGTTGAGAGCAGTGCTGTCAACTCTGGGCACAGACTTCTCCCTATGCCCTGTCCAGAGGGCCGTCACTGGCCTGCACCAACAGTTCAGCACCCAGGTATGCCTGCAGTGACTGAGGAATTCTGTCTTTAGTTCACTCAAGTTTTTTTGATGGGGTGGGAGGAGGACAGGTTCTCGCTATATAGTTTAGGCCAGTCCTGAACTCACTACTGGCCAGGCTGGCCTTGAACTCCCAGGGCTCCTCCTGAGTGCTGGGATTACTGACGAGCACCACCACGCCCAGCTCTTCATTTTGCTAGATTTAAATGGTGACTTCAGTGGCTCATTCAGCAATGGCTCTCACAGTGGACAGAGCAGCCCTAAATCCTTGCTTGCTGCTGGCCACTGCCAAAAACTCAAGGCTGCAAAGCCACCCTCGCCCAAGTCCAAGTCGCTGGACTTGTAGACAGGGCTCCCTCCCCACCTGGCTCACACTGGCCGGCTGGCAGGCAGCAACACACTGCCCAAGCCTTTCCCCTGCCCCTCAGCCCCTCTATCAGGCCACCTCACCCTGCTGCACCCGATACTGCTGGATCCCAGCTCAACCAGCCCACCAGGCGTCCTCACCACAACTCCCCTGGACTGGGCCATGGGTCCCCAGGGCATGGCAGGCTTGGGAGGGAGGTGGTCTCAACCGAGGGAGGCGGCAGCCAAGGACAGGCCAGCAAGGATGGCCACAGCCTTGCCAATCAGAGGCAGAACACGGCTGCCAATGTAAGTGTTTTTGTGTCAGGAAGGGCCAACGAGCTGCAGCACGCTGCTAACCCAGGCTTCCCTGGCTCTTCTCAGAGCGCACCCTGAGCAGGATCAGTCATCTACAGTCATCTGTCCCAACCTACCTGGTATTTCCTTGGAGTTTCCCCTACATTTGCGTATTCGTACTGAGACATCCAAGCTGCTGTGCGGACAAAGGCACACACATCCGGAGCCACTCTAGGGCCTCTGTCCTGATTGACCCAGGACCTTCACACTGAGCTACAGCCCCCGCCCTTTTTATTTTGAGACAAGATCTTGCTAAATCACTAAACTGCCTAGGCTAAGCGTCACCTTGCAATCCTGCCTCAGCCTCCCTGAGTTCTCAGACCACAGGTGGGCGCCACCACACCAGCTCTTCCCAGCCCATCTTGCTCCTCGCATCTGGCAGTCCCTGGGGACTAGGTCCTCTCCTATGCTCTTAGTAGGAAGACAGCAGTAACCAGAAGTGAAGGGACATCCCTGGAGCCCATCAACCAGAAAGAGCAGAAAACACATCTGCACCAAGGGAAAAGCAGACCATGACAAGCCCATGAGGCAAATCCAAGTGGGGCCCCTGGCCAAGGACAGCCGGGCGCCAAGGAGAGCAGGCATCTGTGCATCTACACCAACACACTGCACTGGCCCTCATGATGGCCGGAGGAAAGCACATGTGCCATGAAGAAGAACTCACAAACCTACTCTCCTCTGCCCCGGTTTGACAGTGGACACAAAGGCCCTGACCACGGCCCCAAAGGACCACATGCTTCACCTCCATCACCACCCAGGCTGGCCTGGACCCCTCACAGCCTGTCATTCCATGAACATCAAATCACCACCCCAGTGAGCCCACTGCAGGAGCTGTGGGGATTCCTGCCGGGCAGTGGCATGGGGCTCCCCTGTGGTGGCAGCAGGAGCTGAGTTCTGGGCATGGAGAAAAGGACTTCCAATGCCGCCTCTTGTGGAGCCCTCCGCCTGGCTCTTTAGGGACACCTCAGAGTTCCACCCGTACCCTCTGTCATTCGAAGTCAGATGAACACACGTGCTGCCAGCTGGGCCTCCATCTGACCATGTTTGCTGCTGGCCAGCGGCTTCTTTCCGTGTTCACACAAGGCCACGGGCTGCCTGACCTGCACGGCCTGAGCACCACGCAGGCCTCTCCACGGCAGCAGCTCCCCGGCACGAGGCCAGCATGCACCCTGCCAGTCCTGGGGGCCCCTCCCAGCCCGCGCCGCTATCGCCCTTGCCCTCTCAGGTCTGTGCTCTGCGGCTCTTGCCCTGCTGCTGAGCTCCGGGAGCAGCGCCTTGCCAACCTCCCTGCCAGGTGCTTCCTGGATCTCTTTCAAGTCTGGGAGTGCACGAGTGCCCGGAGTTTTTAGAATGAAGGGAGAATTTAATGTTAACACATCAAGCCCCAATTCTACGCAGCTGAAATGATTTGAGAAGGCCATTAAATAAGAAGCGTGTGAAGAGGAAAATGGCCGATCACCACGGCCGCGGCTCCTAACGCCTGGGGGCCCTGCGAACTCAGAGGCCTTCCAACGGGCGCCTCCGACTCCAGGGGGCGCTGTCACAGCCACATGGGCCAGCGCCTTCTTTAGGGTTGTTTTTTGACTTTTGAAGGATAAAAAATTACCACAATGCAGAAAACAGAAAAATAAGAGAACAACTGGACTTCTCACTGGAGAACAGCTCATTTCTATCCACGGTTTCCATCCATGGGTTCAAGCTACTGCAGACTGGAAATACAGTACCGTTTAAAAACTGCATTTCCCCGCACACACACAGACTCACTGTCAGCACTCCCCAAACACCACAGCACTCGCACTTCATGCTCAGTGATGTAAATAATCCAGAGATGACGCGAAGCATGCAGGACTGCACAGTCTATGTGCAATATAGAGGTGTTTTATCACAGGAATTGAACGTCCAGATTTTGCATGCCGTAGGGTCTTGAAGTCAGTCCCTAGAGACCCTATGGGAAGACCTTATATCCTAAAGTTAGTTTTTATATCCTCATCATGTATCTAACATCTTTGTCTCCCACGTTAGCGTGCTGTCTGAAGAATCTGGTACCCTTGTTTCAACTAAACTTCACACTGTGAGGTCTCTGTGTGTTCCCTGTGGAACCTCACTGCTAGGTGGGCCCAAGCCTGGGTGGGCAGAAAGCACTGAGGTCTCTACCCCTGGTGGCCTGAGGGACATCAGAGGCACCAAGCACAGACCTGCTCCACGCAGTCTGCCGCTTGTCCAGAGCAGAGCAAACCCATCAGCCCTTCGTGGCTCCTGATACAGTCTGCTAAATGCAGAACGGTCACATGATTCAGCACACCACCACTTTTCTGACAACAGCCATGGTTTTTGCTTAGAGTAATCACTTAAATAAAGCTTATTTTAATGGAGTAATGTAAAATTCCAAGCTTTTTTGCTGGTCATAGGAAGGCTCCTAGGCACAGGCCCACCCCTGGCCCAGGAGAGCCATCTTTATCTTACTAGGATCCCCCGGGCATGCACCCACACACCCAAGCCTGAGGCCTGCACAAGGGAAGGGAGGGAAACCTCTAGTCTTCCAGGAGTCAGGGTAAGGCCTGCATCCACCAACCTTGGGAAAACAGAATGGCAAATACAGTGCAAGTTCAGGAAAGTGGAAAACAAAATAAGGTACGGGAAAGTCATTTCCTTGTGCTGCCAGACTCATTCTAGAGTGGAGAAACCTGCCCACCTGGCATCACAGTGCCTCACGTCTTCCTTCAGCTTCTCCTGGCTGCGGCCCTGATGCTTCCACCCGGGCGATCCCCGTGTGTCCATGGTGACTTCCTCTCACCGCACCGAGAGCACCTTCCACTACCGGGGCCCACCCAAACCAACTTCTTTCACAGGTGCCTCATTTCACCCAGATGTGCACACACACTGTGCAGTGCTGAGTGCTTGGGGGGGGCCTTGGGCAGGGCCTAGGTGGGGTTTGCCCAGTACCAACACCCCGCCCCAAACCATCCGCTCAGCTCCTGTCCGTCCCTCTGCACTGGGGTGCCCCCTTCCTCCGTCTCCACTTCCAGGGTGACACAGTGGATCAGCTCTCCATGTAGGGTCACAATAGCTGGGACTGAGTTCACACAGTAGGCAGGACCGGCCAGCCTTCCAAAAGCCACTTTTAAAAAGCCACTCGATAATCTTACCTGTCTTCAATACCTTTTTGTTACTGTTTTGTTTTTTAAGACAAGGTCTCACTATGTAGTGCAGGCTGGCCTTGAACTCAGTGATCTTCCTGACTCAGCCTCTCAAGAGCTGGGATTACAGGTGTGTGTGCCACCGTGCCCAGCACTCTACTTTCAATGCTTTTCACCTATTTCAATACTCTTACCTATTTTCCTCTCCAACAGGACTAATTTTAGGATAGTTTTGTCACTTGGCACGGATAATCCTACGGCCAATTTGGCTGGAGTAACTTTAAACCAGTAAGTTAACTTGGGAACAGCTACCACTTATCTGTAACATTTATCTTCCCCGATCAGCAGTTACTTTGTGGTTCAATATTCTTTTCTCTCACCTCCATCAGGCTCTTGCACGGGCTCAGATCGGTGAACACACAGGTCTCAGTCCTTACAAGGTTCTCCGTTACTTACAAGTTCAGACACTGTCCGCTCCCCTTCCAACACAAGCATCATGATTGTTTCACATCTCATATCAAATGTCTAAAGCCACCCAGTGTGACAGGGACCCTAGGATGCTAGAGGCTACGGAGCTCATCTAAGAGAACCAGACCCAGCTTCACCCCTATATATAGGGCTGGGGACAGGAGGGGGCATCAGGCTCAAATGAAGGGCTCAGAGAAGGTGTGCCCATCCCTCCACCCCACCCCCGCTTTGGGAAGAAGGCGAGGCCCAGGGCCCAAGAGGCTGATCTGAGTGCGAAGTGGACAGGTGGGCTTTGTCCCTGACATCCCTCAGGACCTACTCCAGTCTCATGGGACAGGGCTTCTCAAAAACTGGGCCAGAAGACTGAGAAAGTTAAGAGAGTGAAACACGAACACCCATCCAAAAACACAGGGCTACATGCTCTCCGGCTCAGGCTCAGGTGATGCCTGAAGATCCCTTTTGTTAGGACAAAGACAATTAATCTCCCAATCAGCTAATGGCTACTCAAAGGGTTTTGGGGAGGGGAGAGGAGCAGGGGGAGGGGGAGGGTCAAAGGATCTTGGGGAAGGAGAGGGGAAGGGAGAGGGGGAGGGGAGGTAAAGGAAAAGAAGACGAAAGAAGAAAAGGAGGTGCAATCAAGTGAAAAGACTGAAACACAAAGTCCCTGTCCAATTCTAGGTACTATGAAGACAGGCAAACCCATGCTCCATGACACAGTATCTGTCTTTAAGATCTAATGCTCTAAGGCCCTCTGTCCAATGCACCGGGTATAGGCCAAGGGAAAGAGCCAATGCAGAAGGATACACTGCTCCTCGGAAGCTTCGACCAGCACCAGGTAACGCTGAAGGCCTCAAGGGCAGGGATGTGGCCCCATTGGGAAGGCTGGCCTTCTCCTCCCCTCCTACCACCACACTGCAGGCCTCTCCCAGAGACATGGCCAACCAGCTTCAGTCACAGGACTGGCCTGGCAGGTGGGCACTCTCTGTGGCTCTGCTGTCATCCTGAGAGAATTCTGCCTGGGCCCCAGAACAAGCACAAGTGGGCCAGACCAGACTTTACCCCAGTTAAGCCACAGCCTGCAATGGAGTCTCCTGGCCCAGACAGACCCAACTGGCCAACTTCTGACTAGTCTGCAGGAGCAGGAACTGAAGTAAATGTCTGCTGCTACAAGCCATGGGATTTGGGGATGTCTGGTACACAGCTTTGCTATGACCACAGCTGACTAATACAAGCAGCACCGTGAAGAATACCCACAAAGCACACACAGACAGCTTTCCCTCCAGGTTCACAAAAAGAGCAGAGTACTCACCAGACTCACCCTTTTTCTTGGAACCAGACTTCTTCTTTGCAGGAGCCTCCTGCTTGGGTGCTTCCTGGCTCTGAATTGCAGTTGCACTCTTACCCTGGACAGGAGCTATCTCAGGCTTCTTACTCTGATTGACAGCTGCATCTGCCTTTTTGCCCTGGTTGGGGCTCCCCTCTGCTTTTTTGCCCTGGTTAGGAGCTCCTTCCCCCTTTTTACCCTGGTTCTGGGCACCCTCTCCTTTCTTGTTCTGGCTTGGAGCTCCCTCCGTCTTCTTGCCCTGGTTTGGGGTACCCTCTATTTTTTTGCTCTGGTTTTGGGCACCATCTCCCTTCCTGGCCTGGTTCTGGTTCCCCTCCCCTTTCTTAGGCTGGTTCTGGTTCTCCTCTCCCTTTTTACCCTGGTTCTGGTTCCCCTCCCCCTTCTTTCCCTGGTTCTGGTTCCCCTCTCCCTTCTTTCCCTGGTTCTGGTT
>NW_004955415.1:26633560-26655791 GCF_000276665.1 Chinchilla lanigera
GGCTGGTTCTGGTTCCCCTCCCCCTTCTTGGCCTGGTTCTGGTTCCCTTCCCCTTTCTTGGCCTGGTTCTGGTTTCCCTCCCCCTTCTTAGGCTGGTTCTGGTTCCCCTCCCCCTTCTTGGGCTGGTTCTGGTTCCCCTCCCCCTTCTTAGGCTGGTTCTGGTTCCCCTCCCCCTTCTTGGCCTGGTTCTGGTTCCCCTCCCCCTTCTTGGCCTGGTTCTGGTTCCCCTCCCCCTTCTTTCCCTGGTTCTGGTTCCCCTCCCCCTTCTTAGCCTGGTTCTGGCTCCCTTCCCCTTTCTTTCCTTGGTTCTGGTTCCCCTCCCCCTTCTTGGCCTGGTTCTGGTTCCCATCCCCCTTCTTGGCCTGGTTCTGGTTCACCTCTCCCTTCTTGCCCTGGTTCTGGTTTCCCTCCCCCTTCTTGCCTTGGTTCTGGTTCCCCTCCCCCCTCTTGCCCTGGTTCTGGTTCCCCTCCCCCTTCTTGCCCTGTATTGGGGTACCCTCCCCCTTCTTGCCCTGGGTTGGGGTGCCCTCCCCTTTCCTGCCCTGGCTCTGGGGCCCCTCTGCTTTCTTGCCCTGAGTCGTGCCGATGGCTGGGGCACTGGTCTTGGCACCCACTGGGGGCACAGCCATCATCGGCACTTCCTTGGGGGCAGCTTCCAAGATGGCCGACTTTGAGGCAAGAACCTGGATGGAATTCACTACAGAGCTGATTGCTGGTTCCACCTTGGCCACTTTTTTCTCCTTCTTCTTTTTGTCCTTTGGGGAGGAGGCCGGCTTCTCTTGGGGCATGGCTGGTACTGCAGCCACAGGGGTGAAGACCAGTGGGGCCTGGATGGGGGTTGGGGCCACCGCCATGGCAGGAGTGCGTGTTGGTTCTTTGAGGAGTACAGTGACACCAGGGCCCAAGTCTTGGTCAGGAATCTTCCCATTTGGTTTCTCGTCCTTTTTCTTGGTCTTTCCTTTTTTCTCCACAGTTTTCTCCTTCTTCTTCTTCTCCACTTTCTGGTAGTAGGTTTTTGCCATCTCCTTGCGCTGGTTGGCAAGAGCCTCTTCATATGATGTCTCCTTCATGGAGAAAGTGGACACCAGGAAGATGCCAATGGCGGACACCACCATGAAGCCACCGAAGACCACAACGCCCAAGGTCTGTGTGTCGTAGATATCCATCCTGGCTGGCTTGCTTTTCACCTGCCAAACACACACACACACAGATTACATTTTGGAGAAACTGAGGCATTTGACAACCTCCCTCTCGACCCTCTCACCACAATTAAGGTTTCACTAACTGCTCCAGATTACACCCAGGCCACCTTTGGGGCACACAGCCTTATGCACTCCACTGAAAAGGGAGTCATTTTACCCAAGATCTATGCAGTCCCTTCGATGCTGGGCATAGGTCTGCCACCGGAGTCGTTGATGCCCAGGAGACCCCACAGCCAAGGCCCCCGTGCCAATGCAAGATGCAGCTACCACAAGAGCACAGGTGGGAGGCAGGAGGGTCGGGGGAACTGGGCAGAAATATCCCATATAACCCAGGTCAGGGGTGTCACTTAGCCGTTGCTGATGGCCACTAAATGGGAATCCTGGGCTCAAAGAGGTTTGATTTTTAGCACTGGCCAAAATCATCTCTCGGTGTAAAACCGGCTGCCACACGAGCCACCCACACCTGCATGCTGGCCTTCATCCGTAGGCATTCCGGGGATAGGCTCTGGCACACCCTCCTCGTCTGCTGCCTCCCTTCACACCCAAGAAGCAGTTACCCAGGCTCTAAGATAAGCATGTCCGCGCCATGCCCCTAGCGAGGAGCCAGGAGCTGGGTGAAAGAAAGCAGCCTTGGCCAGCACTGGCTCCTGGGGCCAGGAAGCCCGTGCCTTGCACGCTGGGAACAGGTGGGATAAGCCCTGGGAAGCCACCATCCTGCATGCACAGGAGAGGATTGTGTCACCAGCTCCACCAGGTCAACACTCCCAACAAGAGGGTGAACTCCACCATCTGCCCTGCCTATGGACCAAAGCCCAAAGGTTCAGTGACCTCCAGGCCCACACCATCCTGACTGGTGGCTCAGGCTCAGGTCACTTCACTGAGGACCTCCAAGACGTGTTTCACTAAGGCCCTGCGCAAGGAGCGCAGGCAGAGGCAGAGGCAGAGGCAGAGGCAGAAGGATGGGGAAAGCACAGGCCGCCTCCAGGGCCCTGCTTGCCAGAGCTACAGCCTGGAGGGTGGGCAGCTCAGACAGACAGCACAGGGAACCAGCACAGACACATAATCCAGTCCCACTTTAAAAAACAGTAATCAAGGCGGGCCTGGTGTCCCAGCAGTCAGGAGGCTGAGGCAGGAGGATCGTTGCAAATTCGAGGCCCACCTGGACTACAAAGTGAGCTCAAGGCCAGCCTGAACTGCATAGCAAGAACTTGTCTCAAAAAAACAATAAATAAATAAATAAATAAAAATAAACAGCAATTGGGAAATCCACACCGGGGTATTCGGGCATTTCAGTCTATAGAACAGAACAAAAGAATGCTTCAAAATCCCGCCCTCCTACTCTCATGGCAGCTCCAACATAAGGCCTCGTTGGATCTTTCCGATTAAGACCCATAAGAGGGTTGCAAGCTCACACCACAACTGCTGCAACACTCACTCCCCTGACAAGCTGTCACCCTGGGCCTCGCAAGATCCTGCACAACGCTCCCTCCTTCTGCCAGTTGGGCTGGGCCAGCTCCACTGGAGGAGGCCAGGAGCCCAGGGCAAGGCACTCTTGTGTTTCCTAAGAACTCTGATCACAGCTGCAGGGAGTGACTGTGTCCCACAGCCTGGACTTGCAGGAGACAGCTAAGGCAGCTGGCCTGGCAGCCTCTTCCGGAGGACACACTCCCAAGCTAGGTGCCTGGGAGGGCCCTGCACCTTGCTTGGCTCAGGTGGGTTCCCCGGGGGCTCCATGGTGCTAGCCAAGCACTCCTTGGTGGGTGTCCACGACAGAAACTCCTCCGGGTCCTCCCGAGGACCTCTCAGAGCTCTGCCAATGTGGACGTCAGGTACCAAAAACATCCTAACTGTGACAGTCAGCTGATTCAGGTGGCAGAAGTCCTTCAAAACACGGCCTTCTCTGGGGTAGACCAATGCCACCGCAGGGGCCTGGGTCACCCTGGCACAGTTCCATGAACCCTATGTGGCTGCCCACCAACCACATGCCCAAGGGTGGTCTCTCGTGGAGCTGCAGCTGGCACGGGCAACCAGACCTGATGCCGCAGCAGCCGTGGACAAAGCGGGGCCTGTGTGCAGTTGAGCACTGTGCAGCTCTGTGCAGCCCCAGGCTCTCCAACTTCTAAACTCTAGCAGAAAAGCCACGGCTGGGAAATGAGCCTTTAATCTCACTCCTCACAGGCAAACACAAGGCACCAAAATATATTCTCTGTGGGGAGCTCGGCGTCAAGAAAAGCAAACTTAGGAGAATATTTCTCCTCTGCAGCGCACACAAATGGATGTTTTACAGCAGCACAAATGTGTCTTCCCAACTTCTGCAGAATGAGCTGCTTTAAAAAGAAATTACATCTCCACCACTAATTCCTGAGTTAGAATTTTTTAAAAGAATGCTTTCACGGGAAAATGAAAAGCCCTAGTCTTTGGTAACACACTGCAGCACTTGCGGTGAAGGCAGCGTCCCTGAGACAGAGAAGCCAAGGGAATGAAAGACACCTTTCTGCTGTCTGCTGGGCAGGGAGTGAACACCTCCCGGGGATTCTGAAAGCCGGAGGCCTCAAATATTCTCCAAAGGTCAGCACCTCGGGCTTCACCACTGAAGCCTACACAGGGCCACGCTGGGGGGAAATGGTGGGACCAGACATGTGCCCACCACACCCTGCACGGCCTGACCACAAAGAACTTCCACTGGGTCATGGGCACCTTTGTGGGCTCCCTGGTGGTGAGGAAGGGGCAGGGCCTCCCACAAGCTCAGCGACTCGAGCTCACGGTCCACCTGTAGGGCTCCAAAAAACAGCTGAGTCTACTACTAGGACAAAAGGAAATAGAGGCCCAACTCTCCAGACATAGCACTGCCGGGGCTCATCCTGGCAATGCCTGGCCATTTCATGGGGGTCACATCTGGATGCCCAGGAAGCCATGGGTGAGGGGTGGCCAAAGAAGACACTTGCAGACCCATCTCCATCAAACAGAATGGCATGGAAACAGAGGTTCTAAGAGATCCCTGCATTAGACTCAGTCTCTCATTTTTAAAAACTAAGCACTAAACTTTCCTAGTCTAAAACCCAGCCATGTGAACTGCCCCAACTGCCCCAAATGCTGAAGCTTTCTGAGTGCTGATGTGGCTGGCACCACGCGTGGCAGATTCCACACCCAATCTCAAAGGCAGGCCTCAGGCAAAACCCACGCACGCATATTCTGTAGCACACCGTGGGTATACCTCAAGGTAGGAAACAGAAATTAATTTACTGCTTGGATTTGGGCCCTATCAGCAAGGTATCTCATTATGAATATGTAAACATTCCAAAATCCCAAAACATCCAAAATCTGAAACACTTCTCATCCAATCAATCCAGGTAAGGGATACTCGACCTGTGTCAAGAAACAGCCATGCAAAAGTAAGAAGAATATAAATATTCATCTACCCACCTCCCAATGTATCCACTTCTAAAACTGACTTCAGGTAGCACACACATGCGTGCAACTGCACGCGCGTGCGCGAGCGCGCACGTGCGCGCGCACACACACACACACACACACAAGAGCAAGTGTCATCTCCTTCAGCAGTCTGTCTCTTCCACACATTTACACTGTGTTACAAACAGGCATCTCTACAAACAATACACAATGCTGCTTTGCACGCTGGTAACTGCTATGTAAGAGACAAGCAGGGTGTTATTTGTCAATGGTTTTTGACTACGTTTTCATTTATTTCTGAGACAGACTCTCACTATGTTGCCCAGGCTGGCCTCAAACTCCTGGGTTCCAGCAATCTTTCTGCATCAGCCTCCTGAGTAGCTGGGACTACAGGCACACCTAAACTTTTTGTGATTTGTTATGTAGATCCACATAACTTGTGTTCCTTTGTTTTAATTCCTATATTATGTAACTAGACCGCAAATTACTATCCACACGCCTGCACATTTACGTTTCTAAAACGTATGCCCTTCGCATGAAACTGCAGTGGGATGCTTCTATCACAGCAAAAGTCACCTGCCGTCCCCACTCCCTTCCCCAGGCCCTGCTCTCGAGACGCCCACTTATGGGAAGTCACTTTTGCTGTGTGGAAGTTACTTCTCCCAAGAGTATCAGTCATGCTTTTTGCAGTCAGGTGCTGGCTGGGTCACTGCCATGTTTACTTTGGTGGGTGACAAGGTGACAGGGAGCAGCGAGGGCACCTTTCAGCCTCACCACCAGCTGCTCCCCTGACATCTCTTTATTTCTTCGTGCCACACAGGGGCCTGGTGTGGATGACGGCGATTATCTGTAACTCATCAGCACCATGGCTTAGTTCTCCCCCGGACGTCTACTGCGATGATTTGTGTCTCAACCACACTGAGCTGACGGACTGATAAACCCAGGGAGCACTGACACCTGGAACTGCAGGCACGTCTCACTCACACGGATTTAAAGGTGGGTGTTTTTTTTTCTTTCATACTTTTGGAAAGTTTTTATGATTTTCTCTATCAAAGCCTTCCATACCTTTTCACTGTTAAGATAATTGCTGTTTTTAAATTTTTTAAGAAGAGCTCTTTTATAAATTAGTTTTTCTATTTTCCAGATATACAACCGGCAAAGTTATACACTTTCCGCTGCTACCTTGTCTCCCTTCAGCAAAGCTATATATCTCTGCATGCAGATCATTTATTCCTTATTATGCTAAGCTCTGGTCAAAGCTGTGAGTTTGTAGTCACAGAGTCTCCTTGATTTTATTAAAAAAAAACACCTAGAGGGAGCAGCCTTGTTTCTTGCTTTCTGAACTCTTATGTTCCAAGGCATCCCTGAGGACTGGGGCACAGTGTCACCAGGGGAGAGGACAGCATCCTCACTGCATTCCTAGGTTCTCTTCCAATGTTTCACCACCATGCTGTGCTGACTGCAAGTCAGGTTAAGTAGCAATCTTATTTTCTTAGCTACCTTTTATAAACACTGGAGTATTGGATTTTGGTAAATGCTTTTTGTTACCATTTGACATTTCCTCCTTTAATGTGTAGTGTGCTAATTTCATCATGGTAACCCACCCTATATGCTAGGGAGAACACAGTACCAAACATGCACTGTTTTTTCCTATACATACGTAACTATGATGGTTTAATTTATAAATTAGGTGCAGAAAGAAATGAGTAACAACAGTAAAGTAGAACAATTATAACACTATTTAAACACAGGCTACTTCTGCGGTATCAGGGCGATCAATCAGCCTGAGAGGCGAGACTAGTGGGCAGGCAGCACATACAGCATGGACACGCTGCAGCAAGGCCGTCGTGCCACGGGTGGGATGAAGCCAGCCAACGTGAGATTTCACACTACTCAAAATGGCGCACAACTTACACTTCTACGTTATTTCTGGAACTTTAATTCTTTGAGACCATACTTAATTGCAGGTAACTGAAACAGCAGGACATGAAAACCTGGATGGGGTAAGTATTGTAATATGTCTTGTACTAACTCACAGGTGATATAAACAGTCACAGGTGGAGAAATCTTTTCTTTTAAAATATTATCTTTAGATGTGCACTGTTCCCATTTTTTGGTGGGACTTTTGTGTGTTCTAAAGTAGAAAAATGAGGTCATTCAGGCTGTCCCCAATCTTGGTACCAGGGTCACTTGCTTCTCAGAGAATAAGCTAAGGACTGTCCCTGTGTCCCTGTTCAGAAATGTGGTCTCTTTGCTTTGCAGTCTGGATGACTACAAGATGCAGTAAAACTGCTGGGGTGGGTGTTTGGAGATCTTTTCTTGGAGCAGCAAGAGTAGGGAGTGCTGATTTTTCACTGCTGACTCCATTTCAAGGACTCTAGAACCAGTTTTGGGCTTATGATCCAACTAATTTTCACTACTCCATCCTCCACTGGTTTATTCTGTTCTTTTCAATGTCTTACTTTTTTTTTGTCTTTTTTGAGACATGGTCTTGCCATGCAGTTCAGGCTGGCCTTGAGCTCACTTTGTAGCCCAGGCTGGTCTTGAACTCGCAAAGATCCTCCTGCCTCAGCCTCCCAAGTGCTGGGATTACAGGCATGTACCACCATGCGTGGCTTTCTTTTCAACTTTTTGACATGTGTATTTATTAATTTTTGATCCTCTCTTTTAATATATTTAATTCTCCTATTTCTTCTCTGCCTTGTGACTTGGCAGTGTGTTTAACTCTTCTAATGCACGGGGGTCTGAACAATGATTGAAAAATCCTAATTTAACTGTACTGTAAGGTTTTAAATTCTTACTCATGATCAAAAAAAAACAAAATGAAATGAAACAAAATTTTTCACATGTCCCAGGAAACAGACTTAGATACATACACACATAAATATACACAAATGTTTGTTGACACACAACACTCATGAAACAGTAACCCAGTCTTAATACGTACGTGTAATACACTGATTTTCTATACCAACAAAACACTAAAAGCTTTTCACAATAAAGTAAATTGGCTTTGAGGCTGCGTCTACCATCTGAAAAACACTGATTCAGATCACATACTATTTGGTTATTTTTGCTAGGTTGTAGTCAGTTTTTATAAATCTATGCAGACTCCTATGCAGTCCTGTGTGTATCCTTAGTTCAACTAAATAATCTTCTACACAACACTGCTAGGTCTCTGGCTGGCCAATCTAGCAGCTACTGAGAGTAGGTAACTTCCCTACCCCGACCATGAACCAGCCAATTCCTTCTTGGAATCTCTCAATTTTTGCTTTATTAGGAGATCATGCTGTTAAGTGAACATAAAATCAGAATTACTACAGCTACCCAGGAAAAGTGCCTGCTACCTCCCTCTTCATTCTAATAATAATCATTTTTCACTAAAATCTAGTTTGTCTGAGTATTTTAAAAGGTTTTCCAGGTTTTATGGGGTTAATAATGGCCTGGAATCTCTCGATTTTTCACATTCAAGCCCTCTATGTTTGTATGTTTTAAGCAAGGTTCTTAAAAATAGCATAGAGCTGAATTTTATTTTAAGACCAGTGCCAATTTGTCTTTTTAACTGGTAGGTTCTGTCCACCAACATCTATTGTGAGCCCTGTACAACTGAGCTCCTTCACGCCCTTCATTTTATGCTTCCTGTTCTAAGGCTGCTTCTTTACATACTTTCCTCTTCTGCTCTGCACTCTGTTAGATTAAAGTATTAGCCCCTTTTCCTTTAGTTTGGAAGTGAAACACTGTATTTCTACTTTTTCATTGAGTATCTTTAAAAAAAAAAAAAAAAACAAGTGAAATGTTTTTCCAGGCCTGGTAGCACATGCCAATAATCCCAGTACTCGGGAGGCTGATGCAGAAGGATTTCTACAACTTGGAGGTCAGCCTGGGCTACGCAGTAGTTCAAAAAACACACAAAGATACCAAAAACAAAATGTTCTTTACCCTTATACTTTCCTAACAGAAAGACCTGACTCCGTTTCACTACTGCCTCTGGCTACCTCCCCAGTGTAGGACCTAGGCCGCAAGTGGGGGTCCCTTGTATTGGTCAGGAGCCCTTCTTGTCCTACAGCCCTGCCCCTCAGCCCCCTTTGCATGACAGCCAGACCCCTGCATCATCCCGTGGTGTGGAAATTCCAGGGTGCTCCCCTCTGCCCACTGTGGATTTGGGCTGACTCTCCTCTCCCAGGGTCTCACCAACTACCCCGAGTCCTCACGGCCCTGGAAACCTGTCTCCCTTCATTCAGAGCGCTGAGTGCAGTGCACGTGCCGGTGGCCGGCCCATCTCCTCAGCCTCTGCTGGGCAGCCTGCATCAGCTAGCCTATGCTGCTTCAGCCTTTAGTTCTCATCTCCTCTGGGGCCCTAGTGGCTGGGGTTCTAGGGAGGCGAGCATGTCCGCTCACCCCAGCTTGCTGAGCTCCGAGCTCCAACGTCTCCTCGGTTCCTCCTGCACCGGTGGCCTGGCCAGGCTGCTTCGGGCCACTCTGGCTCCAGCACTCTCCTCACTGAGCCCAACTAGCTCTTGCACCACCTCTGACTGATTTATTCTACTGGTTTTTCCAGCTTTCCTGGCTTTTTTCCACTTTTGCCCTTTTCTGCTTCTTCCTTACCTTGTTCTCTGCCTTTAACAGTGACGGCACTTTATCCCTGGTGGGCCTGTATCAGCTGGCTTCCCTCCAACAGGGGTCTCATCTTTGCCCTGACCAGGCCCTCCGGGAAGTCGGCAGGCAGGGGCTAATCTTTACCAGAGGTGGGGCCTCCTGTTAAAAATTCTCAGGAGACTTTGTCCCCTGCCTCAGGACAAACAGGTAAGCGGTCACCTGTCCTCAATCCTAACCCTGACTAGGAACACGTCCACCCTGACAGATCTGCCCTTCAAGGACACAGGTCTCTCATGGGGGCCCAGGGACACTCTGCCCACACAAATCCCTGTTCCCAGAGATGACAGCGCTGCGACTGGCCCACACCTGTCCCGAGGTCAGCTTAGGCCAGGCAGGTCACTCCTCCATGGCCCTCTCTGCACTTACTATCTAAGTTTGTGAACTTTAACATTTCTAAGTCCACATCAGAGCACCAAACCTCCAACTTGAAAGGCAAACCTTGATTCTTTTTAACCTAGAGAAACTAAGAAAATGCAACTAAAAGATGGGCTCTGAACGATTTTACTTCCTGTGTTATGAGGATGGAAATAACTGAATTCCTACTTTAAAGAAACAATGCTACTGGTTTTAAAGAAGACTTGAAATACTAAAAATAGAAATGTATTCTATTATAAGCCTCTGCTTATTCATCAGCCATTTCAGATTCAATTTCTATGCCCGAGAAAAAAATAAAGAATTGACATGTTTTTGTGTTTCTCCAAAAAAGAAAAAAAACACCTTTAGAAAAACAGGTATTTAAACAGAAGTAAACCTCCTGCGGGTTTACAAGAAGCCACTGGCCTCACCTTACTAGTGATGACAAAGCACCTGCTTAGCAGGATTCAGGGAGAGTTCGGAGGGCAGGCCCAGCCTTCTCCCTGTGCGGAGGGGGCGGCCATCCACCACCCAGACCAGACCTGGGGATGCCAGACCTGGGCACGGCGGAGTGGCCGGCTCTGTCCCCACCACAACTCTAATCAGAAAACCCGGCATTTTCATGGAAGAAAAGAACACATGTCATGGAGACATTTCTTCCCCCCGAGTGTTATTTGTCCACATTCATTTTACGAAATACTGGGTTCGCTGGGGCACTTTCCTACACGAATCCCACCACCACCATTACCTTCTATGCCCTGTCTCCCCTCTTTCGTCTCTTAGTTCCTTGAAAGCGAGTTCTTCATAGTTTTTACACTTTTTTTTTTCAGCATTCTAAGGATTTAACCCAAAATACCACTCAGCAGGAAGAAAATCTAGGGATTTTCTTCCTGCTGAGCTATATATCCCCAGCTCTTTTTCCCAAGTTTTTATTTTGAGATAGAATCTTGCTAATTTGCCCAGGCTGGGCTCAAACTTGGGATCCGTCTGCCTTAGCCTCTCAAAGTGCTAGAATTATAAGCATGCACCACCACGCCTGGCTAGCTTTTGCATTCTTGCACTTGATCTATTGTTTCATTTTCTATTTGTTGCTGGTATAGAGAAATGTAACTGATTCAGGTAGGTCATTTCCCCCTCAGCAATTTGTCTAATTTTACTAACTCAATGACAGATTTCTAAAGTTTATCACATATAAAGAGTATAAGAATCAGTTTTGTTCCTTCCCAGTCTTAACATGTTTTGCTTCATTTCTCTGGAATATTTACATGGGGTAGGACCTCCAAAACAGCGCTAAAGAATGGCAGCAGGCAGCCTGTTTTCCTGGTATCAAAGGCCAAGATGTAGGTGTTCACTGTTTAGCATGGTATCTGCTATGGGCTTTTGTAGGTTCTCCTTTACAGCAGATAAAAACGGCTCTTCATAGCCCTGGTTGCATGAATCCATGCTGAATTTGATCAAATACTGTCCCTGTATCTGCTAAGATAATCACACTATTCTGCTGTAAGCCACTGGTGTGGGAGACGAACACAAACTTATTTCTAACTGCTAAACTGAGTTTGCATTTCTAAGATAAGACAGGAGCCCACCACTGCACACACTGCTGGCCTGGGTCTGTACTGAGATCTGACTGCTAGCTTCCTTCTCTCGTACTATTCTTTTGAGGCTTTATAGCAAGGTTTATTCCTTTCTTTTCTTAAAAGTCCGCAAACAATTGCAATGTTTAGTCTTTAGATGTTTAGGAGCAAACAGTGAAACTAAGGGGGTCTGACATTTTCTTTGTCAGCACACAGAATTATGGATCCAATTTCTGTAATAACTTATAGGACTATGCAGGTTTTCTATCTCTTTTTGTTTCCATGTTGTTATACTTTCTAGAAACTTACAAATGCTGAGAACTTGCAAACTTCCAGGTATATTAGGATGTAACTTTTTCATGTACAATGTGTTATGTAACCCCTGACTCTTTCACAATCTACATTTTTACAACTACCCACAGTATCAACTTTTCTTTAAAGACAGGGTCTTGCTATGCAGGTTCAGGCTGGCCTTGAGCTCACTTTGTAGCCCAGGTTAGTTTCAAACTTGCAACAATCCTCCTGCCTCAGCATCCTGAGCGCTGGGATTACAGGCGTGTGCCACCACGCCTGGCTAATATTAACTTTCTAATTTATTTTTTACTTAGGTCAAGTTCTTCACAGTAACCACTTACCTTTTTAATGTCTACAATATCTATAGTAAAGTCATTCCACAGGCTTGATATCAGTTATTTGTGCCTCTCCCTTGATCAGTTTTGTTTGAGATTTGTCAAGCGAAACCTCCTCTAACATCTCTTCTTCTAGGGGAAAAAGGTAAAGCTTTGATGAGTTTCTCTACATGGGTTTTCTGCTTCATTCGTTCTTTCTTACTGTTACTCTCTATTTACTTGCTTAATTTGCATCTCCAGATAGATGCTTAGTGCATTAATGTTCATCATTTTGTCTTTCTGAATGCATTAAAGTTATAAATCTCCTGGAGAGTACCAGTTTAGCCACATAAGTTTTAATAAGTAGTATTCTCAATATTCCTTTCAAAATATTTTCTATTTCCCACTATAATTTTTTTAACATACAAATATGTACTAGAAGCATTTTAAAATTTCCAAAAACATGAATTTTCTATTTATCTTTTGAGCCATATGTTTACTTTAGCTCTATTGTAGTCAAACAATCTACTCTATACAATTTTAATCCTTTAATATTTGTTGAGATTGACTTCACAGCCACAAATATGACAATCTGAAAACTTTTTGTATGCAATGGTTGGCTGCAGTATTTTTAAAATATATAGTCATATATAAAGACCACATTCTTTACTTTGTTCAAAAATTCTAATGCTTATTGATTTTTTTTCTATTTAGCTATCAATTCCTGACAAGATGACTGAAATTCTCTGTGATTATAGATTTGACCATTTCTTATAAATTCCATCAATTCTGGCTTTATAGATTAATTCCACAGTTAAAATTGCTAAATCTTCAAACTGAATTTTTACTATTATGAAGTGACTGTTTATATAAAAATTTTGCCCCAAAGGCTGTTTTATATGACACTAATATAGCACTAGTTTTCTTTTTCTTTTTCTTTTTCCTGGTACCGGGAATCAAACTCACGACCTTACACTTGCCAGGCAGGCGCTGTGCTGCTGAGCTAAATCCCCAGCCCCACTAGTTTTCTTTTTAATAGTATTTCAACAGTATACCCCTCCATTTTTTTACTTTCACCCTTTCTAGATCTTGCAATCAGTGTAAGTGTTGGACTTTTAAAAACCAATATGGTCGGGCATGGTAGCGCACACCTGTAATCCCAGCATTCAGGAGGCTGAGGCAGGAGGATCACTGTGAGTTCAAAGCCAACTTGCGCTACAAAGTGAGTTCAAGGCCAGCCTGAACTTCATAGTGAAACCCTGTCTCAAAAAGGCAAAAAAAAAAAAAAAAAAACTCAATATAAACACCATCTTTATCTTTTTTACTGGAGTACTTAGGAAATTTAGCCGGGTGTGGTGGTGCATGCCTATAATCCCAGCACTTGGGAGGCTGAGGCAGGAGGATCACTGCAAGTTCAAAACCAGCCTGGGGTACAAAGTGAGTTCAAGGCCAGTCTGAACTACATAGCAAGACCTTGTCTCAAAAAAAAGACAGAAAAAAAAGGAAATTTATAATTTATAATTTTAGGCATTGTATATGAGTGCTGATATATTTTGGATTTAAATCTGTATTTTCTCTTGCACTACTTTCCTGTCCGGAGTCTATTTTCTGTGCTTCTTTTTTTTTTGAAGAGGCATTTAAAATGCTTCATTCTTCCTCTCTACTGTTATAGTAATTTACTTTAAAAATCAACACACAAGGTTCGCAAAATTCAAAGCTAAAACCTTTACCTTCTGCCGCTAATCCTGATACCACTTCCACTGAGCCACTATAGCATGCAGCACTTGGTCCCTAGACTGAACACCCATTCGCTCATATTTGTTTGGGATCAGGCCAACCACCCACCACCTTCCCGACTCCTCCTCATGTGTTCCCGTTCTCACTCTTTTTCTACCGGGTTTCGCCTTCCAAGAATACCCTTAAAATTTCTTCCAGTGAAGATATGTCAGGACTCTTGATCTTTTTTTTTTCCTTTGAGACAGGCTCTTGCTATGTAGCCCAGGCTGGCCTTGAACTCACAGTGATCCTCCTGCCTCAGCTTCCCAAGAGCTGGGATCATACACATGTGCCACCATGCCTGGCACTCCTGATCTGTCTTAATGTAATCCTTCTCCTCTACAGTTCAATTTTTCTCTCTAGTTATATCACTAAACTATCTATATGTGATTTATTTTTATTCTATTTGGTTAGTTTGGGATCTTTTGTTTGCTTACCCATTCTGTTAAATTCTCAGTTATTATCTTCAGACACTGGCTCTATCTTTTCCCCCTCCTAGGAGCCTTGTCAGATGCACTTCTAAGTCACTCCTCCCTGATTCTAGCCAGTCTTACAAGTTACTCATCGAAGATGAATTCTCTGTCTTTTTTTCTGCTCTATCTTCCAATCCATTTCTTCTCTTCAGTTCTGTCTAGGGTACTGATAAACCCAGATGATGGATTTTTATTATACTGATTCAACTTTTCTACCTACAAGTTCTACTTGGTTCCTTTTTCAAATGCTAGGTCATTTTATAATTTCCTGTTCCTCTGAGATGTTTTCCATCTTGCCACTGCTTTCAGTGAAATGGGGATGCTTGGAATCTGTGTCAACAACTCCATGGCCCTAGGTCTGCACAGATCTGTTCCTGCTGCTTCTCCTTTGCAGTGCTGTGGACAGTCAGCGTTCAGCTCCTTGGGTTTCGCAACTGTTCATCTTCCTGCTGTAACCATCCCCGGACTCGCTGAGCCTGGGATACAGACGCAACTGGTACTTCAAAGCTCTGCCCGCTCGTGACCTGGCCCTGGAGCGCGTCTGTCCAGGTTGCTCTCAGATGCAGGCGCTCGGGGGCACTCAAGGGCGTCCTGGGACCAGGTCTCGTGATCTACATGAGAGACAGCTGCCGACACCCACTTCTTGACACCCACTTCTTGGGCTCCAGCCAGGAAAGTGCTTCTTTCTCCTTTTGAGTGGTGCTAGGGGTGGAACCTAGGGCCCCCCCAAATGCTCAGCAGACTGCACCCCAGCCCCAGCCCCAGACTCACCTTCTCCCTGATGGTACCACAGCCCTGGGCAGCACCCACTCTCTTAGCAAGCTGCCCGCACTCATCTCTGCCTCTCGGCCCTGAAGATACCACCAAAGCCTGTGTGCCCAGCTCACAGAAGGCCCGCAGGTCACAGTCAGTGCCCTCCTCAGGTCTCGAGGGCCGGCCGGTCCAGGACTTTTGGGAGGTGCCCCGTCTCTCCTCCAACATTCACCCAGCCTGAGTCCCAACCCTGGGCCAGACAACCAGCCTCCCTGACTCCATCATTACACCAACTGCCAACCAATACCTGGCAGCGCTGCCACTCACAGCCGTACCACATCCGAGCTGACCGAGCTTGGAAAGAAAAGGGAGGCCACACAACACCCCCTCAGCAGCCAAGCTGAACTACACGTGATCAGAAGGTCACAAGCAGCCTGCATCACTCACCCCATCCCATCACACAGGCATGGTGCCACCTGCATCACCACCAGAAGAGGGACACTGTAGTAAGATATGTCAAAGGTGACCACGTCCACCCTCGTTTTGTTATACTATACTGTTATAATTTTCTACTTTATTAGTTATTGTTCTTCATCTCTTTCTGGCTCTAATTTATAAATTCACCTTCATCACAGGTCTGTGATCTGAGGCACCCACTGGGGTACAAGAATGTGTCCCCACAGCCGGGGGGAGGAGACCCCGAGAGGCACCGCCACACCACTCACCCCTGAGGCAGGGCTGTTTGCTAACCAGAATTGTAGGGGCCAGGGCCAAGCAAGGCCGGGTAACAGCTGCCAGATCCTTGTGCCTAAGAAACCCAGCGAGGGCAGGGTGTGGCTTCTGAGGAACCCAGGGCATGGCTCACCCCTCCCCAAGCGCTCACAAGGAGCTGCCGGTCCACTCGGGATTCACGGTGAGGAAACGGCACCTGCTCATTGCCCATAAACTCAGCCTCCCTCTCAAGCCCTGCAAAGGCTCACCTTGGTACTAACAAACTGCTGGTGGGTGGGACGGGACAGCCTGTCGCTGTGACACAGAGCACACGGGTGTGAGGGAGTTCATTCTTATCGCAAACTCCGCTCCGGCTCCTCTGCGAAGCCTGCCACCTTATGATACACACAGGACTCACACGCTGCTGGTGAAAGTGCAAATCAGTACAAGCTTTGGAGAGAAGGCTGGCGCTTTCTTCCACCCGAGCGTGAGCCTCTGTGTGGCCCCATGATCCCACTCCTTGAAATGCAGACCCAAGACAGTGTGCACGGGTGCTAAAGTCAGGGGCCAAACCAGCTACAAAATGCTAGCAAGGACCACACCCCATCTGGAGCCAAGGGGAGCAAACACTTACTATTGGTTCTGCCAGCCCAGTGGAGGGTGTGGCGGGACAGCCAGGCATGTGCCACATGAGCCTGAAGACCGGCACAGCCAACCTGTGCTGCCAGAGACAGACGGCAGGCTCCCTGGGGGTGGGCAGAACTACAAAGGGATGGTGGGACAAGAGGCGGGGCAGGGGGGGATGGAGATCTGGGTCTGCTAGCAACACAAGGGTATAGTCTCAGAACTGTACCGAGCTCTCAAGTGCCAGGATGCACACATGTACACACATACATACACACACACACACACACAAGCACATACATATACACAGGCACACACGCACATGTATATACACGTATACACAGGCATACATGCACACATATTTTACTTCAGCATGATGCGTGCTACCTAGGAAACGCCCCCATGGAGCCTGAAGCAGGGCACTTTGGAGGCTCAGAGCCCTTTTCCTGCTGCCACCTCCCTGCTCCAGGCATGCATGATACCTCGGTCTCAAAGAAAGGAATTAGGGAACAGGGTCAAGAGAGGCGCCACCTCCTGAGGTGCCCAGGGAAGTGACTTCTCCGTGCCCACTGCACCGTCCTCCTCAGGCTTTTAAAAACCAAAACTGGCCAGATGTGGTGGAGCATACCTTTAATCCCCGCACTTGGGAAACAGAGGCAGGAGGCTCGCCATGAGATTAAAGCCACAGTGAACTACACAGTGAGGGCTGGGGATGTAGCTCTGCGGCACAGCCCCTGCCTAGCAAGCGCAAGGTTCTAAGTTTGAGTCCCTGTACCAGAACAAACAAAAAAACAAAACACAGCACAGAGAGACCCTGTTTCAAAAAACAGAAACTCCAAGAAACAGGCTCAGGAGCCTCCAATCTAAGAACGAACCCACTCAGACAGCAAAGGGTGGCTGGCTTCAGAGCCCCGGCCAAAGCTGCCCTCTCGGAAGTCCCAACACGTCACCAAGAAATCTTCACTAAGAGTCTCAACCACTCACTCCCTCTCCGCTCCTTCCGCACTGATTACTGTGAGGCTCTGAAAATTAAGATTTTTCTTTCTAATTACGACAGCACAAATATACAGAACTGACAGGAAAGAAAGATTCTCAGAAAGAATCCGAGAGGTAGAGCTACGCCTCACTCCTGTCAGGGCCAGACTTCACAGAGAATGAAACCTCGACACAAGTGAGGTGCTCAGCTTAATCACTGACCGAGAAGTTCCCGCAGGCTTCCCCCACCCCCGTGTGGACAAGGGTGTCCCGTGCCAGGATCAAGGCAGGCGAACCTGAGAAAAGACAGTGGACAGGGAAGTTCCTCCCTCCCGCATGAGGCTCACTGCATAGCACCCCAAGCCCCTCCTTGCCACACAGGTCACCTTTCCGGGACACGCTTGCTCCGCACTCATTGGTCTCACAGGGATACAGGATGCTCAGGGTCCTGTCGGGGTGCCACCAACAGCCCTGGGACCCCAGGGTGGTGGGAACACCCAGGCCTGCCCACATGACTGAAACCTCTGGCCTCCACCAGCAGGGTGGGACCCTCTGCGCCTGGCCAAGCCACCCTGTGACACCTGCGATGCCCACAAATCACCTTCCATCAGCTCAGCAGGCGTGAGCACCCACTGGGTGCCACCACCACCCCAGCACAACACGGAGAGTAAAGCAGACAGTGTCCTGTGCAGGAGGGGGCAGCCACAAAGTGAAGCACACACAGGACACTAGGAGTTGGGAACAAAAAGAAAGCAATGCAGACAGCAGAGTGACGCAGAGACGAGATGGCGGAGAGCGTCAGGATGGCGCTCATCTAAGCAGTGGGGCTGACCTGAAGAGGGTGGAGCCATGGGGCAGTCGGGGAGAAGCTCCCCAGCAAGAGGTGACAGCTAGATGGAGCCGAACCGGGGGCAGGGGCGCAGTAGGAAAGGCTGATGAATTAAGCAGGTAGAAGCTGCACACAGGGCCAGGCAGGGCTGTTTGCAGGTAACGCTGATGGCTTTGCTGATGGAGAAGCAGGTTTGAGAGGGCAGGAGTCAAGATAAACTGAGATCTGGGGCCCGCAAGATAAAGTAGCTGTCTATGTTCATTTCACCGGAGGAACTGAAGCTGGGGAAAAGAAAAGACAATCTACAGTCACTGGACATTTCCCCACTGCCCCACACTGTGCAGAGGCCGGAACTGAACCCGCCCACTACGGATGCCCTCCAGCCCTGCGGGGCTGCCACCACGCACATCGCATAAACCAGGCCAGGGCTCGGTGTGCTGGCCCACCTGTGACCCCAGCACCCAGGAGGCTGAGGCAGGAGGATCGATGTGCCTTCTAGGCCAACCTGAGCTATACAGCGAGTTCAAGGCCAGCCTGAACTATGTACATAACAAGACTCTATCTCAAAAAATAAACAGAAAAAGCCAAAACCAGGGCAGCATGCTGGTGGTAAAGGAGGGAACAGGCCCCACCCAAGGCAGCAGGAGCAGTTCAGAGTAGCCCTGCAAAAAAACCAAACTAGGGTAGCCACAAATTCTCATTTTTTCCCCAAAGGAGCCCTAAAACTCTACATTTTAACCAAAGAACTCCTCCATTTTTAAAAGACAGCCCAGCTGTCTTAAAGCAAAGGGCTGGCCACAAAAGCTGTGCGCAGGCCAAGTGCAGTGCACCCAGCACACCTGCTTGGAACTGTTTCCACTCCGCCTCGCCCAGACCTGGTCTGCTGACAGCCTGCCTGGGGTGAGGCCCAGAATTAAAGGTCTGGGTCCAAGATGGTCTTCAGGCCAACTCTTGAGTCAGCAGATGATACTCATTATCACTATAAATAGCTGATAACTTCCGGCACAATCTCCGAGGGCCGCCTCTGACCAACAAGGGATTAACTCACTGCCTATCACTGCAGGGGCTTCGTTTAAACTTCGGTTTTATGTCATTCTTCAGATACTAGGCTGAGCTCACACTCAAAAGTTCTTCTTGAAGACAGAGCCCTGTAAATCCCAATGGTTTTTCCAGATCCCAAAGTGACTGGAGTACAGAAGAACTTGCAGAAGTCGCTAGCTCAGGAAAGGATTTACCTCCATCAGCTGGACAGGAAAACGCTAGCACACGGGAAGGTGTCAGGTTTGGGGACCAGGCAGGTATTCTAGTCTTGCCAAAATAATCTAGTTTAGAAATTGTAAGCCTTTATAAAGGTTCTGCCCTGTAGAGAGATGAGAGATATGTGTTACTTACTGCACCTAAAGGAAAAACTTCTGGTGTGTCCCGTTTTAAGCCTGGGCATTGTGAGTTCAAGGCGAGCCTGGACTACACAGTGAGACACTGTCTCAAAAACAACAACAAAAAAAATTCCTTTCCTTACCAGCCATATGCTTTCCACCTAACACCTATTTATTTTCTATGTGGCCCACTTGGCCATCTCGATGCCCCTGTTAGGTAACACTTGCTGTCTCCCTCCCTGCAGTTTACAGTGCAGAGTCAGGACGGATGCTTCTTAAAGGTGACGTGCATTGGTCTGAAGCATGTTAACTGCTACTGGTCAACTGCTGTGACCTACAGAACAAGCAATTTCACCTGGTCATCAGCACAGTATTAGCATATGATGAAGAGAAACAGAGAAAACAGACAGGGTGTTTTTTTGAGACAGGGTCTCTGTTCTATAGTTCAGGGTTGCTTTGAACTCACTACGTAGCCCATGCTGGCCTCAAACTTTCCTTGATCATCCTGCCTGAGCCTCCGGAATGCTAGGATTACAGGTGTGCATCACCACGCCCAGCAGGAACAGATTTAAATGTACAGAGCAGCAGGTACCCAGGGCCAATGCCGTCTGATCTAACTTTCTGAGGATGGAAATGATCTCAATCTATGCTGACTACAGTATGTGAGTACTAAGCACTGGAAATATGGCTCAGAAACTGAATCTTTCATTTCATTAAACTGTCTTGGATCTAACCCTAAAAGCTGTCTGTGAAAACAGTGCAGGCGTCGTGCCCGACGGCCCAGAGAGAAGCTGCGTAAGAAAATGAACTTCCAAGTGCCCTCCTGCACTGCCACACTCCCAACCCACTCTCTAACTTCTCGCCACTGAAACTTTTAATTTCAATATTCTAGCTCTGTGTCCTCCCCCGGGTAATTACTATCCCAGGAAAGTAGACTTGTACAGCCCCACAGCATGTTCAGAAGGCAGAGACCTATCACTAGCAGCTGGCAGCAGGAATAGTTAGGCCCAACAACCTCCTGACCTGCGGCCTCCTCATTCCTATCCACTAAATGGGTGAAAATCAGACCAACTCCACAAAATGGGGCTGCTCAGAGGCCTAAATCTACATCAGAGCCATGCAATCTGGTTTGGTTTTTTGGTTTTTTTTTTTGACACAGGGTCTCACTCTCACAGGGTCCAGGCTGGCCTCGAACTCGCAGTGATTCTCCGAGAGCTGGAATTACATGCGTGTGCCACCACACCCAGCTGCAATCTGATTTTAACAGTTAGTCTTATAAAATCACTTGATAACTACTGAGAATACTCTAACAGGGTACTCGTCTACCTCACTTAATCAGTGTTAATTACAGAAACCTCTGCTCTCAATCCCCAAGATCGCTTTTTCGCCCTCATCCCTCTACAGGCTTCTTCAGACTAGGCACTGCTCAGCCCAGGAGGTACAGGGAGACAGCGCAGCCCCTGCTGTCCTAATTCCAGTGGCTGGCCCCCCACACCGGAAACAAGATTTCAGCAAAGAAAAATCTGTCTCAGAAGAACTACTGCCTCTACCTCTGTGCCATTCATCTGTTACTTAAAACTCCTCGCCATAAAAGAACCAGTAAGAAGAATCTGGAGTCCTACACTTTTAGAAGGTATCCCTGCTACATAAAAAACCAATATTCCAATTAAATCATTTGCATTCAACCATTTACACGGAGTTCGGTGCTACATAATTACTGCAGCCTGTAGAGTTAGGGCTCATTCCAGCAAAGAACGTAATTGCTCAAATGTGACTCGATTTGGGATTTATTTAAAATTCTCCCATCAACAAAAAATATTCCTCCACCATGGCACCCCTCTAACTCTCTTTGTAGATGATGAGAAAG
This sequence comes from Chinchilla lanigera, assembly GCF_000276665.1. Classification (NCBI taxonomy): domain Eukaryota; kingdom Metazoa; phylum Chordata; class Mammalia; order Rodentia; family Chinchillidae; genus Chinchilla; species Chinchilla lanigera. Next base: position 26,654,750 of record NW_004955415.1, read on the forward strand.
CGATGTCTCAGTACGAAAAGGCAGAGTTCTGCTATAATACAGATCCAAACCCAATGATCCCTGCCGGCCTCCTGCAGTTCAAAGGGCCCAGGAGCCCTGCTATCCAGCTTCGCCCGCTCCTGTGAAGGGAAACTTACTACCAGGCTGCCCTGACCTCTCTTCCTTTGCTTAGAGAGGGAAGTGCACATCCAGGACCTCAGAACCGGAAGCTGCTTCTGGAAGGGAAACCAGTTGGCAGACCACAGCGGGCCGACCTTTGAAAGTTCACAAACGAACTACAATGAGCAGTTAGGCAGTGGGCTGCAGTCTGAGACTTCTCGCTGAAGGAGAGCACAAGCCAAGTGCGTGGAGGAGGTGGGTGGTAGGAGAACACTTTTGAACTGCACAGGGCCAGCATAAAATGTGAGGCTCTCCTGGGCCCATGTCCCCAAACTCCAGAAAATTCCACTCAGCCAGCCCAACCCGGAAGGTATCGGCACACGGAGGGAATGGCCCAGCAAACAGTGACATGCGGGGAGCTTCATTTCCTTGGAGCTTCCCAGCCCCTCCTGACCTCTGACCTCCGGGTTATTGCCACACTGCCTTCTGTTTGCACAAGGTCCCGGCACTTCCCTGCCCGGCCCGCTGACCCTGTCCTGAGTGGGTGGTTCCATCTCCAGGCTACAGATAAGGAGAGCCGGGGTGGAGAGGCTGGGGGCAGAGCCAGCGGGGCCGGGGGTGGGATCCAGATGTGTGGCTCCTGCAGCCGGTGGGGTCCGCAGCAGGCAAGGGGAGCCAGGCCCAGCTCGCCGCGGCGCCCCGAACGGCCCTCAAAGCCCACCCCGCAGCGCTGGCCAACACTTGTTGACTCCTCTCTCCGTGTGCAGGCTCTCACAGCTGTTTTCTCAAGTGGAGGCCGTCGGGGGGGGGCCCTGATTTTCAGACGGGGCTGGTCACAGGGCTGAGGCCGGCCTGCGCCGTGCTGGGACGCCTTCCAGGGCCCAGGCGGGGGTCCCCAGGCCCCCGGGGAGCCTGGCCCGGTGCCCCCTGCGCAGCCGGGGAG
>NW_004955415.1:26656570-26702339 GCF_000276665.1 Chinchilla lanigera
CCGCTGCTGCAGGCGCCGCGACCACGACGCCGCCCGCCCCGTCCGCCGTCCGCTCCGGCCGCCCGCTGGCTGCGTGCGCGCGTGTGGAGTCGTGGCACTTTCTGCCTCGGAGCTGGCGAACGGCCCCCTCCGCCGGGATCGCCGCCTCCTGCCTTCCCCACCCGGGCCAGCCATTCATCGAGCTACCGCTCCCCATTGGTCTGCTCCCCGCCACTCTCAGAGCGGCTGGCCAGTCAGGGCACGGACGGCCGAGCCGCGGCGGCGACCATTGGCCAGAGAGGAGGGTCTCCGCCTCGGCCAATGGACGAGGGGAGGAGCTGCGGGGAGCCGCGAGGGGCGGGGCCGCGCAGCGCTGCGCTGGCCTCTGCGCGGGGGCGGGGCTCCTAGCCCCGCCCATCGGGGAGGAGGTCGCCGGCCAGCCCCGCCCCTTCTGGGCAATGGCGCTCTCCGTGACCGCCACGGCTGCGGTCTCAGCTAGCCGCTGCACGGGGGCGGTTGGCGGAAGGTTCGAATCCCGGCAGCCCCGGCCTGAACCTCTGGGCGCCGCAGTGCCGAGATGCGGTGGACGTCACCCTGAGTAGATGGCACAACCAACCAGAGAAAATGCTTTATTCAAACCCAGTAACTTTGCCCAAAGCACCGCTGCCTCGGGCCCCTGGGTCTGAGGACCAGTTCTGCTTGGGGTCAGCCCAGGAAAGGTAAATCCTTATCTTCAGAGAGATTGCAATCGACGCAGAAGGAATTTCCTTGGAAAAATGGAGGAATGGGATGGAAGAGCCGGAACACCCTCTAGGAATTGGGGTGGCTGCCTGCACACTTTGTTACGGAGGGTTTGTCTGAGATACTGTGCTCCCCCAAACCACAGCCGGGAAGGCCACAATCACCATCCACCTTAGGGGCTTTTGTTCCAGGTACCAAGGCCGTGGCCAGGTTCCGATCCAAGGAAACTCACCTGTGTCCCGGGAAACCCAACAACGGACTCTTCATTGCATGAATTTCCCTAACGTTAATCAACACTTTCCTAACCAAATTCAATTGAAATACTTTGGGCTTGGTTTTTAACCATCAGAACAGGAGGAGAACAGGTCTTTTAAAAGAAATCCTTTGAGAACAGCTTCTTTTAATTTAGGCTCCTAAGGGGCCAGAAGGGCTGCAGCTGCTGGTGGACTCCACTCCGTCCTGGATGGCTGGGGTGGGGGGCAGCTGCAGGGTCCCCAGCACCAGCTGTATCTGCACTATTTCTCCACTACCACCAGCCACACTTGCCTTTGATACTGCACGAGACATTGTTAGAAAGATGTGGAAAAGAAAAACCTTCCCAAGAGAATAAAGAAGGGTTAGGGGGAAATTAAACCATTCATTCGCCTACTTTCAACTTGGCATTCCCAGTACATTAATGATTAATTGACAGGAAGTAACCTGGATTAGCTCTCTCTCCTCATCTTGCAGGACTGAACCCCACCTTGGAATAAAATTCAAGAATCTCAGCTTCTAATTGGAAGTTGCTGCTGTCGAGTCCTGCTCTACCACGGGTAAGCAGTTTAACCTCTCTGTGGGTGGATGCGTTCACCTGGGGTAATCGCGTCCTCTTCTGGGCTTGAGAGATGAAGCCATTCACTCCTTCCCTGGTGTTTGTTGAATGCCAGGGGTCCACATCCAGCCTAAGCAGCCTACAGTGACCCATATAGGAGCTGATCAAAAATATGCTGTGTTTCAACACACGTCACTAACTCCCCTCAGAGTGTGCCCCCTTGCTTTGAACACACTTATCCAATCCTTCCACTTTCTGAAGCAGCTCAGGAAGTCCTTTTTCATGAATGTCTTTAGGTATGGCGATAAAAAATATGGTGAATGCTGGTGTTGAGTGTCACCGGGCAGAAAGGCAGGTTCTTCTTTTGTTGTTTTTTTTTTTAAGACAGATTCTTGAAAGCATGGCGCTGTGTCCTCATCCATCTTCTTCACAGATCTGGCATGTTCCAACTTCTGAGTCCTCCCTAAAGTAAAAAATGAGCACTAAAGGAAGATGCTTTGAATGTATTCAGGACATTGAGGCAGCCACAGCAGTCCAACTAAGGACCCCCTGGAAAGAACATCCCAGAACTGCTTCAGCAAGGGACAAGAATGACGGGATAAGTGTTAAACATAATGGCGTATACGTGAGGGAGATTCATGGCAATGCATCTTTTCTGTAATACATTTTTGGTTTGGTTTGTTTCATTTGGGTTTTTTTGTTGTTGTTGTTATGTTTTGTTTTTTGAGACCGCTCTTGCTGTGTAGTTCAAGATGGCCTCACTCTATAGCCCAGGCTAGCCTCCAGTTCACAGCGATTCTCCTGCCTCAGCCTCCTCAGTACTGGGATTACAAATGTGTGCCACCACAGCTAGCAGCAATACATTTTTAAAAATGTAAACATTCAGCATGTGTTATGGTCACACTTGCTAGATCCAATAAAAAAACCATCTGCCCAAGCGCCTGCTCCTGGGCAGGGACTTCTTTATCTTGTTTACTGTTTTCTTTACGTTTTCTCAGAAAGAGATCCTGGCAGAAGGATTTAGCTGAAAGGTAGTCCCCCTCTGCTCAGAATTTGAGGAGGATTAGTTCTGTTACCGGGTCCTGGGGTCTCTTTCCAGAGGGGGTTTGTAGGTTCTTCATTTCTTGGACAAAGAATTAGACAAAAGAAACGCAAAAGATTTTATATTTATTAAAGGTAGGAAAAGAAACTTGCTCTGCAGAGCAAGTTTGGGCCCAGTAGAAACAGGAAGCAAGTATACTCTACAGCATGAGAGCAGACCACTGTGAGAGAGAACACAGTAGCCCAGAGCTCCAGAGCCACTGTCTTTGGTATCTCCCACTCCTCAGGCTGACCTAGGCCTAGGCTGTCCTATGGAAAACTTGCTCAGTTCCCTCGAGAAGAACGGGAGCCAGGGCTGTCTTAGTGTTTCCATATACAGGGCCTTGGGATCTGTTCTGCACAGGTGTCCTGGGGCTTTGTAATGAACAGGTCTTCCCCAGCCAGTCTAGGGCCATGCCCTAGTCTCCTGCTCCAGTTCACAGACCCACCCCCGCTATACCAGAATCCAAGCAGACCCCAGGCTGGCACGAAATAGCATAGCATTTGCACAGCACCTGTACACATCTTCCTGAGCACTTTAATCATCTCTAGACTGCTTGTAATACCTAGGACCACGTCGACACTGCGTACATAATTGAACTGCATTGCTCAGGGAATAATGACAGAGGCAGAGTCTGTACATGCTGAACTCAAGTGTAAATTTTTTCCCAAATATTTTGTGAACAGTGGATGTGGGACCTGTGGAGCCTGTGGGTATGGAGGGGCCCCAGCTGGAGGTGCTTGTAGGAAACACTGGGAGGAGTGGGGTGGGCAGAGCCCAGTGCCAAGCAGTAACAGCCATGGGTGGTGATGGAGGCGGTGAGGACCCCAGAGATGGCCACTGCCCACGTGGGGACAGGGTTCCTGGTTGACCACACCCAGGCCACCCTGGTTCAGAGCTGCTTCTGGGAGGACTTAGCTCACCCCATGCCTCATCTGCCAGAGAAATCCCTGCAGCAGGGAGCCGCTGGCAGAATTGCCACCATGACATCTCCTGCAGGGAGCTGTCGAGGGCATTGTGCCCATGGGGACAGGCCAGGAGATGCATCACCTGTCAGCACCGTCCTGCAATGGGTCGCAGCACTCAGGGAGTGAGGGTTACCTGCAGAAGGCTCCTGGCTGTTCTTTCACCTTATTCAATATTGGGTTTGGCATCAGCACAGTGTCTGATTCAGCATGGACCAGTGGCCTGCTCTGAGCTTGGCCTTCCTCATCCCCAGCTGTCCCGTCATGGCCTGACCATCGAGGTCGTGCTCCTTACCCCTGCTCAGCCTCAGGAGCTCCCCTGAAGCTGGGACTGCAGGCTGGGGTCTCCCCAGCACTAGATGGAGGAGATATGAGAGGTGTCACCCACTGGCTCGGCATACACCACAGCCCGGCATCTGCAAACTCACCACCCGCAGCCAGGCGAGGAAGGCCACACCCTCGGGGTGTTCAGGGCCCAAAACACAGGTCCCTGGCATCCCCAATGACAGTCCACCAAGGAGCCCAGTTGAGGTAGGCTGGGAGCTCTGGGCGGGGATCACCCAGCCTGGGTTGGAAGGGACTGGAAGGCCTCAGGCCACACAGCATAGGCGCCCAGGGACCGAGAAGGTGCAGTGGAGGCACACTGACTTGGGAAGTGCTGGATGAGAGGGAAAGGCCGGAGATGCATCCCCAAGGTGACCCTAAGGGACTTCCTTCGAATGGTGTGAGTGCTCCCTATATTGTTAATAGTGGTGGTTCTGTGGCTATGGGAAAACATCAAATTGTACACAATAAAGCATTCTTATTAGGCACAATTAAACATACAAGAATACCTAGCATGGTCTATTAATTCATGACAGCGCTTTGCTTTGTGTTACTAAATTGCAGATAGTGTTTTAAAAGACTAGCCAAAAAAAAAAGACTGTCCAGGTATGGTGATACACACCTATAATCCAAGCACTCTGAGAGGCTGAGGCAGGAGGATCAAAAATTCAAGCCCAGCCCATGCAACCTAGTGACCTAGTGAGACCCTGTCTCAAAATAAAAATATATATATGAAAAGGACTGAGGATATAGCTCGGTGTGACACCCTGGGTTCAATCCCTAGTACCACAGAATAAGGTAGCCAGAAAGATGAGACTAGCTGGGCATCATGGTGCACGCCTGTAATCCTAGCACTGGGGAGGCTGAGGCAGGAAGATTGCCGTAAGTTTGAGGCCAGCCAAAACAAAAAAGGAAAACCCGGCCCAAAAAAAAAAAAAAAAAGATGAGACTATGTCTTACAGTTTCAAAAGAGGTTTTTCTTTGTCAACAACTGTGAAAAGATAATAAATGACAAACTAAAACATGCGGAAGGAAGTGCATGGTGACAATGCGCAACATGCTCAGGTCTTACCGTGTGCCCAGCATGCCTTGAGAGTCCCTACAAATATGTAAACTTAGCCCTCAGCACGGCCTGTGAGGGAGTGGCAGTTGTTATCTCATCCCCGAGATGTGGGGTGCGGGCCCAGAGAGCCTGAGCAATCTGGCCAGGCAGGAGTGCTGGCCTCAGGGGCCCCTGCATCTCTTGGGATGCACTGGACCTGTGGTAAGGGGGGCTCAGCTCACCCCACCCCTCATCTACTGGAGAAAGCCCTGCAGCAGAGGACCAAGAAGGGTGCTTTTCCAGCTTTCTAAGGAGCTTTGCAAATGGTTCTTCCTGTCACTATAGAGGAAAGTCACACTTTCCCACATTAAAAGAGCCTAAACCCAGTGCAGTGGTGCATGCCTATAATCCCAGCACTCAGAAGGCTGAGGCAGGAGATTGCCATGAGTTCAAGGTCAGCCTGGGCTACATGGTGAGTTCAAGAACAGTCTGAGCTACATATCAAGACCCTGTCTCAAAAACTCAAAAAAAGAGCCCGAGACTCCCAAAACTTCAGGCTTCCCAGGATGCAACTCTCCACCTTCCCCCTGCAGAACTGAGTGAGCACAGCAGACCCCGGGCCCTTTCCCCCTCCTGGTCCCCCTGCAGGCTGTCCATGTATCTCCCCTCGGCATGTTCCTCAGAAGATGATGAAGAGCTCTGATCCGCCAGGCACAGTGGTGCACATCTGTAATCCCAGCTCCCCCTCCTGAGGCAGAAGGACTGAAAATTCAGGGCCAGCCTGAGGCACTTAGCAAGCCTGTATCTCAAAATAAGAAATTTGTAAAAAGGGGTGCATATGTAGCTCTATGAATGAGCACCCCGGTTTGATCCCCAATACCGAAAAAAAAAGCTTGAATTTTTGATCCTCCTGCCTCAGCCTCTCAGAGTGCTTGGATTACAGGTGTGTATCACCATACCCGGACAGTCTTTTTTTTTTTTTTGCTAATCTTTTAAAACACTATCTGCAATTTAGTAACACAAAGCAAAGCGCTCGTTGAACCAAAGACCCTGGGCAGTCTCATCCTGCTGAGTTACCTGGAGCCCCACCCTCCACCTCAGGTGGGAGGTACAAGAGAAGCGCTGTGACCCCGAGCCCAGCTATACGGGCAGCCGCCTCACTGGACATCTTGATGTAAAAGCCAAGACCTTTGATCAGAGGGCCCCACAGAGCTTCATCCTTCCCTCCTGGGCTAGCTAAGCTTGCCAGGCTGCCTGGCTCCTCTGGAAGACGGGTGGAAGCGCAGCCCGCAGGACACTGACCCTTAGCCCAGAGCTGCATCTGTTGCTGGCCCAGTGACTGCTCGCTCAGCACTCACAGAGCTCTGCAGTGCCCTGAAGTCTGCACTGGCACCGACAGGTCCACGGAGACCAACCCCACAAGGCACTGCCCTCGGTAGCTTGCAGCTGGCTGAAAATGGGGTGCGGGCACTGTCAGGACCTGGCACCTCACAGGACCACTCATTCTCTTTCTCTGCAATCCTCCCGGGAGCAAATGTGCTGGTCTTCTGCGCGCCGCCCTGTTGAGTCTGTTTCTCTGCCTGACTTCCGTGGATCCCAGAGGTGAGTTCCTCCTTCTGTTCCCCAATTTCGCCTCTTCCCATCTGCACCCACCTTTACTGCCTCTTCCAAGCGCGACCTTCGGCTCTTCATTCTGCAGTCGGATCTACGTTTGTCAAGCAAGCTGTCATCGGTACAGACACAAAGTGCAATCAGATTTGGTTATTCTCAGCCAGGCGTGGTCGTGCAGGAGGACCACCTCAACTACCTGTCACAACACCCCCCCACACACACAAATTTGGTTTTTCTTCTACCCATGGAGGCCTACAGAACCCCTTCCCCAGCCACTGGCCCCCTTCCGAGGCCCCGGCACCTGGGCACTGGTTTGAGGGTCAGTTCTGAGCCCAGGGATCCTGGCTCTGCAGAAGCAGCAGCAGCAGCAAGTTGTGCTGTTTTCCTTCTGAATTCCCTGGGATTTTGCTTCCCTAGTGAGGAGCTCTTAGCTTCAGGAAGTCCTGTCTTTTATCCACCTGAAGTCACTCTGCTCTGGGGCTGGGCAGAGGCCCCGCGTGTGCCCGCCTCTGCTGAGGCTCAGAGTCGCGTGTGCACGTCGATTAGTGAGGCCTGCACTTAGGACTTGCTGCTCGGTCTGCTCTTCTGCTCCTCCCCGCAGACCTCAAAGCCGCAGCTCCCGGCCACTCCAGCACCGCGTGGCCTCCTCGGGCTCTGTTCGTCAGCTGGGGGTTTCCTTTATTTTTTAATCATTAGTGAGAATTTTGAAGAAGGTCTTTAAGCCAGAACCAAAAAGAAAGAAAATATAGTAAGATTCAGATGAGGCCTACAAGGGCGGCTGAGTTCTGCTCTGCTCCCTCTGGCCAGCCAAAGCCGGAGCAGGCTACCCCACTCAGCACAGCCGCCAGCTTCCCATCTGAATGTGCACTGCAGGAGGACTGGCATAGAGGAAGAGACATAGCCTGCAGCCCCAGCGCCTCTCTTCTTTAGGAGGAGAACTCTGCCATGGTCAGAGAACTTGGGTTGCGGTGGGATGGAGTTAAGCAGGCTTCAGCCCTAGTCTTCCTGCTAACGTCATTTCCCGATGAGTCCCTGACACACTAGGTGCCACTGGTGAATGTGTATTTGTGAAAGAGAGAAAACTAATTCACACTAAAGTGTTACTGATTTATTGTGCACCACCTCTCAGACACTTGTGCCCGGCTGCCTCTAATGGCAGAGGAGGGTGGAGGTGGACGCTGAACCATCTGTCCCAGGAAAGCATTAAAATTGATGTGTTTGACACCAATTTTAACACTAAACATGTAGTTTCTGTGTTTTTCTCTGCAATGTAGTCACATAGCCAGGTTTTCCTCAGAACGGAACTAGTTTTCTCATAACTTTCCTGGCAGGAAAAGATGAGACTATGAGAGTAATACATTTGAATGCATAATGCATACAGTACAGGGGAAGGTATCGAGAAAAATGTAAGAAGATCATATGACATTCCAGCCTTCCGATGTGACATTTTACATCTGCACTGTTTTCTATTTATAAAGACACACTGTTTATATAGAAAATTAAATTACTTAAAAACCCCAAGTAAGAAGGTTCTTTTCTCTCTCCTGGTGGCCTCTGGGCCAGGCTCCGGGATCAACCCAGGCAACATTCCAGCGGGAGAAGCAGAGACTTGGGAGCAGCGTCTGGAGTGGGGACGTTTGGAAGAGGGGGGCGGAGACGGGGTGGGAGGAGCTTTCTGGAAATGTGCTCTGGTCACTTGGGCGGGAGGAGAGGCTGCGTTTGAGGGCCCTGGGACAGCAGGCAGCCACCAGCATTGGTGACACTCTGCAGCGTGTGGGTGTTGCCCCAGATGCCCAGTCTAAGTTTTCTCTTTCTGGCCGAAATCTTAAGGACTCTCGCTTTGACAAGGGTCAGAGAAGTCCATGGTGGCGTCGGCAGGGCCCAGGAGGGACAGAGACAAGGCAGCTGGGGCTCTGCCCTCACTGGCCCGCTGCGGGGACGGGAGGGAGGGAGGGAACAGGGCACCTGGCGGCGGAGGGTGTGTCCTGCGGGAGGGGCCTCCGGAGCTGTTCCCAGAGCCGTCCACGTCTACAGCTGCACAATACCCTCTTTATTCCCCGGTCCTCGCGACTCTGTGGTGGCTGACGTGGAGTCTCCCTGGCACGGCAGCGCTCAGAGCCGTGGCTGGCGGGCACGTCCTGGGCAGACACCCTCAGCCGCCGGGGTGGGAGCCAGCCGAGTCTCTGCCCCGGTCTCTCTTTTGCAAAAGAGTTGGATGGAGAGACTGAATGCTGCGAGGTCAGATTGGCAACAAGTACCTGCTCCTTTGCTTGGTCTGGGCACACTGTGCGAGCCGCCCCTGTGCTTCACATTGGGGCTGTGGCGGCCAGGACTTGGGGCAGGAGGCAGGTGACCAGCACACACCCACCAAGGGTCGTCCCAGGGTTTCCTGGTGTCACTGCAACTGTGGTCAACAGTAGCCCAGAAACTATACGTGGAAATTTGAGAAGTAATTCAGATGCTAGTGAGGCATGGTGGCACATGCCTATAATCCCAGCACTGGGGAGGCTGAGGCAGGAGGATGCCCTGAGTTTGAGCCCAACCTAGGCTGCATAATGAGTTCAAGACCAGCCTGAAACTACATAGTGAGACCCTGTCCCCCTCCCCCCCCAAAAAAAAACTTGTACATAGAAATTCCAGAAATAAACAATTCACGTGCAGTTCCAAGGGGCCCAATGCTGAGACCCTGTGTGCACAGCTTATCCCTTTGTTCCATGTGTCCAGCTGTGTGGGTTTCAGGGTATTGCAGTGTCTAAGTGACCTTGGCTTAATGATGGCCCCAAAGCACAGAAGCCATGATGCCAAAGGAGTCTCAAGCACCACACAAAGAGGGCACCAGGTGGCAAAAAAGCCAGGCACATAGGGAAAAGCAAAATACATGTCAGGTTGATTGGGGACTATCCACTGGGGGTGTCAGGAGTGTTCCCCAAAAAGGAAGGACTACTGTACTAATGAGACGGAGCAATGTGATAGGAAGTGATGCTTAGGTAAAGCCTCAGGTAACAGCAGGCCCAGCTGCAGGGCAAGGAAGCAGCAGAAGTCTCCCAGGCAGAGCATATATAAAGACCCTGAGGTGGGGACATAATTGACAATTGCGGGGAACTGGGTGAGGCTGTGAAGAAGTAGTGATAAAGTGCACTGAGCAAAGGAGGTCAGAGAAGAAGAGGTGGAGAGGAAGATTCATTACCTAAGCACCTCTTTGACCATGGCAGAGGGCTTTGAACACACGGTATCTCAACTCAGTCCTCTAATGATCCTATTATATAGATAAGGAACCAGTCTCAGGATAACTTCCTGCAGGTCACAAAACTACGAAGTGGCGGTGCGGGGATCCTGACCAAGGACTCTACTTGCACAACTCCAAAGTGCACATGCACACAGAAGGGAAACTATTTGTGTTGTTGCTTGAGGTTTGGGCAGTGAACAGCCTGGGCCACTGTACATGGTGGCCTTGTGCTAGCTCAGATTTATTTTCTCGACATGGGGCTGTTAGGAATATAAAGATTTATCCTATATCCTCAGAGGCCCACTGGCAAGCTCCACCCTGAGCAGAGAATATGGAGGTCTTCGGTTCCACCCCCAGCACTACAGGAAGGGAGGGAGGGGGAAAGAAATAAAAGAAATTAAAGATATTATCCTGGCCCTTGATGAGCACATGCTGTGTTTCAGAAAAAGCAATGTCTGCGAAGATGCTGGCTGACAGAAATAAGACAACACGGGGTTGTGTCGAGGACAGCACAAGTGACTCCGGGAGGCCTGTGAGGTCTCAGCTTGGCCTGCGGACTTAGCCTGGCGGATCTGCAGAGAATCCCTTGGGATCCCCCAGACCGGCACCAGAAACCTCAGACGGTGCCCACCCTGAGCATGTGTCTCCAGCAGTCTGTAAATTTTACCGAACGAGCATTTGTCATTCCATACTTTATCCAAATAGAATCATAGAAGAAAAAAATCTATAATCTCATCCATGAAACACAAAGCCCTCCCACATTTTAGGATATTTCCTTCTATTTTTCTCCCTTGACAAGCAACGTTGAGTGTATTATATATCATATACACACCCTGCAGAGACACATACACATATGTATAGACGTATATCTTCACCTTTATTGAGATGGTGAGTTACATTGTTTATTTTTTGTTTTCTGAGGCAAAGTCTCACTATGTAGTTTGGGCTACCTTTGAACTCACTATGTACCCCAGGCTGGCCTCAAACTCACATTGATCCTCCTGCCTCAGCCTCCCGAGTACTGGGATTATAGGTGTAAGCCACCACACCCAGCTAAATTACAATGTAGCCACCACATCCAGCTAAATTATGTATAAAATTAAGTTACAATGTACAAAATTCCTGTGTTTTAAGGGGATTAGTGTATGAGTTTTGACAAATGTACATACCTTAGTAACCACTGGAGAAAGATCTAGAATATTCCTTCAACTCACAGAGTTACTGTGTACCCTTAAGCACTCCCAACCCCCACCTCAGGCAGGCACTGAGCTTACTCCTCAGGTTTAAGGCTACAATGAATAAAGCAGCTGGGAGTGTTCTTATACCAGTCTTTCTTAGGGATATGTTTTGACTTCTCTGGATAAACACCCAGGAATAGAATTACCTATCACGGGGTAGATCTCAATGTTTGACTTTGTAGGAACCCTCCAGACAATTTTCCAGAGTGCCTGTGCCATTTCCCATTGTGTGAGGGTTCCAGTTGCCCCACATCCTCATCAGCACTGAGTGTTGTTGCTCTTTTTCATATTAGCCACTCTGGTGAGCATGAATTTTCATTTCCCTGATCAACAATGATGTTAGCGCTTTTAATAGGCAAGTGTTCCCACAATTGTAATTGTTTGTATTCTCTGCTTTTTAAATTTATACCTCACATTCTTCTCTTACCCCATTGTCTTTATAACATTATATTACTGACTCCTCATATCCCAACCAGGGAGTTTTCTGCAGTTTATTGTTTCATTCCTCTAATAGACATTTAAATTATTTCCAGTTTCCCACAATTCTAAATAATGCTGGCAGTAACAGCTTAGTACATATATTTCTTGTCCTATTTTAGGTTTGTACATATATAGAGATTTATATTTATATTCTCCCATGTTTTAGATTCATTCTTTCCATATTTTGGATTACTTCCTCCAAATAAATTCAGGAGATGAAATTAGCAGGTCCAAAGCAGGTTCTTGGCCTTGAGAGTGTGAAATTCGAGGTGGGTGTCGGACCTTGGTGTCTTGAGCACACGCTGAGCTTCTTTTCTTCTCTGAGCTCTGAATGAAGTGTCTCACACACATATGACCCTTGGTCTATGGCAAAGCTCATGGTGGCTGGTAGCCAATTACTCTTGAGTCCTGAGCAAGGCTGACAAGGTTGGGCCAGGGATATAGCTCAGTGGCACAAGCACCTTCTTGGCAAGCACAAGGTCCTGAGTTCGATTCCTGGTACCAAATTAGAAAATTTAAAAAAATTTTTAAAAAAGGCTGACAAAGTCTATAGTGTCCCTAACACAGTGCTTAGGGACAGTAGGTTTCCTTGTCCCTGAAGCCAGGTTGAAAGGTGGAGAGAGAAGAACTCCTGAGTAACCTGTCCCCTCAGTAATCTGGGACGGTACGGACCAGTGCAGCTGGCCCCACACGATGGCAGTCCCAGGGCCTGAACCAGGGCACCTGGCTTGCGGGAGCTGGACTGGAGGGAGTCCCCTCAGCAGGCACATTGTGTTTGGACTTTGTGTCTGTCAGGGGAGTCCAGGGGGGCCCATGGCAAAGACGAGTGGTGTGCAGGGAGGGACCAAGGTCCACTGCAGGGCAATGAAGCAAAGGTACAAGCAAAAGTCACCAGGCCTCCCCTAACCACAGCAGCTGGTGATTTCCCCAGGGTCACCTTGATGGTCTGCAAAAGGCATACTGTGGCCCTCTACCCCGAGACCACCCACTCACCAGCAAGTCAGAAAATCCAAGTCTACTATGCCAATTTATGTCTTTCCCCTTCTTTTTCTTGGTGTCAGGGATTGAACTCAGGGGCTCACACATGCCAGGCAGGTGCTGTGCTGCTGAGCTACATCTCCTGCCCTGTCTTTCCCCTTCTAATCATGATCTTTGTTTTTTGTTTTTTGAGACAGAGTCTCCCTATGTAGTTTAGGCTGGCCTCGTACTCACAGCAATCCTCCTGCCTCAGCCTCCTGAGTGCTGGCACCACAAGCATGTGCCACAAGGCCCAGCTATTCATGATCTTATCAGAAAAAAACCAAGGGAGGAGGACACCAGGGAGCTGAGGCATCTCAAGAAGGCACGTTTCCAAGCTGATCACCACGTGGGCACCAAGACTGGGTCCCATGGGGACTTCCAGGCCCTGGCCGCTATCTTGGAGTCAGGTGGGCTCCTGCAGCTAGAGAAAGCAGCCACGCTGGGACACATGGGTGCCTACAGTGGGGAGCCAGGCCACCTTTGTACTTGCAAGTGGCTGGGCCTGAGCTTCAGGTCAGCTCCACCCCCAGCTCCAGCAATAAATAGATCCTCAATAAAGCCTAGAGGCTCAGCCAGACTTGGCTCAGCCAGACTTGGCCTCAAAGCCGAGCTCCTGTTTGTTCTCAGACAACCTCAAAATACTGCTGCCAGCCAGCCTTGCTATTTCAGGATGAAACCCAGGAGACCAGCAACCCTTGAGGCTCTCGAAGTGCCATTCTGGACAGGGAGCATCATGTCTCCCCCGAACTGGTTACAACTGTGAGTGTGTGGGTCCTCACAGGCCTGCTGAATCAGGACTTCCAGGGGTGGGCTATGTGGCTTCACAACCCCTCCAGATAATTCTAATGCATGCTAATATGTGACCTTCACTGTTGAAACTAAAAGTTAGGATCAGCCAGAGGCCTCCCAAGCTAAGCACCCACAGTTCCCCACCCCAACCCCAAGCACCAGAGGGAAGGGGGCTGGAAGTTCTGGGGTAAGTTTCTCTTTTCTTTGCAGCCTTATCAAATATAAACCACACCTAATGACCAAATCCCAACAATGGAAAGTAACCCAGGCCAACGTACAACCAAAGATAACCTAAGAGACATCCGCTTTGCGTTTAACTGGAGGGGGATGGATTTGCTGCCTGTTTGTTTTCCTGAGCTAATATTTAAATTCTTTTGCTTGCCCTGAGGCCACACCAGGCAGACAGTAGGGGAAAGGTAGGGATAACCCAGCAGAGAAAACAATAGCACAAAAAAGCTGCCTGAATTTTTATTTTATTTTATTTTATTTTATTTTATTTATTTATTTATGTCTTTTTGAGACAGGGTCTCGCTTTGTAGCTCAGGCTGGTCTCAAATTCACAGTGATCCTCCTGCTTCAGCCTCCCAAGTGCTGGGATTACAGGCGTGAGCCATCACACCCAGTGTGAAATTTTAAATGAATCACAGAAAACATTCAGAGTTGGGGCTGCCCACATAGATCCGTCAGGTGCAAGGAAAGTGCAAAAGATGGGCTTGGTTTGAGCCACGTGTGGTGACCCATGCCTATAATCTTAGCATCTGGGAGGCTAAGGCAGGAGGCTCTTTGAGAGTTCCAGGGCAGGGCCAGGGATGTAGCTCAGTGGCACAAGCACCTGCCTGGCAAGTGCAAGGTCCTGAGTTCAGTTCCCCATACCAAAAAAAAAGAGAGAGAGAGAGAGAGAGAGAGAGAGTTCCTGGGCAGTTTGGGTTACATAATGAGTTCATGGCCAGCCTAAACCAACCACATGGTGAGACTCTGTCTCAAACAAACAAACAAACAAAAAAGAAGAGCCTAGTTTAATCAAGTGACGTGAAGCAGGCAGGGACAGGAGTCATACTGGAGGATGTGGTGGGGTGTTTTATCTGCTGCTGTCCCCAGGCTGACGTGTCTCTACCACAGATGCCTCTCAGCGCTTCCAGTGGTGCTGTCCTGTCTGCCTGTCTCTGACCCTGCTGTGGGGCCGCCTCAGTGCTGTGACATCACAATGTTAGCTGTGCAGGCCTTGGAGCGCAGGACATTTGCTGACCTTCCCAAGGCTGCCCCCGGGTTCTCAGTCGCCCAGGTGAGCTGCCTGCTGCTGTTGCCTTATCGGATGCACCTGGTGAGTTCTCAGATCCGTCCCCACCCCAAGGGGGAGCCCCAGCTGACAGCATGACAGGACTGGTGGCGGGGATCGTGTGGGAACAGCCCACATTCTCCCCAGCCAGGTGCACCTGGACTCTCCCTCTGCATAGCCATCTGCAGGCACCTCAGCTGGCCACCTGCTCTGGCTCCCTGGACAAAGGTCACAGTGTCCTTGATGGACGCTGCTGGGCAGAGAGGCCAGCTCTGGAATGGCAAGTCCTTTGGAGCATTGCTCCTGGCCCCGGGTGAGGTCCCAGCAGCCACTGGCCAGGGTCACACAGTACAACAGTGGGAGCAGAGCCACTTTCCCGTGCTGTGACTGACACAGAGGCCACCCTGCAGACTGCCTTCCCACAATGTTGCTCAGGCTCATCTCAAACTCCTGGGCTCAAGAAATCCTCCTGCCTCAGCCTCCTAAGCACTGGGACTAGGGCTGTGCAGCACAGTGCCAGCTCTGGATTTGTTTTTAATCTATCCCCTATGCCCCTCTGGTGTATTAAACCTCTTCCTTTCCTTCAGGACAGTAAGACAGCTCTGGAGCAGTGACAGGAAGTGCCGGGGTAGATTAGAACACTAGAAAGGGAGATGGGATGGGGACAGGGACCAAAGCCTCTCATCAAGTGGATGCTGAGCAGTCGCAGCTGGGCCCTGGGTGCAGCTGAGACCTGTGGGCACCAACCCTGGGAGGGGGTGGAGCTAGCCTCCTCCTGGGCTCCCTGCGTCCAGGGGCTGTTGCCAGCTGCAGGCTGTAGCAGGTCCCTCTCGTCCTCACTGGGGGACCCAGCCTTTCTGGGCCCCGAGGGACTTCAGAAGGCTCAGGACTCGAGCCAGGTGACTCAGAGAAGGACCCGGGGTGTCCGTTGATGTCACTGGCCACCGCTGCGCATATGAGCATCCCAGATGCCATGGTTTACAGGGCGAGCTGAGGACACGTCAGTCCCACTGAAAGAAAAGATGCTCTCTTGCCACTTCCTGTCCCTGGAACCTGACACTGCAGCCCATAGGGGCAGAGGTCTGCTGTGGCTCAGGGCTTCAGAGGTCCTGGGTGGCCGCTCCGGGGCACAAATAGCACAGGGACCAGCAGAGGACAGCTGCTCACCCCACAGTGGTCCAGAAGCGGCACAAGAGCAGAGCTGGGGCCGGAACACCCCCAGGCCACGTCCTAGGGACCTCCCCCCGGGCCACCTGCTACAGCACACTCAGGTCTGAGCTCACCCTTGGACGGGTCCCCTCCTGCGCAGAGCGCCCGTGGTCCAATCGCCTTCCACACACAGGGGACTTTGGGGGCCACTGAGGATCTGAACCGAAACAAACTGCAAAGGAACCAGAGTGAGAGGGGTCTGTGAACAAACAGCACCTACCGCATGCCAGACCCCTGACCCCAAGTCCTGCCACACTCTGGGACGTTACCCCAGGACGTTTGGGTTCTGTATTCCCAACAGTAGAGAACACTGGAGACAGAATGGCCCACTTCGCAGCACCCGGACCCCCGCTGGCATGACTGGGAACTCACTGCCAGCCAGAGCTGGACCCAAAGACCTCTAAAGGCCATTTCCAAAGTCACGACCAGGGGATGCTGGGACTTCCAGGTTTGAACCCAGGCAGTGGGGTCTCCAAGGGGCGTTGTGAATTGACATTGAGCTGACAGCATGGGAGCAAGGCTAGGGGTCAGCCACCCTGGCCCCCTAGCCCCAGGCTATGTGCCAGGATAAAGGAGGGGGACACATTTCCCTAAGACAAAGTGCCATCAACTTGCGGGCCTCCCGGGACCTAGATGTCATCCTGTTCCCTGGGTTTCCTGTGGGCCCAGGAGGTTCCCTGCCTGGGCCTCTGCTTCTGATGTTAAGTGTTCAGAAAGAAAATATGTTAATCGAACTCAGCTTCGGTCAGTTGGGGCACTAGCTGCGCCCTGTTGCTTTCTACATCAGGGGCCCCAAACGGGAGCTCAGGTGAGGTTGTGGAGGTTCACGGAGGCAAGCGGTAATTTCCGCTGTGCTGGGGTTAGAAGACCTCCTTGAACCCCAGGGAAAATGGGGACCTCAAGGAAGTTAGAGAAGCCTCAACCCCAAGGGCATACAGTCCGACCTGGACTTCTGCCCCAGATCTACTTCCGCTCCACCCTGTGCCCTCGCCGGCCCTGGAACTCCCAGCCGCGATGGTGATGGTGATACCTGCTCGGTCCCACGCGGCCGCCACCAGCCACGCTGAGCATGGGACCCGTGGCTGGCGGGGTGGAGGGACGGCATCTCAGTTTAAACCTACAGGACATCACCGCACGGGGCCAGGGCTGCTGAGCAGGTTAACGCGGCACCAAGCCCTGCAGGGATGTGTGACCTCACTCATCTCTGCCTTCACCCTCGGCCTTCCGCACTTGGCCGTCTGCACTGTGACTTTGCGTGTGCCGTTCCCCTCTGCGGGCTCTGCTTTTCCCTGGGCGTGTTTTACAGTCCCCCCTCGAGGACCTTGGGTCACGCGTGTCTCTGAAAAGAAGCCATTCCTGATTTTATCCCTATTGTCCCTGTCCCCACCCCAAGTGGTTCCTCATCTCTCAAAGTCACTGTGTTTGTGTGTCGTCTCCCGCCATCTCCCTGGACAAGAATGTCCATTCCACAGAGTGTCAGGTGGGGAAAGGGCTCAGCACCTTGTCCCTGCAGTTGGACGCTCCTCGGTCACCCCCTTCAGGGAAGAGGAGAGACAGGTGCTGCCCCCATAACCAAATAACCTCACGCAGGGCTGCAAACTGCAGGGCCCAGTCATTCCCTGACCTCTGGCTCAGCAGTGGGGTACGGCAGCTGCAGGTGAGGCCAGTGGGTCACTCACTTGGTCCCCGCAGCTGTGGCAGGACCTGGGTGACCTCTCCCTGTGTTGGCTTGGGTTTCCTCACAGCGGCACAGAGGTCCGGGTTGCCTGACTGTGGGACAGCTGCCTGCTGGAAGGGAAGCAGAGGTCGGCAAGCTGAGTGAGCCCAGAGTGGGCAGTGCATGACCACACAGCTGTGGTCTGTGCCAGCCATGGGGGTTCCCGGGGGGCAGGGGAGGCAAGGCTGTCCACTTCTCGGGTGGCCCGTGGACAGCCCACAGGGGGGCTTCTCAAATCTGGTGTGCGCGCAGTCCCAGGGGGCTGGCCAAGCACTGACTCACTAGATCAGGGCACCCTGAAATTCAGCCTCCTAACTGGCTCCAGCAGAGGCTGGGCCGCCACTACGTGGGCCCCTATTGGAGTGACAAGACTGTCCCATGGCACAGCCAGCCAGCGGACCCTGTGCTTAGGTCTGGCGCGCGGCATCCCCAGTGCCACCCGGGCCATGGCCACCTGTTAGAACTCCTCCCCTGGCAACTGCGTGTGCCCACACCATGCCAGGGTGCAGCCACCTGTGCCCCTCCCAAATGCGCCCCACATTCGCCAGCACCATAAACCGCTTCCTCCTTAACATTTCCTCTTCGAGCTCTGTTATGCTGGGGGCACTTGGGGGTTCCTGCAGTCACAGGATTAGAAAGCAAAAGCAAACTGCAAGTGGTCTCCCCTCGAGGTGGTTGGTTGGTGACTTTTCAGCCCTAAAGATGGTGTGAAAGTGATATGCATTCAGTGGAAATCGGACCTGAAGTTTCGTTTTTTATTTTTATTAGTGCATGCTTGCAGTATATAATGATTACATGCATCGGGGAGCTGGCACACGACATGCACATGACACATCTCCATTCTTTTCGTATCCCCTCCCCCTCCCTCCCCCTCCATCTCTTCGTTCCTTTCCCATTTGAAAAGGATCTCTCCCCATTTCTTATTATCTCTTCTTTTACTCCTTAAATTATTTATACGTTGGGTTTCTCATATAAGAGAACCATGTGATACTTAAGCTTATGTGCTTCTGATTTGTTTCACTTAAGGTCATGGTCTCAAGGTACATCCATTTTCCTATGAGTGACTCAAGCTGCCCTCTTTATGGCAGAGCAGTCCTCCATTGTGTGTCAGTCCCACATCTCCTTTATCCATTCCTCTCCTGATGGACAAGCAGGCTGCTCCTAAGATTTAGCTATTGAGAATTGTGCTGCTGTGAACATGGGCACGTATGGATCACTGTAGTACAATGTCTTCACTCTTTCGGGAAGATACCTAGAATGAGAATAGCTGGGTCTGATGGAATTTTGACTTGTGATCTTTTCCCCACCAAGTGATACACATTCTGATCTGCTTTAGATTCTGGGCAGCAGCAGTGAGCTGTCCTTAATAAATCACATGAGTTATTCAACACCATGCTATAAAATAGGCTTTGTTTTTTATGAATTTGCCCAAATGCTAGGCTCATGTGTTCTGAGCATGTTTAAGGCAGATAATGATATTTGATAGACTAGGTCTATTGAGTGAATTTTTGGTTTATGATATTTTCAGTTTACAAAGGTTTTATTGGTATATAATCCCATCACAGGTCAAGGGACAGCCATAGTTAGAGTCTTCTAAGAATGGCTTGAAGCCAGTTATGGCTTCAGGACTGGCTGTATCCAGCTCCTTAAGAGACAGTCTCAAAATACTTGGTCAGAGCCAGGTGTGGTGCACACACCTGTGATCCCAACACTCCAGAGGCTGAGGCAGGAGGATCACTGCAAATTCAAGGCCAGCCTTGACCACATAATGAGATCAAGCCTAGCCTGAACTACATAGTGAGACCCTGTATCAATAAAACAAAAAGAAAAAGAGTAGCTTGTGTCCCTGGGCAGAAGGGGAAGTTAGGGACTCTTGTTTGGGCAGTTATTCACGCAACTCTGCTTAGTGGGGACAGCCAAGGGCCCGTTCTCCTTGCTGTCACGCTGCAGTCAGCGCAGACAACTCCTCCAACCCACAAGGACGTGAGCCCTGGTGAGCACTCTCCCCTAAGAATGCACGCAAGCAGTAGTGTGGACACAGCCCGTGTCCTAGGATCGCCATCCACCCGGAGGAGCAACAGAGCCCATGGGTTGAAGTCCTGCCCCAAGACTGCTCCCTGCACCCCACATTAGATGCCCCCCCCTAGCCTGGGCACCTGCACTGGTGCTTCTGACCAAACGGCTGTAACTTGAGGTTCCCTTCCCTCCTCAGGTCAGTCAGTGCACTCACTCGGAAGGCTCCCCAACTCCGGAGCTCTCAGGGTTACCGTTTATGACAGCAGCTGTGGCAAGGGCGCGGTCAGGGAGGGACACGTTGGTCAGGGAGCAGCCTGGCCCTGCCGGTGCAGCATGTGCTCAGCTGCTGGAAGCTCTGTGTCCCCAGGTTGTGGCAACTCCGTGCCCCGGCACAATGGCACCATAAACAACTGAGTAGAAATGAAATTGACCATACGGTGTGACCCAGCGTGGGACAACTGTCCAGCGTCGGCTTGGCCACTGTGGAGCCTCCCTTCTTCCAGGGAAAGGGGGGACCCTCTAGGACCAGGAGGGTGTTGTGACCCTCATCGGATCCAATAGGTCAGGAGTTTCCTTCTGGCAGCCAAAGGCGGGGGAAGATTAGAGTTTCTGTGACCCATCTTGGGGAGAGAATTTGAAAGCTGAGACCTCTAGAGTGTGGTGGTGTACATTTGTAATCTCAGCTACTTGGGAGGCTGAGGCAGGAGGACTGCAAGTGCCCAGAAAGGGAAAGAGACTCAGGTGAGACGTGAGGTTGGTCCGTGCAGGGATTCCCAACTGCCGTGACGGGGAGGTAGGAGACGCCATGAGGGGTTGCCTGATGCGCTGCTGTCCTCCATCCGGTCTGGCAGGTGCTGGCTGTGTCCGCACATGCCTCAGCACAGCCGCTCATGGCATTCTGTGGCAGAGCCCTGCAGGGCGTCCCCTCCCTGGATGTGTCCCCACCATTGCAGCTCCAGGGACTCTCAAAACTCGCAGAGACCCCCAAGGTTCCAGCCTCAGGAAACACTGCCCCTGACCAACGTGGTGCTGGCCTGGAGACCTAGAGAAGTGTGAGTGACCTGAGCTGATGCCTGGCCAAACCTGCAGGCCTCGAGCCAGGCGGGGGGATGCGGGAAGGGACGGCGCTGCCAGGCACACACTTGAAGTCCAACGAGTGACAGGGTGGCGCTGTGCTGGTATGAAGGTCGCCCCGTAACAGCATGGATTTGGAGAGCCTCCTCCACCTGGCACTCAGCAACCCAACGGGCTGTTACTGTGCCCACCCAGGTGGGGACAGCAGCCACTGTTCGGCCAGCTGGAAGCACAGGTGTTTTCTAAACATGGAAGCAGAGGCCCCTCTGCCTCGGGGGTGATCTAGGGTGCAGTATCAAACGCTCCAGGATTAAACAAGCAAAGTCTGTGGAGATGCAATGGCTTGGGGTATCTAGTGCATGCGCCCCTTAAATGGCAGGTGTACTGTACACACAAAAGGTGGTTGGGGGAGCAGGGGGATCAGACAGTCAGGGACAAAGGCAAGGGCCACACGTGTCCTCCTGTGCCCTGGCATGGCTCCTCCCACCACTCAGCCATGGTCAGTGAGCAGCGCCAAGATCCTAAGTGCCCCCAGAGGAGGGCAGGAGGAGAGGCACGCGCTCCCTTTGGTCCCTTCCAGTGCCTCTCTCCAAAGTGCATGCAGTAGCTGGGCGTGGTGGCGCACACCTGTAATCCCAGCACTCGTGAGGCTGAGGCAAGAGGATCCTTGTGAGTTCGAGAATAGCATGGGCTACAAAGTGAGCTCAAGGTCAGCCTGAACTGCATAGCGGGACCCTGTCTCAAAAAGACAATACAAACAAAAAAAAAAAAGCACAGGCAGAGAATTATGAGGACAGTGGTCACTGGGAAGGTCACAACATGTCCCCAGGAAGCCACACTCCAGGTAGAAGCTGACAGCTACCTGACCAAGGCCAAAGTTTCCCCAGAGCTGGAACTTGGCCTCGGAGGCTCCCAACCCACGGTCCCTGGCCCATGCCTGAGCTTGTGACACCAGGTTGCGGGGAGGTGGGTGCTGACCTGGAAGGGACCTATAGCAGAGCTATAGCTGACTAGCAAGGTGGCTGTGGCTTATTGGGTCTACACCGTGCTCAAACATGAAATATTACCCAACACTGAAAAATTGGATGAGATCCCAGTTGTCAAGTCTTTGAAGTGTTTCCCACGTAGTTTGGGTTTTGTTCATGAAGGCTGTGCCTACCCCTATGTCTTCAACATTTTGACCTAAATTGTACTACTAATTTCTATTGGTTTATTGAAAGGAACAGTTAATGTTTAACTGTTTGATCAACCTTGCGTGCCTGTATCTGGTAATCTGAGAACTACTTTAATGGTAATAATAAGTAAGTAATACAACAACCATTATAGATTTCCTATCATCTTGTTTTGAAATTCTGTATCATCTTTTACAGTTCTTGTGTGGTTTTGTTTTTGTTGTTTTCTTTTTAAAATAAAAAAAAATAAATCATGTCTTTGCTATTTAAAAAAAAAGAAAGAAAAGTTGGGAATTTGGACACAAAGTTCTAGATTTTAGGCTTCTCTTGGCAAAAGTGAAAACCAAAAACTCCCAAGATTTGGTCGCCTATGTAGGAGAATCTGCTTGAGGTCCTAGTCCGGACACCTCCCTCCTCTAGATGGGGTGCGGGACCCCACTCAGCTGGGGCCTGCCCTACTCCCGTGACCTGGCGCCGGTCCTGCTCTGCGGCCCAGCCCCGTTTCCCCGTGGTGATTCTTCTCTCGCTGCTGCTCCTGGCTTTCGTGTCTGTAACCCCGGAGCTTTGGACAGCTGCTCAAGGGAGCCGGCTTTGGAAAGGTCATTAAGACCAAGACCTCGTCCAGCTCATGATTCCTGTGCCCCAGGGGCGAGGCCGAACCTCACACTGGCAGAATGCAGACAGCCAGACGTCCTGGCCACAGAGGGAGCACCAGGGGACGCCGGGCCTTGGGAAATCCTTTCTTCGCAGCCTTGAGGACCCAGCTGGGCTGGGGACGCAGCAGAGGGAAAGGCGGTCCTTGCTGATGACCCTTCTGGCAGCCAGCACCTGCAGGCTGGTGTTCAACCTTGGGAAGGGTCTCACAGGCCTCCGCCTCAGGGATGAACAGGCATCAGTGGAGCTACAGTGCACCTGCTCACAGTGCCACAGCCCGAGTCCTGCAGAGCCCGGGGAGCTGAGCCTCCTGGGTCTTTGGAAGGCACCAGAACTGGAGCACCCAGGGCCGGCCGGCAAGGGCAGGGCTGGGCCCAGGGACAGTGACCGTGGGTGTGGCATTCTGCCTGGCACCAGATCAAGTGAAGGATGCTGAACACAAGCCTTTGCTATCTCACAAATGCAGCAACATCACATCCAAGCCCACGCGCTGGCACGGTTCCACGGAGCCACACGATGTCCCCTTGCTGGCTGGCAGCCCCACTGCAGCGCAGAAGCCGTGTTGTCTGAGGCCTGGTGAGCCTGCGGCCAGTTAGCACCTTTTATCCCTTGATAAAGAGGATTGAACTCCGGGCTTTTGCATTGATCTACAATGCTAGCCTTTTTTTTTTTTTTTTTTTTTTTTTCATTTTTTGAGACCAGGTCTCCATTAGTCACTGAACTGCTCAGGCTGGGCTTGAACTTTGGATCCTCTTGCCTCTGCCTCCCACAGTGCTGGGATGACAGGCACGCACCACCTGGCTTATCTGATGGACAAAGGCGATAGAAACTGTTGATGGAGTGGCTGGGTGGATTGATGGGAGGCGCCTGCGAGGAGCTCAGCAGCACGCCCAAGAGGACTTCCCACCCCTCAAATCCAAGCGTGGCCCAGACATCCCAGGCTCCACTCACAGTTTAATGACCTTCCCGCGTCCAGGTGGGGAGGTGAGAGGCGCTCAGTAGAAAGGCAGTGTGAGGCTCAGGCTCGGGAGGTGGGGGGTTAAGGGGATTTCCCACTCATGCAGGTTTACTGGACGGAGCCAGAGCAGCAGGTCCTCGCGGGGGACAGGCCCTGGCTGGGCAGGGGCAGCACAAGCTGAATCGCACCCAACCTGATTCCTGGATGCAAAGAAAGAGCTGACCCCAGACCGCCTCACATCCACCCGACCTCGGACTCACTAGCCCAGAGTGTTTGCCTCTTGGGCCTCAGTTCCCCCACCTCTCAAAGTGGAAACAAACCTCCAGTGTTGCCACATGAACTGTGACGAAGGTCACAAGGAGAACCAGGCAGGCGCTCGCCCTGGGAGACCCAGCAAGAGCTGGTGCGTTGGGAAAGGATTGCATGTCGGCCTGCAAACAGCAGAGGAGGAGAAGAGCTCGTCTGCACGGTAGGACTAGAGCTGGAGGCAAAGAAGGCGAGAGGATATTTATTTTGAGCAGTGCGGATTAATGGTCCTTGAAAAACTCTTTCTTCTGTTCCCGGTGCCCACGCCCAGGTCTGACCCTCTCCTAGGAGGGAGAAGGAATGCTTTTGTACCCCATGCTTTGGCGCTGTAGGAGCCCACAAACACTGTGGAACAAGTGAGTGGATACTGGGTGCTGACCGAGTAGGACTTTGTTTTTTTGTTTTTTTTGTTTTTTTTTTTTTTGGTTTTTCTCCGGTACCGGGAACCGAACTCACAACCTTGCGCTTGCCAGGCAGGCGCTTTTGCCGCTGAGCTAAATCCCCAGCCCCTGGACTTTGTTATGAATGATGCCATCCCGCTTAGTGGAGGTAAGCACAAACTGCCTGTTGTGTTCCTTTTGAAAAGCCCGCTGGACATGGTGGTGCATGCCTGTATCCCAGCACTTGGGAAGGTGAGGCAGGAGGATCACTGTGAGTTTGAGGTCAGCCTGAGCCATACAAGTGAGTTTAAGGCCAAAGAGACCTTATCTCAACCCCCTCAAAAAGAAAGAAAAGCCCAAGTGTGTAATGCCTTCAGGCATGGCTGGATCTTGGCGCACACATGGCTCATGGGGAGTCTGTCCCTGTCCCTCTCCTGTGCCACGGCTTCTTTCTCAGGTGGCTTCTAGAAAGGCGGTGTCTGAGATGGGCCATCTGGGCCCATCCCCTGTGCTGAGCATCTCATGGAAAAAGGAGCCCATGCGCCCTGAGGGGAAGGGCCACAGATGGCCCCTGGATGGGGTGCACGTGGTCGCCCCAGGCAGCAGCTCCAACAGAATGGCGCTCTGGGTGCTCCTGAGCCATGAGCTTCCATCTCCAAAGGGAGACCTTTCTCCGTCCAGGGGACCAGTGCGGCTGTGTGCTGTCACCTCAGACCCTGCACAGCTGAACAAGGAGGGGCTCGAGGTGAGACCTCCATGTCCCCAGGGCAGTGCCACCCGTCTGGTCACCCTTTCTCCAGAGAGACAGCCAATGGAAGGAGGAAGCCAGGGCTCTGAGGAGTGGGGTAGAGATGGAGAAGCAGGAGGTGGGTGACAGGGACACCAGGCAGGCAGGCTTCCTGCCGTCATCACCCTGGAGACCAGGGACACAAGGGGATGCTGCAGGAACGGTGTGGGTGTGACAAGGACACCTTTCCTCAGACAAGGAAGATGGTGGCACTCACTTGGCACTGTGGCCCGTGATGCTGGACACAGGCCTTATGCTGAGGAGCCCATGACGTGGCACTCTGGCAGGAGAAACGCAGGGTGCTGGCTATGCTGGCGGTCTTCCTGTGGTCCTGGGAGACTCACATTCCGGGGCTGGCGGGCTCATTGGAGGAGGAGTGCACTGGAGGTTGGATGTTGCTTAGAGGTCCATGTAAAGTGACTGGTGATCGGCCACCGGTCCTACGGGCTCGGAAAAGCGACGCACCTGGCTGAAGTTAGGATCAGGTAGGCGACCATGGGTCACTTAGCTGAGAAGCTCTGCAGCTCTGCTGAGAGCCATGGACAAACAGAAGTAAGATGCTGAGCTGTCCAGACAGGGAACCAGTGTGGCCCGTGCTCACCCCTCTCGAGCAGCCCTGCTCCTGTGCCCTTCGGGAGTGGGGCTGACACAATGGCCGCTGGGCAGGATCAGCCCCACACACACCCTCAGCCACAAACACAGCCCACACTGCCCGGCTGGGGAATAGACCCCCCAAAAGGGCTGGCATCACCTGAGTCTCCACCCAGCAGGACACTATGTCTGATGAGCAGTGAACACAGACTGCATGCCCATCCTCCTGTCCCTGAAAAGAGACTCTCTTGCAATACCTTCGCTGTTCTACCAGCATTGCTGGCCGTGCCCATGGTGGAGAGCTCCAGGACCTCATTGCTAGGCTGCTGCCAGACACAGTGAAGGGGAGATGCCACTCCTTCCCCAAGTCTGATCGTGAATCTAATTGCGTGGGAAGAAGAGCTCAGGAAACTTGGTGGCCTGGTTGGACCACACCCACCATGGGCCCAGGCTGAAGTTCTGTGACAGCAGTTGAGCACCAATGAGCAGAGACTGTGACAAATGCTCAAATGGAAGTGTGACAAGTGTCAGGTTGCTGAGGGGAGGCAGGTCCCTTAACTGTCAAGCACTGTATGGGCCTCTGGCATGGGACAGGATCCCACCTGGTTCTTATTATCAAGCGTGAGATGCTGCGGGTCAATTGACTCACCTGCGACCGTGGGGACAGCACTCTCTGTCCACCCAGTGGCTGTGCAAGGGTCAGAGCTTCAGCTGGGACAGCACCTACACTCACAAGTGCCCTGCTCATTCGGGATGGTGGACAGAATCTGCCCCTGCTGTCCTCAGCCCCTTGGGACACAGAGGGATACCTGGGGCCACACACACCACAGGGGTGAGTCACCTCCTAACCCTTTGCTCCGCCTCTGCCATTGCAGGACATGGAGCCTGTGTCTCCCCGGCTGAGAGCCTTTCTTTCGGAGCCCATGGGAGAAAAGGATGTCTGCTGGGTGGATGGCATCAGCCGGGAGCTGGCCGTCAATTTGGTCACCAAAGGCTTCAGCAAGGTAATTCAGCTTTTCCTCACCAACCGCTCTTCCCAACCTCTCCTTGCCAGGTCCTGCCAAATGGTAGCCCTCTTATGCGTCCCCATGAGGGCATACCAGAGAACAAAGCTGCCACTTGGCCGTGTGCCCTGTGCTTCGGGGCTGCTGACCCACAAGCTGGAGTTCACACACACCTGGGTGTGCACCTGCTGAGCAGAGGGCAGGGAGTGCAGACCTTGGGGCCAGATGGAAGTGTGCCCAGCACCAGGTGACCCGGGCACAGTCCCCACCCCGGGATGGGGCCCACTGTGTCCTGCTTCCCTTTTAGGGCACCAGCACAGTGTGAAGCAGGGGCAGCTGGGCGCCACACCAGGGCCAGGAATGTGGGTTCTTCTAAGGCATCAGTTCCAGCCCAAGAGGGGCCTCAGGGCATCCAAGGTCGTCTCTGTCTTCTATTGCTACCCAAGATCCATTAGCCTGGGTACTTCATAAAGAGAGAGAGGCGTATTTAGTTCACCCAGGAATGGGTGGCCCCATGGGTTGGGCCTCTGATGAGGTCCCTGCTGCCCACCTCACAATGCCCACACGTGAGAAAGAGAGGTGGCAGACAAGGAAGCCAGAGGGCACGGAGCCAGAGGGCATAGCTGCTTGTTTATTTACTTGTAACTTGGCACTGGGGATGGGACTCAGGTGGGGACATGAATCCTCATCCGTCAATGTCCCTGGGTCGAGAAGTGTCCAGCAGATTGGTACAGCACATTTCTGGGTGCGTCTGGTGGTCATGGGGCAAGGGCTCTGGTCTATGTCTGCTCCCTGCCCCGTCCTCTATGGCACTGTTCCGCCGCGCTGCTTCCTGGCTCCCCTGAGCTGAGCAGCTTTGCTCTGCCACACCCTTCCGCCCCCTGTTCCAGCCAACTACGTGAGCCAAATGCCATCTCTCCTCCTTAAAGTTGTGGGTATTGGGCAATAGGAAAGTTGCCTGATACCCATGCTGCGTGCAGGCTCCACTGTTGACACCTCCAGACTCCATCCTTGCTCTTTTTATAACAACTGTCCCTTGAGAACTGACCGGGTACCAAAAGAAGACAGTCCCTCCCTTCCCAGGGCGCTCCCCTCTGGCCAAAGCACCTTCCCCGGGCCCTGCCTCTTTGAGGTTCAGTCCTCTGCAGCCTCTAGCGAGTGAACCTCAAACCATCTCCAGACCACAGAACCACTGTGGGTTCTTTCCGTGTGGGCATCTGTGCCCATGAAAAGCTTCCTGGGAGCCCAGGAGAGGATGGGAGTGGTGCAAAGAGGCCCGAGGAAGTGAGTTCACCCAGCGGCAGCTGGGACTCACGAAGCCTTGCTCGCCCAGGCCAGGCAGGAGAGCCGCCATGCAGACCAGCAGCTGTTAATTCAGCTTTCAGAGCCGATCGGTCTACACCACAGCAGGGCTCCACACCCGCTGCACCAGCAGAAGCTGGGATCTGCCGCACACGCAGCTGACAATCTTGCGTGGTGGAACAGAGCTGTGGGAAAGGGCACTGACGGAGTGGCTCAGCCAGACGCATCTTACGTAAACAGATGCACCCATGTTGCTAACCCAGATCCAGCATCGGACACCCCAAAATTCCAGACATCTCCTTGTGCCTCTGTCCAGCCAGTGCCAAGCCCTCTGTCCAGCTGGTAACACTGTGCTGACATCAACATCTAGTTCAACACCTTAGCTGGGAATATAGCTCAGCAGCATAAGCGCCTGCCTGGCAAGTGTGAAGTCATGAGTTCAATTCCCGGTACCAAAAAAAAAAAAAAACCACCTCTGTCACTATAGAATATTGTTGTCATTGCTTGGCTATGCTCATCATTTTAAACATATTTTATTAAGGCACAATTCATGTGCAGTACATTTCACCTTTTATTACTCAGTGCTATGAAATATTTGTTCGTTTTGCTGGGTGGGTGTTTTTGTTTTTGTTTTTTGAGACAGGGTCTTGCTATGTAGGTCAGGCTGGACTTGAACTCACTATGTAGCCCAGGCGGGCCTCAAACTTGAGGTGATCCTTCTGCCTCAGCCTCCCTAGTGTGCGGATTATGGGTGTGTACCACCAGGCTCCGCTTTTGCTTGGTTTTTGAGACAGGGTCTTGCTGTGGAATCTGAGCTGGCCTTGAACTCAGAATCCTCCTGCTCCAGCTTCTGAATGCTGAGATTAGGAGTGCATACCACCACACTGGCAGTTTTGACAATCACACCAAGGCAGGGCCACCGCTCCCAGAGTAACGCTCTGTGTTCTCAATTCTTGATGTTATGATTTGTGTCTGCATGTTCCCCCAAATCCTAGTGCAGTCATGGAGCAGGCTTCTAGATTTATGATTGATTTATGGGCCAATGTTGGAATTATGGATGTGAGTGCTACACCTGCCCTGGGGCAGGTAGTTTGCAGACAATGCAAGGGAGGGAAAGAGGCTTGCTCTTCCAGCTGCCCCTCCTCCTTTTTGCTAGTTGTTGCTTTTGCTGTCTTCTGCCACCATGAACAGTTACCCTCTGCCATGAGCCTCTCTGCCTTGGAGCCAGCTGAGTATGGACTGAAACCTCCACAGACCATGAGCTGAATAAACCTTTCCTTCCTTAATTGTGGGTGTCAGGTATTTTGTCTCAGCAACAAGAGAAAAGTAACTAAGACACTTGGCAATTTGTTTCTTGCCTCTGTAGTTTTGCTTTTTCCAGCTTAACTTTGTTTTGTGTAAGGATTGTGAATAGGATGATAAAGAAATGAATGAACAAATGGAAAATGTTCAGGCCCCTGAGAACTCACCCATG
Organism: Chinchilla lanigera; assembly: GCF_000276665.1. Classification (NCBI taxonomy): domain Eukaryota; kingdom Metazoa; phylum Chordata; class Mammalia; order Rodentia; family Chinchillidae; genus Chinchilla; species Chinchilla lanigera. Next base: position 26,685,798 of record NW_004955415.1, read on the forward strand.
GAGTCAGGCACTACTGCATGTGTTCTGGTCCGTGGACACGTGGCCCTCTTGTGCCTGTGACCTCTGGGCCAGCACAGTGCCCAGCGCTGCCCCCCCCATGGCCCTTTGCATCCCCAGAACCACTAATTCCTGGCTGTGACGTGGGATCCACCTCCTCCTCCCACCTGGGACTGAGGTGAAGGTCACTAACCCGCTTAGAAATGAGGACACAGAACCCAGGGACTTGGCACCTTTGTGAGGTCCTACAGGGATGAGAAGGCGGTGGGCTGGATTGTCACACTCAATACAAAGAGATCTAGTGGCTGTGCCCAGCAGGGAGGGGTTTGGGCTGGGAGTTGGTGGGGAGACCCCCGTGCCAGGGCTGGGCTTGGCTGGGCTGTCGGAGGAGACCCAGATGTGGCTCCACAAGGTGAACCAGAGGTCACCAAGGGGCTGTGCAGAGCCAGCAGGGGACAGGAAGAGAGAGAGAGGCAGATTCTAGCAGGCGGGACCTCAGACTTCACCAACAAAAACCAGGCTCCCGTGTTGCTGTTCTCTGCCAGAGGGACCTCAGGCTGGCCTGGGGGGCATCCTTCTGGACATCTCAGGGTCCTGTCTTTGCTGGCCCTGCTGCGGTGTGGTTGTGTCTTCCCCTCTCAGGCCCAGGCCAACCTTAGAGTCTCTGCCAAGAGTGACACTGCCCAGGCCGCCCTGGCTCATGGTTGCTCTCTTGGCTTTGTCCCTGGCCCTGGCTCTGTCACCCTCTCTGCATGCTGAACATGGTCCTCTGGGCCACTTGGACCTGCCCACCTGGCTCCTCCCTCTGACTCCAGCGCTCTCCAGAGATACCAGGATGCAGGAGGCTGGAGAACAAGGCCTCACAGGGTTGAGATCTGCCCAGGTCGCCCCATCCCACCCCCTGTTCAGTAAGATGGGCTTGCCAGGTCCGACATCTGGTCCCTTCTCCTCTGCCCCTGCCCCTACAGTCTTACACAGCTGGAATGGTTGTGCACACCTCCTGCCCTTGCTCCAGGCTCTGGCTGTGGCACAACCTGGCCCCTGGCTTGCGGTTTAAATTGTGACTTTAACAGCGACTGACTTGCCGGATGGGATAGTGCACACCTGTCATTCCAGGTGCACAGGCAGCCGGGCAGCACAGCGAGATCCTGTCTCAAACCAAACAAAAGCTATTGATTCAGCCAAGGCTCTGCAGGAGCTCAGGAGGTGAAGGTATGATTGTGTGCTCTCTGAGTTGCTCTGGGTCTGTTCCTTCCCAGGTTTGTCCTAAGGAGCTTTGGCCTGAGGCCCTAGATCTGGACAGCAGCCACCAGCCACGTGTGCTAGAAATACAGCTGGGCCCCCTCACAGCTCTTCCTCTGGAAAACCTTCCTTCTGCCACCCCTCCCCGGGGGCTCCTGTCCTGAACACTTTGAGTTTTGGTGGGAGCAACTTCCTATTGCTGGGACAAAATACATGACATCCACAATTTAGAGGAAAAGAGATTTTTTTTTTTTAAAAGAGTAAAAGAAGGATAACATAGTAATAGGGGGGCTTACTGAATTACAGACAAAGTGGTAGGAAATTATCGATGGTTGTTGTTTTACATATCGTTATCTATAAGATAATTTCTGAGGAAAACAAATAGACAAATAATAGTGAGTTATAGACAAAAGTGGTAGGTTATTATCAATGGTTGTTGTACTATACTTTGGTATCTTCAAAATGGTTTCTAAAGAAAATAAATAGAGCTATACATGAGTGACCAGCTCAATAATCATTGACTATTCTCAATGGTTGTTGTAGGAAACACATAGCAATAAACATACATCCATTTATGAAATAGCATAGGAACAATACAAACATTACAGAGTTATGGACAGATTAGTAGGAAAATATCAGAGGCTGCTGTAATACATGGTGGTATCTTCAAAGTGGTTTCTCAGGAAGACAGAGATACGCAAGAAAGACCTAACAAGTAGTTACAGCCTAAGGGTTGTGAAAAATAGCGTATTACCTTCTCACCAGTGACTCCTTTCACTGAGGTGTGATGGCTGGAAGGAAGGCCAGGATTGAAAAGAAGGACTGAGAGACTTGCACCTACGTCTAGCAAAAGGCTGTTTTAATTTTCCTCTATAGTTATGATTACCCAGGGCTCCTCCACAGAGATGACAGTCTGGCCAGAGGGAGAAGGCAGAGTATTCCCTGGGCCCCTCATTTCTGTTGGACTAACTGGTAGGATGGGTCTGAGCTCTGGGGCCTCCACTTTAGAGGGGAGGAAAAGAGATTTAATTTGGCTCATAGTTCTAGGCGATTCCATCCATGGTCAGCTGGCTCCAAGGCAGGAACGTGGTGGCAAAAGGGCATGGCAGAGCAAAGCTGCTTAGTTCATGGCTGCCAGCAACAGTGCCAGAGAGAAAGGGGTGAGGGACCAGATTTAGTACCCAAAGTCACACCTCCATGTCCCACCCAGACACACCCAGAAGTGTCTCCACCAGTCCGAAACGGTCACAGAGGCCCTCACTGAGACATCTGTGCCATGACTGGTTTTCCTGACCATGGCCCAAGAGTCCCCACTCATGCCAGAGCCCCCACTGTGGCTTCCTCCCCAGCTCCTCTGATGCTGTCTTCCTACTCGTTCACTCCCTGCAAACCCACCCAGGTGTGGGTGGGTGTTCCAGCATTCAGTAATTTGGAGTTCCAGGCAGGGTCTGTGGCACAACTCTAGGGTCTCCACATAAAGCCAAGAGATGCTGGGAAATGCTGGGAGGGGCGGGGTGAATGTCCTGAGCCCCCCTTGCTCCCAGGGGAGGGAGGAGGTCTTCTGAGAAAAGGGGTGTGTGGTGTTTGCTCCGTGCCAGGCCCTTCTAAATGCATTGTGTGTGTTTAATCTCACTTGTCACGAGAGTCCTGTGAGGCACACTATTCCATTCCCATTTTCCTGAAGGGGAAAGTGAGGTGCAGAGAGGTCACATGTGACTCACTCCAGGCCACACGAGGTGACAGAGGTGAATGTGAACCTGGGTGGAGGAGCTGCAGGTCAGGACACGGTGCTGTGGTGCTGTCTCCCTGAAAGTGAAGCAAGTGGAAGGCACTGACACACGTCTGCCTTCCCTCCCTTGTCCCCGGGATCTGTCCCCACCCGCCCCCACCTGTCTGCTGTCCCCACACCCGCATCTCTGGACTCTCCGGTTTCCAGAGGCCTCCTTGCTCCTGCTGAAGTCACTTTGTCATCGCTGGCGGACAGAAGCCACGACTGGTATCGGGACCTGGAGGCCCCATGAATCCACCCCTGTCTCCCTGATGCCCCCAGGTCCCCGCTGAGCTTAGAGGACCCCAGCTCCTAACTGTCATCAGCCTGACGTTGAGCCTGCAGGAGTCAGTTGCTTAGGCTCAGGGGCTGAGATTGGGGGTTACCCTGCTAAAATCAAGGGGTCCTGATTTCACACTACAACCACGTCCCAGGGGACTGGGAGGCCGGAGAGGCAAGAGCTGCTGTGGATTAAGCATTCACACTGACGGCAGATGGGGCCAGGAATATAGCTCAGTGGCGCAAGTGCCTTCCCGGTAAGCGCAAGGTCCTGAGTTTGATTCCCGGTACAAAAAGTAAAATAAAATAAAAGGGACAGCCAACAATAGAATCCATCAGATAGTTACACTGTGTAACCACACTAAGAGCAGAGCTTGAACTGGAAGTGACCAAGAGACCCTGCCCTGGCAAGGTTGCTGTTGGCTCTCAGTGGACATGAAGACCAAGAGAGAGTCAGAAGAGGTTGTTATTCGTTGTACCAGAGATTTGCAGTAATGTGAGGGACACCCATTAGGCCACTCAGGATCTGGGGACTTGAGTGAAGGGAACTGTAGGAACCTTAGGAATGAAGGAAGCTGAACAACTTCTCTCTGTTCAACTAAGCTGGATGTCCAAGTAAAGGTTCAAGTTTCAGTGAGTGCAGACCAGGGCCCAGGACAAAAGGACTATGGGAAGTCCTTGGTCCAAAGGCTTTAAGACTTTCAAGATGGTGGCACCATAGCATCCAACCAAGTCAGTGGCTCTTCCAGGTGTAGCAAGCTGGTTGACCACACAGGTCACACACACACAAGGACACCAAGCCTGGTGCAGATCAAAGAGATACAGTAAATGAGCAGCTCCCACCCTGCTTGGCGAAAACCCCCGGGTGAGCCTCCTGTCTGAACTCGGCACTGAGGCGACGTCTGCCTTTGGGCCATCATCTTGCTGCTGTAGGAAGAAGTGTGGCTCCCTGGCTTGACCAAGGCAGTGGGAGGGTGGGGACACCTACTCGGGGTTTCCGTGTTTCTACAGCAACCCCCCCGCAGCTGGGTTTCCGGGAGCTGTGGTGTCTTCCCACTGGTTATGGATTTGCACTCTGTAACTGGCAGAGAACCCAAGCGGATATGGGGCAGGGCGAAGTTGTCAGGGTGGAGCAAGAAGGCGGTGGAAGATGCCAGGCTAAGGCGGAGGGAAAGCCGAGGACACGGTATCAAGTTGCAGCTTGGCCCAGAGCCCTGCTGCCTCCAGCATTCCTGGAAAGTGCGCCCGTGTCCCGCTGCCATGCGTTCCTGGCTTCCGGCCTCTGAGCTTGATGGGACAGGAGACGTGGTGACCAGACCAGCTGATACCGTTGCTGGCCTTGGAGATGGGAGGGAGAGGAAGTCTCAGCCTCGGGACAGGACGGCAGGCAGCAGGGACGCAGATGGGACAGGGGCGGAGGGGAGGAGGTTGAGCCGGGAACACGTGGGGACCAGGAGGGCCGAACCGAGCCCGTGTACTTGGAAGCGCCGCTTACTCAGCATTAATTATCCATCGCCGTCTCTCTCCCCGATGAAGCTCCAGGCCTCCCTGTCCCTGCAGCCCCTGGCTCTGTGCATACCGTGTAGATGTCCATGTGTTAAAATGTTGATTTTAAAACATCTCAGTAAAATCCACTGTTGAAAATGGGAGACATTAGTAAAAACGACATCATGCTAAGCAACCACTTAAAAAAAAAAAAAAAAAACTGGTCAAAGTACTGGTTTCCAATCACCATGAAATCCTGGCTTTTTTCTCTTTTCCACAACTGAGCAATGACTAAAAATAAAACCCTCGGCTGGGAGTGCAGCTCAGTGGCAGGGCGCTTGGCCGGCATGCACAGGGCCCTGGGCGCCTCCCTGGCGTGGCCAGAATAAATAAATAATAAATACAGTAACCCCTCACTCCACAGCTTGGGTCCATTTTATGACTGGTGTTCAGCTTTTATTTGATTTCACTTGTTTACAGAAAAGCTCCCCTTGTTGGAGATGAAGTTTGCTTTGTTTTACGTAACTGAGTCAACAGAGGCAAGTGAGCCAGTATCCCTGGAAAGGCCCGGAACTGGCTCTGCTTACTCCGGGCTGGGGCCCTGGAGCGGCCAAGAGGTGGATGGGTGCTATGACCAGAGACTTCCAGCCACACCAGGGAGGTTTCTTTTGACCGGTCCTTTCCTCTGACTATTGCAATATTCATACTATATACAATTCCTCACGGAGCAACCAATTCATTTAACAGCCTAGTCAGGAATAGAACATAGCTGTTACACGAGGACTGTATGCATGCAGCCCAGGCTGGCCTTGAACTCACAGCGATCCTCCTGCCACAGCCTCCTGAGCCCTGGGATTGCAGGTTTATACCACCATGCCTGGCTCCAGAGGAGTTTACATTTCTCAAAAGCTTTCCCATCAGTTCCATCTGCGACACAGGTCACACCATGTGCTTTGTGAAGACAGGGATGCTCAGACCTGGTTATCGCTTGCCCCGCCCATCGGTGGAGCAGTTGAGGTCACACAGGCGGTGTGCAAAGCCACTGGTGCCAGGGTGCCCTTTGCCTGCCAGCCACACATGCACAGGTTCCTAGCAGAGGCAGGTCGGGAAGCAAGAGGACCTCTGGCCATGTGTGGCCATGGTGATTTATCACTGTTGCTGCTTGGGAGGGTGGGGAGGGTGCTCTGGCCTCCAGTGGGTAAGGACCAGGACTGCTGCCAGCCTCTGAAGGGCACAGGACACCCACACTGTGGACTGTCCAGCAGCCAGCAGTGCTGAGGCCAAGAAGCCATGCACAACAGCAGTACAGAAGGAGCGGGTGGATTGTCCCTGACCCATGCGTGCATGGGTGTGTGTGTGTGTGTGTGTGTGTGTGCACATGTGTGCCTGTGCGTGTGCATGTGCATGTGTTTCTAGAGGAGAGACCCGAGGGGCCTCAGAGAGTGCCAGGCCCCCTGCCCAGGCTACCCTCGAACTTGCTGCACTCCCTCTGCCTCAGCCCCTCGGGCCCTGGGATAACATGCGTGTGCCCCCACGCCCAGGGCCCGATCCCAGATTCTGGATTCTGCATTTGGGATTCTGCTCCCGACCCCCTATCCCATCTAGGATGGAATCCAGGGCCTGGCACTCACTGGGCATGGGCTTTACCTCCAAGCTGTGTCCACCCCCCTTGATAGATTCCAACCGGCATGGCCATCTCCCCCACCCTGTCCCCTACAGGCCTACGTCCTGTTGGGACAGTTCCTGCTGATGCACAAGGACGAGGAGGAGTTCCAGAAGTGGCTCATCTGCTGCTTTGGGGCCTCTGAATGCGAGGCACGGCGGAGCGCTACCTGCCTGAAGGAGTGGTGCACCTGCTTCCTGTAGACACGGCCACCTGGCCCGGATGAATGACGCCTTCTCCACCTGCACCTGGCTCTGAGTCTTCATTTGTGCTTCTGCCTTTAATGATATAAGTGCATCCTAAAGGCCAGTTTAAGAATAGGAAAAAGGCTGAGCATGGTAGCACACACCTGTAGTCCCAGGACACAGGAGGCTGAGGCAGGAAGATCACTGAGAGTTTGAGGCCAGCATGGGATACATAGTGAGTTCAAGACCAGCCTGAACTATATAGTGAGACCCTTCCTAGGAAAACAAACAAAAAAAAAGACTGAAAAAAGACAAACATGAGAAACATCACCCCCAAAATTCCACCACCAAGACACCATTACTCACTTCAGATAAATATCATGTCAACAAGCTCTCTGCAAACATTTCTGTAGCAGAATGGGTAACTTCACTTTTAAACAGGAAATCAGTTTTAAGTCAGTGAATCAGCAAGCTATTGCTGTGTAACAAATCATAAAACGTTGCAGTTTAAAACTATGTGCCATTACCAACAGAGGTTCCCCAATCTGAAAATCAAGAACCCTAAGTGTTCCAAATTGGAATTTTGAAATCTGGAGAATTTCAGATTTTGGATTTTTGGATTAAATTCTATGTAAATATTGAAAAATCTGAAACACTTCCCAAATCCAAGCATTTTGGGTAAGGAATGTTCAACCTGTGCCTCAGTTTCTTTTTTCTTGCTTATTTTGAGGATGTTGTTTTTTGAGGCAGGCTCTCACTCTGTAGTTCAGGCTAGGCTTGAACTCACTACGTTGCCCAGGCTGGCCTAGAATTTACAGCAATCCTCCTGCCTCAGCCTCCTCCTAAGTGCTGGGATTACAGGTGTGTGCTGCCACACTCAGTTTCTGTGCCTCAGTTTCTGAGGGGCAGGAATCTGAATTGCTCAGCTGGATGCTCTGTCTCAGGGTCTCCCATGAGGTTGCAAACTGGGGCTAGACAGGGACTGGGGGTCTATTTCCAACATGGCTCCCTCACATGGCCGTTGGCTGGGGGGCCTCAGTTCCTTAGCACGGGGCTGCTCATCCCGATGCATCTGGCTTCCCCTGAGGCTGAGAGAGAGGAGAGGAGAGAGAGCAGGAAGCCACAGCATCTATCACGTACTCTGTGACTTCTGCCCTATATTCTGTGTTAGAAACAGGTCACTGAGTCTTGCAGAGAGGAAAATCCACCTACTTGAAACAACAAATGACACAGAAATAGTTTTAAGACCATCACTATTAGGTTTATGAGCTATACTTTACATATGGCAAACCTGAGCTTTTTCAGGTGTGCACTTCTATGAGCTTCAGCAAATGCACCCCAGTGAAAACCTGGAGGGCTTTTACCACCTGGCCGTCCTGGTCCCGCCCAGCCCCGCAACCACAAGCCTGCTTTCTGTTCTTGTAGTTTCCACTTTTCCAGAAATCCATATAAATGGGATAGCACAGTATGTAGCCTTTTAAGTTTGATGTTCTGCATAATTCATTTGATATTAACCTATTATACAGGCTTTGTAAACTCAAAAGTTTTATTATATTGTTGGTGCTTTAACTGTGACCAGCAGCTAGGTGGGTAAACTCCCCACGTCCCAGCCCTTTGGTGGGGACACAAGCTCCCCAGTGCGGCTGGGTCCCCAGTGACGCCCAGTGGTCCCTTTCTCTTCACCACCCCTGGGTCCCTTTCTTCTTGCCTCACCTTGCTTTCCCACCCCCTCTATATTTCCTGGGGTCATTCTGTCCCCTGATGTCACCATGAAACAGCCAAATTTTAGACTCTGAATCCACTTCTGGAGGAAGCCAGCCTGAGACAAAAGTGTCGGAATTTAGCGAATCTTAGAGAACTGCTAAGCTTTGCTAAATTTTTCCTTCATCGTTAGATACAGTGATACCTTTCTCACTCAATTTCCGTTGAGTTCAAGTGTACCATGGGGGAAGACAGTAAGAGGTCAGTATTGTTAGGTTTATTTTCAAGTCGGTTTCTTGATGGTATGTGATACAGACTCCTGCTAAAGAAGTTAAAAACCGAGCATATGCACGTTGTCCCCACTTCTCAATTTTTATTGGTTTCATTAATACTTTTCATTTTGTTAAGATTTATATAATTTACATTCTTCCCATGAGCATAATCCTTCAGTTTTAGTTATACTTATGAGATTACCACCAATCCTTGTAAGTGTCATTATTTTACTTGGAACTTTTTGTTGTTTGTTTGTTTATTTGTTTTGAGACAGGGCCTCACTATGTAGTTCATGCTGGCCTTGAACTCACTTTGTAGCCCAGGCTGGCTTCGAACTTGCACTGATCCTTCTACCTCAACTTCCCAAGTGCTGGGATCACAGGTATGTGCCACCATACTGGATAGTATCATTATTTTAAAAACTATAGCTTTGTCACTCCTGAGCTCTTGATTTTGGTGCATCTCTGTGTTGGTTCAGTGGTACTGTGGTATCAGTCAGGACAAGCAAGGTTATGCTGCCGTAACAAACAGCTCCAAGCTCTCAGTGACTTAGCCAATATATGCAATCTTGCTGTGTGTCCAGGATGGGTCATCAGGAGAGTTCTGTCCCATAATCACTGAGACCTAGGCTGATGGAGGCTCCTTCTCCATGCAGACTTCTGGATGATTGTAACAGGGGAAAGAACCAGTGGGAGTCACACTGTCTCAGAGCCTCAGCCCAGAAACGACAAAGCCTGCCTGCACTCACACCTCATTGGCCAAGCAAGCCACATGGCCACACCCACCACCACATAGTGAGGACTTCTCTGAATTCAGAAGTAGAAACATTTGATGACATCACTGATCAAGACTGATGTCGTCAGCTAAGCTGCCTCTCTGGTGTTCTGTTTCCTTGCTTGATATCTGGTTGGAATATTTTGATGGAGTCCTTTAACCTGTGCCACTTTGCTTCTCCCACTCTCCCCAAGGAGACACTGAAGTCAGGGATTCCAGGGGGGCTGACTGGTGACCCAGATCAGTGCCTGGCTCTACTTCCTCAAGGCCGAGGTTCTAACCATCCAGGGCCTGTCCCTGGGTCCCTCTTACCTGGCCTACCCACAGTCTGTCCTTCACTGGAAGAGGCTTAGGCAGGAGGATGGTGAGTTTGAATCCAACCTGGCAACTTAGCAGCTTAGTGACACCACTTCAAAAGGAAAAATTTTAAAAAATACCAAAAAAAAGTAAAAACAGGGCTAGAAATGTAGCTTAGCATGAGAGTCCTGGGTTCAATCCCCAGCACCAGGGGCTGAGGATTTAGCTCAGCGGCACAGCACCTGCCTGGCAAGCGTGACGTCGTGAGTTCGATTCCCTGTACCGGAAAAAAACAAAACAAAACAAAAAAATTTCCAACACCAAAAAAAGAACAAGAAAAGGAGAGGGGGCCGGGCATGGTGGCGCACACCTGTAATCTCAGCACTTGGAGGCTGAGGCAGGAGGATCATTGTGAGTTGGAGACCATCCTGGGCTACAAAGTGAGCTCAAGGCCAGCCTGAACTGCACAGTGAGACCCTGTCTTCAAAAAACAAAACAAAACAAAACATAAAATCAAATCAAAGGAAAATGTGGGCCTGGGGATGTAGCTCTGCACAAGGCCCTTGGCTCAATCCCCAGTACCATCAAAAAAAAAAAGAACAGAAGAAGAGGAGAAGAAAAGAAGAGAAGGAAGAAGAGGTGAAGGAGGAGGGGGAGGAGGAGAGGAAGAGGAAGAAAAAAGAAGAAAGAGTCATGGCCTTTGATGTCACCCAGGTTCAGAGACAGGCTCTGTGGCCTGCAGGGACCGAGGGCTGAGACTTGCCATGTCCACAGTTAAAACCCATTCTTTTGGCCGGGATCATCCAGGAGCACATGGAAGCTGAGGCTCTGCAGGGGACCTTGGCTCAGATGCCAAAGACCAGAGCAGCTGCCCCTGTGCTGTGGACATGACAGTACCCTGGGGACAATCTGTTCTCCGAATTTCCACAGACGCAGGGGTTCCCTGCCACTCACTCCATCTCCCTTGGAGATAAACAATTGGCTTTGATTCTTCACTGCCATCTTGTTCCCCGGGGTCCTGGTGTGACTCCCCCTGTGCTGCTCTCTGAGTGGCGGCGGCTGCTTCAGCCCGGTGACCTGAGCACATCCAGGCTAAGGTGACCTGGACACAGCCTGCAGTTGTGGGGGTGGGAAAGTGAGTCTATCCCTGGAAACAGAGGATGTCGGGAAGAAGGCAGGAAGGGAGCTCAGGCCTGGGCCTGTCTCGGGAGCCGTGGAAAACGCAGCCGTTCACACCCTTGTCCTGTGGGTCCCAGGGACATCACTAGCTGCTCACTGAGGCGCTTCACCCTCAGCTCCTGGGACCTGCAGCCCTGGGGCCAGCGCTGCCCTGAGCAGGAAGGTAAGGAGACAGGTGATCTCTGCAGCACCTGCCATGAGGGTCCCTCCCTGTCCCCTGAAGTTAAGGCTGTGCCTGTGCCCTGCAGAGCCCCTGGGTGCTGGGGACATGGTTGGTGGCCATCAGATGCTCTCAGGGACTCAAAGACAGCACGACCAGGGAGAGAGCAGGATGGGAAGGGACACGGAGGACTCAGTGGGAGGTCAGGGACAGATGCCCCCGACACACCAAGAGCAAGGCAGGCGTCACTCAGCACCTGCTGCAGGCCAGCGCATTGAGACAGAACGGCAGGACGGCGGTGTTCCTCAGAAGCTGACACTTGATGGGAAGGGACAGAAAAGGTCAGTAAGGCGAACACGTGGATTTGGATCATGCAAAGCTGCCATGTTTTAGGTAAAAAAAGTCAGTTTTATAGGTTCAACCTGACAATGTCGGGCAGGTCAAGCCCTGATTACAAAGGTTAAGTGAAATCCTGACTGGGGTGACAAGAGCTAGGGATTCGCTGGGAGAAGACGGCAGCCAGCAGAGGGGCCAGGCAGGGCAAAGGCCCCAGATGGGCGAGCAGGAGCAGTGGACATGGGGGAGCAGGTGGGGCGGGCCCGCTGGGTCATGGTAAGACTCCGCTCTCACTCAGCTGGGAAGGGAACCTACAGCGGCTCTGCGAGCAGATTCGGATTTGAGAAGACTCGCTCCATACTGTTAAGAAGTCTGCAGGGGCGAGGGGCACCAGAGACACCAGTAGGGAGGCAAAGGCAATGGCTCAGGCAAGAAGGAGGGGCAGGGCCAGGCTGGGCGGGAGGACTGAGCCCCTGGGGTGACTGTGGGCATTCCAGGAAAGAGGATCCAGCCGGGGCACCCCAGAGTACACAAGTCTGAGACAGGCGAGCCACTGGGGTCAGAGGTGCCCAGGGCAGAGGCTCCCCAGGGCAGTATTTCGGGAGCAGGTGGGGGGTCACTGTGTCGGAGGTCTGATGGGGAATTCGGCTGGGAATAGCTGCACAGGGGTCACAGGGATGAGGGCGTCCTGCCCTTGAGTGGATCACAGGCCACCAGGGAAGGCAGAGCAGTAGGCCCCAGGCAGGAGGCAGATCTTTGGGGTGCAGGTCCTTGCATGCATGCATTAGTCAGCAGAGGCTGGGTGCTGCATAACAATAACAGACCTCAAAAATTCAGTGGCATATCACACAAAGCCTCATGTCTCAACCCTGTTTCATGCCCATCTCTGGCCTGCTGGGACCACAGACCCTATCTGAACACTCACAGATTGATCCAGCAGAGAGAGCCGAGGTACAGGGGTCATGTTGGCAGTCAAACGCTGAGAAGTGATGTCACCGTGGCTGACAAATCATTGGCAGAACCAGCCACACAGCCCCACCCAAACAAGGAGACCAGATGGTCCTGCTTGCTGGGAAAAGACAGAAAGGAGAAGTGGGGCAAGCATCCTGCTGTGATTTGGGTGTTGATGTCTCCCAGGGCTGTGTGTGAAAGGCTTGTCCCCAGGGGCCTGTTGGAAAGAGGGCACCTTTAAGAGGTGGAGCCTCGGGGGAGGAGCTTAGGTACTTGGGGCTTGGCCTCAAGGGGGATTGTGGGTCCCCTCCTTCCTCACTTCTTGCTCTGCTAGGCCTCCCCGCGATGAGCCGCCACTGCAATCAAATGATCACAGACTGAAACCTGCCAACTGTAAGCCAAGATAAACCTTTTCTCTTCATAAGCTGATTGTGGCAGGGATTCTGTTGTAGTCACAGCAAGCGGACTAACACATCCCAAATCACTCCCTGTGAACCTGTCTGGTGGGGTGAGAGTCACAGGAGGTCCCAGAGGAGACTCTGTCCATGTGACATCCGCCCCTTTGTCTTCTCACAGATTTACCATAGCAACCAGTTCTGAAACAACGTGTGTGGGTACAATGAAAAAACAATTAGCACCTTCTCACTGTGGAAAAATGGGAAGTATAGAATAGATAGAGGAAAATGAGTAACTGCAAAAAAGGCTCCTACCATCCAATAATTTATTGTTTCTCTCTAGTCTTTTTTTTTTACGGTTGCATAAACAGCCAGGCATAGCGGTGCACACCTGTAATCCCAGCATTTACGAAGCTGAGGCAGGAGGATCACTGTGACTTTGAGACCAACCTAGCTACAAAGTGAGCTGAAGACCAGCCTGAACTGCATAGTGAGACGCTGTCTCAAGAAGACAAAAAAAAAAAAAATTGCATAAAGGCACATTTTAAAAATAGCTTTATTGATACAAAATTCACCCTTTAAAAGGGTACAACTCAGTGCTTTTTAGTGTATTCAGAGTTGCACAACCCTTGCTGCCATTTGATTCCAGAAAATTCTCCTCATTCCCGAAAGAAATTCCCGGAACTCAGCCCTCCGCAGGCTCTCCCCTAGTCTGGCCCCTGGCAACCACGAACCCGCTCTCTGTAATTTGCCTACTCAGGATATTCGTGTAAGTGGAAGCAAATGTTTTGTGGCCTCTTGTTTTCAGCTCACCTGTGTTGCACATTGTATGTGTGTATGTTTTTGCAAAACAGGTTGAGATCATATGGAACATGAGTTACCTGGTTTCCTTCACATATATTTTTTCCAAGTTTTCCTCTCACCATTAAATCTTCTTTTGAAAATACTTTTTTAGGGCCAGGGATTTAGCTCAGTGGCTCAGCGCCTGCCTGGCAAGCGTGAAGTCCTGGGTTTGATTCCTGGTAACCCCCTAAAATAGTTTTGTTTTGTTTTGTTTTTGTCTCTTTCTGGGATAAGATCTCAGTATGCAGTTTAGGATGGCCTTAAACTCACTTTGTAGCCCAGGCTGGTCTCCAACATGCAAAGATCCTCCTGCCTCAGCTTCCCAAGTGCTGGTATTATAGGTGTACACCACCATGTCTGGCCCCAAAGTAGTTTTTAAACTGGCTCCAAAGTGGTGTTTATAAATCTTTGCAGCATTTCCCACTGTCCTTTAAGAAAGGAGACTGGCACATGCCTATAATCCCAGCATGCGGGAAGCCAAGGCAGGAGGATCACTGTGAGTTCAAGGCCAGTGTGGGCTACACAGTGAGTTCAAGGCAAGCCTGGGCTACACAGTGAGTTCAAGGTCAGCCTAAGCTACACAGTGAATTCAAGGAGAGCCTGAACTACAAATCGACAGCTTACCTTCAAACAACAAAGAATAGTTTTTAACAGTTATATACAAGGGTCCGTCAGTGGAGGAGACCCAAATCCGAGGATGCTGAAGACCCTGATGTCAAATGGCCCGGTCCGTGTAACTTGTGCTCGCCCTCTGTAGAGGTCAGTTTACCTCTCCATGACCCAGCCTCGCTGACGGAATGGGAATGCTGCGTAACTAGGTGTCAGACCGCATTGTTTAGGGGTAATGACAAGAAACAGGAGTCTGTATGTGTTCAGTAGAGACACAATTTTTTAGAAAAATGATTTTCTCAGGGTACCGGGAATTGAACTCAGGACCTTGCACTTGCCAGCCAGACACTTGTGCCACTGAGCTATATCCCCGGCCCAGAAAAACGGTTTTTGAGCCACGGTGGGCTGAATCTGCACGCAGAACCTGCGGGTAGGGAAGACGCGCAGTACCCCAGCCAGCCAGGTCTGTGCGCGGCGGGGCTGGCAGGGCGCTCGCTTTTGCATGTTAGCTTTTCTGTTTTTCCTGCTCATAAACAAAGCTCTGAGGAGCCGCCAGACATGTTTATGGAGTGGACAGATAAACCCCGCAGTATAAATCTTTGCAGCATTCCCCACGCTCCTTTAAGAAAGCTGCCTCGTAACGGACTGAACTGGATGGAGAAAACGGGGCTTTTGACCCTTACTGCAACTTTTTCTAGAAAGCTGCTAACTGTGGTGCTCAGTGGGCCGGTGACGTCACGCCATCTCGCTTGTGCTGCCGATGGGGGCAGCTCCCTCCCGTCGGCCTCCTGGCTCTGCCTCGGCCAGCCTGGGTCCTCTCCCTTGAGTGTCTCAGCCCTGCCAGCCAGCAGGGAGGCCTCCACGCCCGCGACACCCTTCTCGCCTCTGCCCGCCCAATTTCCTCCTGCGAGGTCAGCTGGTCTCCGTGCCGGGCCCTCCCAGCAGAAGTCTCGCCTCCACCTCCCGGATCGCTGCCTTCCCTTCGTGTTTATTTTTGCTCCATAGCAGTCATCACCTTCTAATCAACTGCAGCGTTGACTTACTTATTATTTTAGTGCACTAAAATTAATCATTACAGCCTGGCCCACAACCTGGCCCGGGCAGGCAGAGGATAGCCAGGTGTTGCGCAGTCGGAGGCTGGCGCTGCAGGCTGCTCCCCGCACATCAGGACCGCCGCCTCCGCCGCAGTCACCTCCCCTGGTCCCACAGGGCTCAAGCGGTTCCTCCAACCCACTCTGCAGCAAATCGTAAGGCTCCGCCTTGGGAGGCTTTGCTGCCTGACTGAAGGATGGACAGCGAGCAAAGGTCTTTCTCTGGAAGGCGAGCATGGAGGCGGCAGGAGGCTGCCCAGCTTCCAGCCCCAGGTGCCCATGGGCAGAGCCATTGCTGCGGCCTCCGCAGGCCTCCCAAGGTGCCGGCTCCCTGAGCCATCAGGGTAGCACCCATCATCCTGGGAAACGGGCCATTTCTGGGAAGCAGGGAAACCCTCATGGGATACAGCAGAGAACCCTCAGGAGCACCCCAAGGGCATGTTTGCAGCCCTGTTCCTGGGGTCCCCAGTGGGACCCTAGGATCAGAGCTCCAAGCCCAGTGTGGTAAATAAAGTCTCTAAAGCACTCATGAGTCAGCATACCATATCCCAGACTGAACAGCCTCGGGCCGAGCTCACTACAAGGGCCCTGTCTTCTCTGCTTATGTTCTGGTGACTGAGTTCAGGAAAATGTCTGTGTACACCTCTGCCGAGGCCTAGTGCCCACCCAAAACCATGCACAGCCCACCTGTGAACAGTGTGATGGGTTTTCAGAAGCAAACACTCAAATGTAGCCACCACCAAGGTCGAGGGGACACCACCAGCTGCCTGGCGGGCAGGGCCACCTTACCACAGTGATCTGCTGTGACATCTGAAATCACAGATTCTCCAGCCTGTGTCTGAACTTGAGGTTGTATAACATACGTACTTCTGTGTCTGGCTTCTTTCAGTGTTATGTTTGTATGATTCCCCCACCAAGCCCTCTTGCACAGCAAGAAATCATTCTATTTCATGGCTGTATAGTATTCCACTATACAAATTAATTAGTTTATTTACTGGCTACTATAAATGGTGCCACACAGAAAATTCATGTTTGTATTGTTCAGCAAAGGTACATGCTCATATTTCTCAGGTATGAGGTGAGATTGAAACTACAGTGAATGTTTAAATTTTTAAAAATTTATTACAGTAGAAAACATTGCCAGCCAGGTGTGGTGACACACACCTGTAATCCCAGCACTCAGGAGGCTGAGGCAGGAGGATTGCTATGAGTTCTAGTCTAGCCTGGGCTACATAGTGAGTTCAAGTCCAGCCTGTGCTACATAGCGAGGCTCTGCCTCAAAAAAAAAAAAAAAAAAATTTAAAAACCCACATT
>NW_004955415.1:26702439-26756554 GCF_000276665.1 Chinchilla lanigera
AGCCTGGGCTACATAGTGAGTTCAAGTCCAGCCTGTGCTACATAGGAGGGGCTGTCCCAAAAAAAAAAAAAAAAAAAATTTAAAAACCCACATTACCAGGAATCCTCTTTAAAATCCCCCCTCTCTTCTATCACCCTTATCCCATCATTCTTGCTACTTTTTTTTTTGGTCTTTTTGAGACTGGGTCTCGCTATGCAGTTCAGCCTGGCCTTGAACTCACTTCATAGCCCAGGCTGGTCTTGAACTTGCAATGATAGTCCTGCTTCAGCCTCTTGAGTGCTGGGATTACAGACATCTTGCCACTTTCTGAAGCAGCTCTGGAGTCCTCTTTCCTGGGTGTCTTCAGTTGCCCTGTTATGGTTGCCTCAATGCTCAGAATCAATTCAAAACTTCTACCTTTCATGGCCATTTTGACTTTGGGGAAGAGCCAGGAATTGCACAGTAGCAGATCTGGTGAATAAGGTGGATGAGGACACCATCATGCCCCGCCTTTCTGTTGGATAGCACTCGGCAGCAGCATTTACTGTATTTCAGCGGGGCATGGTGGTACATGCCTGTAATCCCAGCCCTTGGGAGGCTGAGGCGGGAGGGTTTCTGCAAGTTTGAGGCCAGCCTGGGCTATATAGTGAAACACTGGTTCAAAACAATTTTAAGAAGCATTTACTGTATTTTTTATCACACCTCATATAGACCCTGACAAAAGGGGACTTGCAGAGTTGCTGCAGAAAGTGGCAAGAATGGTAGGATAAGTGCACCTGGAAATGGGGGGACAGTGTTGACAAGGGTTAAGACAGTCAATGTGCATTTTACAGTAATAACTTTTTAAAACACACATTGTATTGGTCAGCTCAGAGTGAAACTTGGGTGCGCGCGCGCGCGCGTGCGCGTGTGTGTGTGTGTGTGTGTGTGTGTGTGTGTGTGTGTTCAGCTTCACCAGCTGCTACTAACAGATTCCCATTGTGGTTGTACCGATTCACACTCCTGTATCCACGTCGGAGAGTTCCAGTTGCTCCTTAGTCTCACAATGCTTAGTGGGCTGAGCTGGGCCAGTCTCTTTAGTTTGATCTTGGGAGGGGGGCAGAGTTATGTTTTTCAGTTTTAATTTGCATAAAGGAACATGGCCTTCCCTTTTAGGATGATGGTGTGCAGCTGTACCGAATGCAATAGTCTCATGTCGGGTTTGCCTCGGGGCTCTGAGGACAAGCGTGCACGGGGTTCCCTGGCCCTAAACCAGGCAGCACCCTGGCAGGAAGTGGCAGAAGCCTCACCTGCAAGCACGGGATCTGATGTCACCAACACACAGCCACTGCCACCACCCCACACTCCAGGGCTCGTGTCTTCTTCTTATGACCCCATTCAAATCCCCCTCTCCCTCCACTCTCCCCGTCCCCTCTACACCCTGCCCTAGCTCGCCGCGGGGGTGGGGGGAGGCAACCTTTGGTTGTGAGGTAGCTGATCGCCTCCGACACGCTTGGTTCTTGGTTCGCCCTGTGCCCCAGCACTGGCTTTGACTTCAGTGGCTGAGACTTGGGAGCACTTACCTAGGCAGCCTTAATACACATTCATTCATTCAGCAGCAGGCACTTGGTGACCACGACAGTGGCCACACAGGCTCCAACACTCTTCCCATGGGGAGCTGGGGCAGACTCCCCTGAAACTATCCCAGCCATCAGGAATCTGGTGACGCTGAAGCTGCCGGGCTGGGAGACCCCCGGAGACCCCGCCCCCACCTGCTCCAGCCAGGCCCAAGCCACCCCCAGCCTGTCCCATCTCCCAGACCTGGAGAGGCCCCAGAAGTCATAAAACAGAGGCATCCTGTTCCTCCCAGCCACATCCGGATCCAGGTTCATTGCAGACAGCTGCTGCTTTGTGTCTCTGTGTGCAGAAGGACGTCGTGCACCCTGGGAGCCAGTATCAGCACCTACTGTGTACCAGGCACAACTCAAGCACTGCAGGCAGCCTGGGGCAAGTTAGACAGAAACCCCTCCCTCCCAGCACCCCAGCTGGAAGGCAGATAGCAAAAGCAAACACTCCAGCTGTGACTCAGAGCTTTAGAAAAACAAGAACAGGGGCCATGATAGTGAACTAACTCTGGAGTTAGTATGACCATTGAACTAACTCTGGAGTGGTCACATCAGGGAAGAGCTATCAGAGGAGGTGATCTTTGGGTTGAAACCCGAATGATACCAGGAGAAGTAAGCAGAATGGAAGGACAGAGGTGCTAACGAGGATGCCAGAGGCCACAGGTGGAAGGGGACAGGGCCTGGAGGAGGCCAGGTCGGTCCTGCAAGGCCTCAAGGGCCAGGGCAAGGAGGAAGGAGGTGACACAGTCTTACCTTACAGAAAACTCTGGCAGCTGTGCAAGGAGCGGACAAGGGCGGAAGTGGGGAGGCCACGAGGAGAGATGCCAACAGGGAGAAGCCGTGCAGGAGGCAGAGCTGCTCACTCCTGTGTGGGTGCTGGGTGCATAAAGCAAGGGACAAATGAGAAGAATCAAGGACATCTCTTGGGCTTGCCCTACAAGAAGTATCTGTGCATTGTGTTCCCGGGACTGGAAATACTGCGCTGGGAGACTCTGGGTTCTGTTATATTTCTCTAAAGAGCACTGATGTTTATTTGTTGATGGCTTTATTTTAGAGTCTGAGACAGGGTCTTGCTCTGTAGCCCAGGCTGTCCTCAAACTGGTGTCAATCCTCCTGCCTCAGCCTCCCTAGTGCTGAGTTCAAGGCCAGCCTGAGCTACATAGTAAAACCCTGTCTCAAAAAAACAACAAA
This sequence comes from Chinchilla lanigera, assembly GCF_000276665.1. Classification (NCBI taxonomy): domain Eukaryota; kingdom Metazoa; phylum Chordata; class Mammalia; order Rodentia; family Chinchillidae; genus Chinchilla; species Chinchilla lanigera. The sequence continues at coordinate 26,705,214 of NW_004955415.1, forward strand.
AAAGATAAGCCTTGTAGACTGTCACTCAGCTTCCCCCAGTGGAAACATCTCACCCAGCTGTAGTAGAGTATCGCAACCAGGATATCACCACGGCTCTTCCCTCTCCACCAGGGTCTTCCAGCTACCTTGGGACAGCCAGCCCCACTTCCCTCCCGCATCCAGCCCTGGCCTAACTCCTGGGAACCACTCGTCTCTTCACCACTTCCAGAGTTTTGTCATTTCAAGAGTGTCACCCACACAAAACCATACAGGTTGTGACTTCTGGGAGCATGGCGGTGGTTTCTCAGCAGCATTTCCCGGCACTGCTCCAGGCTGCACATCACAGTCATCTGTTGCTTTATCCCTGGCCTGGATGTCTGGTCTGTTTAACCACACAGACCACTGGCAGTTTGCCGGCACACATAAAGCTGCCAAGACTATGTGCGTGCAGATTTTCACGAGGATGCACGTTTGCATTTCCCTGGGATAAATGCATGGGGCTGCAACTGCTGGCTCACATGGTATGGTAGTTGCATGTTTCCTTTAAAAAAGCAACCTGCTTTGCTGTTTCCCAGAGTGGCTGTACCACGTCACACCGCCAGCCACAAACGAGCACTCACCCCGTTTTTACGCACTGTCAGCTGCCTCCCGGCTCCCAGGGATAGGTGTGTGTGTGTGTGTGTGTGTGTGTGTGTGTGTGTGTGTGTGACAGTCTCCCTCCCTGTGGCTTCCATGTACATTTCCTGAATGACTGAAAATATTGAGCATCTTTTCATGTGCTTCTTTGCCATCTGTGTCTCCTGTCTGGGTGAATGTCTGCTCGGTTCCGAGCTCCGTCTTTTAAACAGGAAAACGACACGTGTAATCCCAACATCTATGCTCCCTGTGTGTCTTCCCCTTTTCTGCCAGCTTGGGCTGTCACCACATTATTGCTGTAGGATTTAGGATTATTGCTGTATCTGAGCGCCTAAATCACCCAGGGATCGGTGAGGATGGCTGGGGAGAGAGGACGGAGGGGGAGTCTTTGGGCTAGCCTTGAACAGGGCTGTGGATGGACCACTGCCTCCCACTCCCATGGGTGAGCAGAGACCCACACCGCCCTTGTCTCCCCAGGGTCCCTTCCCCACATCAGCCTCTCCAAGGCACATCCAGCCTGACCAGGCTGACCCCGTCAGGGTGCACATAGTAGGCGCTCCATAAAGATTTAGGATCAGCTTTAGTTCTTGAAGGACACATGATGGATATCCAGTTAGGGCCAGAGAGAATGCGTTACAGAAAATTGTATGTGAGACCTCTCAGGTCAGCTTGTGGAGGCCAGGTCAGCCCAGACCTCAGAAATCGGAACCCAGCCCCGTCTCATCTGCATCTCTGCCCATCTGCCTGCTGTTGGTCTCTGGGGTATGAACTGCAAACTCCACAATGTGGGGAATGTGGTTGCCGCTAGGCCTGGCACCACCCTGGAAGAGGGGGCTGGGCCTCAGCCCCAGCGCTTGAGTCTTAAGGGGGCAGTGGTAGCTGACCTGAGGCCGAGGCCAGGGCATCGCAGAGGGCATATATCAGTGGAGGGAGTGGGCACAGATGGGCAGGCTAGCAGACCCAGCTTGCAGATACCTCTCCAAGGTGACAGCCAAGCTCAAGTTTCCAGCAAGACCATCGGAGGGCACATGTCCTTCCCTCAGTGGTCTCCCTCCCAACCTGGAAGGTCTGTGTGCTCCGGTCCCAAACCCTCAAACTTCAAAGGGCCACTCAGGTCCTTCCTAGGGTCTCATACTGCCTTCCTCTATACCCATGAGGGTATCACTCACTTCTATCACAAGCTCCCATGTTGCAGTGTAAGTTTTCTCCTGGCTCTCTTAAAATTCTATGTGTGTGTGTGTGTGTGTGTGTGTGTGTGTGTGTGTGTGTATGTAGCTGATAGCTGTCTTCCACATGTTAATTCAGGGCTGGGGATATAGCTCAGTGGCACAAGCTCCTGCCTGGCAAGCATAAGGTCCTGAGTTCAATTCAGGTTCAAAAAGAAAAAAAAAAACAAAACCACATGTTAATTCAGAGATCAGCTCCCAGGGCCTGTTTTCCCACCTTTCCCTGACTCAGAGTTCTCTAAAATTAAGTCAGGAAGATGGAGAAAAAGAATGGAGAAGAGGCACAGTATTCTTAACCTGTTTGCTTCTATTCCTATGCCATTGGTGGGGACTGACCACAAGGGATGATGGGAAATGTAGTTCCTGGTGGACACCTGCTTCCTGGTGTCCACCAGGAAGCTTCATTTTAAAAATATTTTTGTCTTTTTTGAGACAGAGTTTCACTCTGCAGTTCAGGCTGGCCTTGAACTCACTTTGTAGCCCAGGCTGGCCTTGAACTTGCAGCAGTCCTCCTGCCTCAGCCTCCCGAGTCCTGGAATTACAGGTGTGCGCCACGATGCTTGGCACCTTGACTTTATACTCTGTATCATAGTTTGTTGGTGCTATACCAAAATGCCTGAAACTAGGCATTTTGTGAAGAATAGAAGGTTATTTGTTTCCTCTTCTGGCCGGGAAGTGGCAGGGGCAGGGTCCCCGTATACCCTTCCAGGGCCAATACCCCAAGGACTCACTCCCACTGGGCTCCACCTCTTTCTTAAATATTGCTCCAGCCCCACATCCCTGAGGCCTAAGCCTTGGGGGCATGGCCTTGAGGGACATTCTACATCCAAACTGTAGCTGCCACCACCCCAGGGGCTCACCCTCCTGACCACATCTAACTCGGGTCACCCCAAGGCCCCACCTCCAGAGCCCCTCAGCGCAGGACATGCCTCTGGGACATGAGATCCAGGGCACGTATTCAAATGGTAACACCACACAGGAAGGAACACATTTTGCTGGGCTGCTGGCCATCTGGCACCCTTCTGCCCATGAGCCCATCTGATGGGCACCTCGTTGTTCTCTCTGCTCCACCTGTGACCCATCGGTCTGAATGTGTGGGACACCTGGAGTCCTTGTTTTTTGTTATATCCAAGGCCCAGTGACCAGTGGTTCCGTGGAAGGCAATGTCAGCCTTATCTAGTGTGTTCTGTGTTTGTTTTTATTTTTGCAGTGCGGGGGACTGAACCCAGTGCCTTCACACTGAACTCTATCTCCAGCCCTGTTAATCTGAGATAGGGTCTTGCTGAGTTGCTAAGCTTCCCAGGCTGAATTTGAATTTAGGAACCTACTGCCTCAGCCTCCCAGAATGCTGGGATACCCCAAAGCCCTTGCATAGTGTTTTCTAAAATCAAATTGGCAAGCTGCAGCCTACCAGCCTGCCCTCAACCCTCATAACTCAGGTTATACTGGAGCCAGGCCAGGGATGAGGGCAGGACGGACGAGACAGGTCAGGCAGCATCAGGCCAGGGCCAGATCACATCCCGCCTTCACTTAAAATGTGGACATTGTGCTCATTGTACATTTCTTTCTTTGCATTCCTTTTTTATTTTAAAAATTAGCACATCGGAGCTGGAGTGTAGTTTTGTGAGAGAGTCCGTGCTTAGCCTGCACAAGGCCCTGAGTTCAATCCCCAGCGCCAAATACAAAATAGAACACACCAATTGCTCCTTCTTTTCATGGCTGAGTTTCTGGTTACCCTCAGGTGCCGCATCCAAGCCAGCGTCTCCCGTGCTCCACACAGCGCCAGCCTGGCCTTTCCGGTCACATCCTCCTTCTCGGTGGCAAGAGCAGCTCTGTGAGCCACTTCCCCCACCCCACCCCACCCTGGGCCTGCAGGACCTCAGCAGCCCTGTGAGAGGACAGGACCTGGGGTCTCCCTGGAGGCCTCTCCTCCACCCCTGTGCTCAGCCAGTGCCTCCCATCTCTCCCTCACATCGTTCCGAGTTGAGCCCTTGTCTCACTGTCTCACGCATGGGCAACAGGTTAGGGGGAGCTCTGACATCCTGGGAGCCCCTCACATCTGCACACAGCTGAGCACAGCACCGAGGAAGGCGCAGGGCCCGCACACCTCCAGACCCCTCCTTGCTGGGGCAGGGGTTGGTGGCTAGAGACAGCCCTGGGGTTAGGGAGGAAGGAATGTGGACCCCCGGAACCCGGGCAATTCTTTAGAGCTCCTGGGGTGAGAGGCAGCTTGCTTTAACACGAAAATGAGACTGTTTCCTGAACAAGCCACGCACCTTGTACCCTAAAAGAAAAAGACCCAAAGCCTTGGCAAAATGCAAGCTTCCCCTCCCCCAAAGACACAGCCCAAGCTCTGTGAGTTTGTGGGAACTGACAGTCTACTGCTTTCGCTTTGCTTCCCATGGACACCCCCGCCCCGCCCCACCGAACTGGTGCAGCGGCAGAAGCGTTCATGGTTAGCACCACCAGACAAGCCCGAGACCAGGCAGACACCACCGGCGGAAACGGGATGAACAGGTGGAACTGATCAGTCAGTCAGTAGCTAGAGAAGACAATCTCATCCACCTTGTATTCCCTCGGACCAAACATACCACTGTGCCCAATCGCACCCTGTGCAGCAGCAAGGCCACACGGGGCATGCGCTGGACTGCCCCACGCGTGTAAAGTGCACAAGGCAAGGTGACCTCTGCTACCCAACACCTTCCCGTGGCTGCCTCAACAGGCCCAGTGTAAGGGGCCCCTCATGGCCATGAACCCAGGCAGGCCTCACCTGCGTGTGCTCAGCTTGTGAGAATGTGGCGGCCTGCACACTGGGGCAGTGCACGCGTCTGTGTAGCGTCACACGCAAACAGTCCAAGGACGGAAGGTGCAGTCACAGCTCTGTGGCTCCTCTTGGTGGGAAGGGGTGGCAGCCCCACTGCCCCCGCAACCTCCTCGGTGACCCCCAGGGAGGAGGCAGCTCTCAGAGAGAGCTGCTCCAACCGCAGCTGCCCCCGGGGAGCAGCTGGGCCACGTTTGACGGGACGGCACTCAGTCAGTCAGCTTTCTGTTTCTGTAACGAAACCTGAGATCAACCAGTTAGAAAGATCCAGGTATGGGAAGTTTTTGTCCGGTCCATGAACCCTGCTGCTTTGGATGCTGACGTTTAATCCACTCACTGAGGAAAATGATAACTTCCAACAATGCCCCCCAAAATTTCACTACAGAAAATGCTGACCATGTACAAAACCAGTGCATCCTGTCCCCGTCCAATTCAGCTGCTGTCAACAAGCTGCTGTCACCTCCACCTGACCTCCTTCGGCTCCTGTGTCACTCGGAACAAGTCCCAAGCCTCGGCATGTCCTCTGCGAAGATTCCGGTGGAAGCAGAAGCATTTCCTGCAACGGACATTTAAACCAAGGATGTTTAAACCTAGCACTCTTTCAGTGATGTCATGAGCCGAGAACAGTCAGCCACACTGTGTCATCCGGAGGGAAGGCATCTGGCCGGTGGGGGGTGGTAATCTGTCAGTGCCGTGTGTGGCACAACCTGTTACTGTTTTCAAGCCATCCAAGAGGTCCCCTCATTATTCTCAACCAGAGACCTGCAGCAGGGCACATTTGAGTCCGGTCTCACAAGGCTCACATACAGGTACTGTTGGACCTGCAGGAAGGTGACATCCAGAAAAGCCCAAGTGTGAAGAATATGAGAAGTGGAAAATTGCTGTCATCCCCTGGCCTATCAAGGTGTCTGCTGAGCCACACAGCCCGCTGCAGAGGTCAGTGGTTTCCTCTTGTGACCGTGCAGCCACCAAGCCCGCGACACCGAGAGGATCACACGGTGTGTCCATGTCACCGGGTCGGGAAAAGGTCACAGTTCTCAGCACAGCTCCCGCTGAGCCCAGCACGGCTACACACAGCTGTGAATCAGGGCTGCCTGTGCTTAGGGCCAGTTCTGGCCCACACTCAGGACTTCTCCTAGGTAGGTGAGGACAGCTGGTAACTCCGGTCAGTCCCCACGGCCAGGACACCTGGAGGCAGCAGGACCCAGGGGAATTGCCTCCTGATGACCTCCCTGACCTCTGTCCCCATCAGTGACCCCCAGGCCCAGTCTGGAGCTCACAGCCGGGTCCTCCTGGGTAGGGCTCTGCCACCAGCGGGCACGGAGGTCCAGAGCTCTGAGAGGCCACCATTGCCAGCGTGGCTCCGTCAGAGTTCAGAGCAGGTCTGGTCCAGCCTGGCCTCGGGAAGTGTGGACAGAGAGCTGTCATTTCAGGGAGCTCGCAGAGCTGCATGCAGCTCTGCCAGGGTCACAGCGCCGTCCACCCCCATGGTAAATGACAGTGCAAGGTGCTGTTTACCCTCCTGCTCGCTCCAGGCCACACTACAGGGCTTGCTCTGAATATGTCACACCAGGTCAGACCCTTGGGCCGCCCCGAGGATGAGGAGTGCGACAGTGCTGTGCATTGAGAATCTGCAGAAACCCAGCAGAGGCTGCGGCCAGAGCCGCCCCCAGGCACCCCCAGGGCCGCCCAGAGCCGCCAGAGCCCTGCCTCCTCTCCCCACCCCCACCCTAGGAGGAGCCATGCGGAGTCCCTCAGGCTTTGAGGTTCAAGTTCCCCTGGGTACTGGGGCAGGAGCAACTAGTTCAGTCACAGCCTGGCACTCGAGGCTGTGCCAGTTAACATTTGCCCATAAACGCTGCATCCACCTGGGCAGGCACCGTACCTCCTTCACCCCCACTCCCTCCCTCCTCTTTCCCTCCTCCCTTTCTTGCTTCCCTCCTTCCCTCCTTCCCTTCTTCCTTCTTTCCCTCATTCCTTCCTTCCTTCCTTCCTTCCTTCCAGCCCGTTGTTCAGCACTACATCATTGATTTTCAGCTGCACACCCCTCGTGACTGGTGAAGGTGGACATCATTCCATGTATCTGTCAACGATGTATCTATCTTCACTGAAAAATATTGACAGATATTCCACACTGGATTCCTCGATCCAGCCATTTTTAAAATCAGGCTTCCGTCTTTTTCTGCTGAGTTGTGGAGTCCTTGCTATGTTTCAGACTCAGGCCCCTTATCAGACACGCAGTGTACAGGCACTTTGTGTATACCAGTGTCTTTCCCTTCCTAGCTAGTGTCTAGCATGGCAAAAAAGTATGCAGCTGTGCTTGCATCCAATCAATCTAGCTTTTTCTTTTTTGCACAAAGCCTGAAGAATTCCCGCTGTGTTTCTCCTGGCATGTGACAGTGGGTGTGCTTGAATGAGGATTTCGTGCGTGGGGTGGGGCAGAGCTCCAGGCTCTGTTACAGCTTGAGCAAAGTCTCACCTTTCTGACCTCAGTTTCCCCAGCTCTAAAATGCACTTGATGAGGCGTCCTCTCTCAAGAGGTCGGCGCAGGGTCAGAAAGGACGTCAACCCATGGGCCCAGCTGCCCGAGGCGGCGCTGCCGTGTGACACTGCTCCTCCGCCAGCTCCCTCCCCCACCACACCCAGCTCCTGCACTGGCATCTGCATCCTCCCGCCAGGAATGACCAGGTCACCTGGCACCCCACGCCCAGATCTGTTTATACCCCTGGGGCCATGCAGCCCCGCCCAGCCCGCGCACCTGCTGCCCCGTGTCCCAACCAGGAGGCCAGGACAAGCGGCTGTGACCACAACTCTGAGGGCTTCCACAAGACAGAAAGGAAATCACTTCCTTTTCCCTGCAGCTGCTAAAACCAGAACAAGAATCCTGCTTCGAGGTTCTGGCGGAGCAGATGTTTGCACTCCGCCCGGGCAGTGTAACCACTTGGTGGGACCCAGCCTCCAAATAGGAATGAAAAGGAAAGGCCCTGAGTTCCACACTCGAGGCCACAAAAGAGAAGGAAATAAGTAAAGGTGTCTTGCTGGAGGGGCCTCTTCCTCTAAGACCCCCAAGTCTCAGCTCTGGGCACCCAGGGTCCTCCTCCACCCACACCCTGTTCTCCCAGCACAGCGGGGCGCTGGGAAGGACGGAGGACCACAGGTGCCAGGGCTCCACTCCAGAGCGTCTTTGACCCTGATTTTCCAGAGAGGGAGGAACTTCCTAATGGTGGGCTCGGCCCTGCTCAAGTCCAGCTGAAACCCAGAGTCCTGCAGCCCGCTCCGTCAGCCTGGGGTGCGCCAGGGCCAGCCTGAAGCCCCTCTCCCCGTGGTCCCTGGAGCGGCCTGAGAGCAGACCCTGTTTGGTTCTCCAGGCCATATCTAACTGGCGGAATCAGGTGCAGTGCTAGGTAGGCTAGGTGGAAAGCCATGCCCAGGTGAGTGACTTGGGGTGACCCACCGGCACCCCAGGCCAGGCTGACAGAGTGGGGGTCAGGGTGGAGCACTGAGTCCTCAGATGGGGGACTGCAACTTTTTAAACATTTTGCAATGGTGGGAATGGAACTTGGGGCCTTCACCGGAGCTCCACCCCCAACCCCTTTGTATTTTATTTTTTATTTTGAGAAAGGACCTTGCTAAATTGGCCAGGGTGAGCTCAAGCTCGCCCTGGGAGGCTGGACAGTCCTCCTGTCCAGCCTCCCAGGGTACTAAGATCACAGGTGTGTACCCCCATGCCCAGCTGCAGCTTCACCTTTGACACCTTCTCTTAAAACACTGTCCAGGCCTTGATCTCTTCCCCAAGCCCCAGGCTGGCTCCCTCACCCCAGGGGAGGCCAGAGCCACAAGCCTTCGCTCCTGTCGTCCTGCCTCACAGAAGCGCTGCATTTCCTCGTCCCCCACCCTCTGGCAGTGCAGAGGCCCCTTATGGAGCTCAGGGGGTGTTTGTTGGTGTTTTAAGATTCGGAAATGGAGTCCTGGCTTTGAGACCCTGACTCAATTGGTCTGGGTGGGGAACTGAGTGGTGGGATGTTTCTGGAATTCCCCAGGTGACTCCCACATGCTGACTTTGGGGGTCTCAGACTTCAAGCCTCCCAGGGATATAGCTAGCTGTTTCCCTGCCCAAAAGCACAGGTCCTGATCCAGCGGGGCTGCATGGGGCCTGACAGTCAGGACACAGGCTCCCTGTCTTCCTTGAGGGGGGACATGGAGGGACTCAGAGATGAGAGGGGAGGTGACTGGGAAGAGAGCGGAGGCACAGTGGACAGAGATCCACGGAGGTTGCCTCTGCTGTTTGCCACTGCCTTCTTTGAGTTTCCCAGAGTGGCCTCTCAAAAATGGCCCCCAGTTGCCAGGTATAGTGGAGAACACCTGTAATCCCAGCACTTGGAAGGCTGAGACAGGAGGATTGCCACAAGTTCAAGGCCAGTTTGGGCTACATACTGAGTTCAAGACCAGCCTGAACTACACAGCAAGACCCTCTCTCAAAAAACAAAAAACTCAAAAGCCCCCAGGCCACTCTTCTCCCTTGCCTAAATCTCCCCTAGTGTTTCTCAACTGCAAAGATCAGGCTCTACATCCGCTTGATTGATACCCTTCTGCGGTGGTCATGAGGTCTTGCAGGGAGGTGGTGCCTACCACCAGCTTCTGCAGCCAACAAGAGAAAATGAAGGAGATGCCACCGCCGAGTGTGGTGCCCACCTATAATCTGGCACTGAGGGAAGCTGAGGCAGGAGGATCTCACATTGAAGAGTAGCCCGGGCAGCTTAGTGATTTAGTGAGACCATGTTTCAAAATTAAATCAAAAGATGTAGCTCAGTACACAGGTTGTGGGTTCATTCTCCAGTACTATCCAAAAAAAAGAAGCAACTGCTGTAGCAGGTGCACTGTTGGGAGACTCTGACTCAGGGTGGTTCTTAGGTGGTTCCTAGGTGGTTCCTAGGTGGTTCCTAGTTGGTTCCTCGGTGGTTCCTCAGGGGAAGAGGAGACATAAAGCGCACAAGGCACAGTTTCCACTGCGTGCGGACGAGCGACTGAGGTGGCCACACCTGCTGCCATAGGCCCAGCCAGAGCCCCACCCCCACCCCTCTCCTGCCTCATCCTCAAACCGGAGCCATGAAGGTGTCACTTATATGGAAAAGGGCTTTGGCAGATGTGCGGGGATTAAGGATTGGTAACAGGGATGATCCTGGATTACTGGGGAGCTGCTGGGATCCCTGGACCCGTGTCAGGGGGAGGGGAGGCAGGGGCTGGAGGTGGGATCACCAGGAGGACCAGAGGGTTCTCTCCTGGGGCTGCAGGAGCAGTACGCCCTGTATTAACCCTGTCCAGATGCCTGGCCTCAGAGATTGGGACAGTAAGTTCCTTGTTAGGCCACTGAGTCCAGGGTGGGTCCTGGGGCAGTGAGAGAGTGTGACCCTGTCACCACCCCACCAAGTGGGGCTCTGGCGCAGAGCAGGGAGGAAGCCATGCAGGGGGAGAGCGCCCAGCCTGTCCCTGAGAACCCGGATACTCCCTGCCTCTGGAGCCGGAGACGGAGCCAGCCGAGTCCGGCACTTCCTGCCCCAACCACTCAGCCTCCGTGGTGCAGAGCTGACTCCTCAGTGCCTGGCTTGTTGTCCGTGTTTTCTGGGTGTGCGGGACCAGGATCCAGGGAGCAGGTGGGCGGGCCTCACTCTGCATCTCGCTGGCTAGGTGACAAAATGCCCCCCAGTCTGTGCCCGCCGTGGACGCACACACAGCCAGCTGGTAAGGTACAGATGGCAAGGGTCATGTGGCTCGGGATCCCAGGGCTGAGAAGGCTGAGGGTGTGCCTTTGCATCTGTGCTGTGCTGATGTGATGAAAGGGGACAGAAAAATTGGGCCAGATGTCATCTTTTATCAGGAACCTACTCCCATGATGATGTCATGCCCCTGCCTCATCACCTGTTAACACTGCCGGATGGCAGTTCAACATCAACCCATGTTAGGGAGGGGACGCTGGAGCCAGAGCTCTGTCCAAACCCAAAAGTGACACGTGCATTTGTCACCTGGGCCCATCAGGCCCCAGGGTGTGAGGGCTGCATGAGGATCCAATAGACCCTGCAGCAGGATGGCACCCTGAGACCCTGGCCGGCTCATATCCTCCTGCCCAACCCCCTGGTGCCCAAGGCAACCCAGACCTTGCAAGGAACCCCAGTGGGCCTGGAAGGGAGAAAAGTGGGTGTGGGGCTCAGGACACTACCAGGATCACAGAGGTGACAGGTTGGAGTCACAGGCAGGAACTGGATCCAGAAGCACATCAACCACAGCTCCCAGGCAGTGTCAGTGTGACATCACACTGCTCTGATGCCCAGGTGGCAGCAGAGGTCACCTACAGAGCTGGGAGGAGCAGGTGTCCTCGCCAAGAAAAAAGTATGAGAGCCAACCAGCCCTGCTCATGCTGAGGTGCCAGCAGGCCACGCCATGGTGCTTGGAGCACAGAGCTGAGCAGGGCAGCTCAGCCCCTGAGGCAGACACAGAGCCTCTAAATACTAGAATGGTCACTCAGGGACAGCACCCGCAGGAGGCACCCAGGACCTTTCGTGACCCCTGGTCAACGCCTTCGCCCATTCCCCTTCCCTGCACCGCCACTCCTTGCTTCCACGCTGGTTCTCCCTTCACTGTCCTGACTCAGAAGCCCAAACCCCATGGGGACAATGTGCTCAGCCACACCGGACCTCAAGGACAGAGGACTCATATGGGACCTGAAAGACAAGGGGGATTTACATCAGGAAGTGAAAAACTTTTCTATGAAGGGCCTGAAAGTAAATATTTTGAATTTACAGGCCATACAAGCTCCATCACAATCACCCAGCTCTACCACAGCAGCACCAAAGTAACCAGTTCTGACTGTGTTACAAAAAAACTGCTGATGCCAATAAGCAGAGGGCTTGATTTCCCTGCAGGTACAGTTTATGGGCTTCTGGTTTACAAATTTACAAACTCCAGACTTCTCAGAAAATGGCAGAGTGGTGAATAGCAGAGGAAGAGCCTCTCAGAGATTTGGTATGGAGATACTAGAATAGAGCAATGTGAGAAAGAGAAGGAGGAGGGAAGTGGGTCCCCCCCCACCCCGACCCAGCAAAGATCTGAAGTGAGAACTGAAGACCACAGGGAGCGTGAAGAGAAAGACTTCAAGGAAGAAGGAGATGGCAGGTGGTACTTTCTCCTGGATCCCTGGCTCACTGCATGGGAGGGGTGGCTCAAACCTGCAGGCACATGGGACCACTGGCAACCCCAGAGAAATACACCAATGGAATGGAGCAGTGGATGCAGCAGGCTGCAGTGGTCGGTGAGTTATTTGGGTTCAGGCATTATGCAGGAGTAGGTGATTGGGGGAGCCATCTTGGAGAGAGGCCAGCTGAGCTTAGAACTCAGAGCAGTTGCAGGCTGGCTCCATCTAGCAGCTCCCAGTGTCAGGATGAGACGGAACTGAGTTCAAGTCAGCAGGAGGTCACGGAGCTAAATTCAAGCCGGGAGGAGGCACATGTAATGTTGCAGGCTGAATAAATCAGGTGCCTCACAACCAGAAAGCAGCCCAAACTTGAGTGGAACTAAAGGTGCAGGCTTGCTGGGATTATCCACTACCCTGCCATAAAGCTATGGCTGGCTTCCTGGGATTAATCAACATGGATTTGGACTTTGCACACCTTGTCTACCAGTGACAGCAGAAACATACCTGGAAGTGGACATATTTTTCTTTTTTCTTTCTCTTTTCTTGTTTTTGTTTTTGTTTTGTTTGCTTCTTGATTGTTCTTGTTTTTATAGGAGTATGGACACTGTTTCTAGCTTTGTTTTATATTTCTGTTGTTTTGTTTTGTTTTGGAGACAGAGTCTCACTATGTAGTTCAGGCTGGCCTTGAACTCACTTTGTAACACACGCTGGCCTTGAACTCACGGCAGTCTTCCTCCTCAGCCTCTCAAGTGCTGGGATTACAGGCGTGCACTACCACACCTGGCTGTTTCTAGGTTTTTTTTGTTGTGCTTGTTCTATTCTGTTCTTGTATTTATTTCTTCCTTCTCTCTTTCTCTCTCATCTTCTTCACTAGTTTCCCAGTTGCATAATCTTCCTTTGTCCTCCACCTTGTTTCTAATATCTTCCTGTTCCTCTATTTCTCTATTTATCCACCTAACCCCTTTAAAATTTTCTCCCCTAGGGTAAATTCACCATACTGAAGGCATACTTACTGTACATAATGTTCTAGTTTGTTATAGATTTTGTTATTTAACCACAAATCTAGTTCATACACTTAAAAGTGGCAAATTAAGTTACCACAGCTTGTCATTGTCTAGGCTATGTTTGATGTTACTGTTTTTGCTGACTGTACTACTTTAGCCAAGGTGATATAATTGTTCTAATCAGTTATTCCTCCTGGGATGCCAAGACTGAGATTGCTTAAGGATAATAAAAAATACTACAAGCCAGAGCCAACACCAGGGACTGGGCCAAGTAAGCAGCAACTTCTCATCCCCAATAAATTGAAGAGGGAGGATCTTGCAACAGACTCAAAACTCAAAAGCCAGCTACACCTGGAAGACATCCCTGAGAAGTAGGCATTTCCCAAGAATTGTAAATACTAGCAATAAAGCTACTTGCCATAAGCAATTTACAAGCATCAACCCAGGAATTAAACTAAAAGAGAAAAAAGAAATTGAGAAGACACTTAAGAAGTTGCAACCACAGACTTCCAGCTCACCAAAGGCAAACCTATGGGGCAATGAGGTGGAACAATTCAAAACCACCCACCTGAATTCTCTGAAGTGATAACAGTGGAAGTGACAAAGCAGATGAATGAGGCTCTAGAAAAAAATCAAATAGGAAATAATTTATCAGACAACTTCAGAGATAGCGACCATATGAAAGGCATGCTTAGTAAATATAGAGCAGGTACAGATTAAAAAAATAAAGGAGCTTAGGAAAATGGTGGAAGCCATGAATGCCCAACATAGGAAAGAAATGGAATCCATAAAACAGATTCAGACACACATCCAGGAGATTTAAAAATCCACTGGAAGGGGCTGGGGATTTAGCTCAGCGGCAAAAGCGCCTGCCTGGCAAGCGCAAGGTCTTGAGTTCGGTTCCCGGTACTGGAGAAAAACCAAAAAAAAAAAAAAAAAATCCACTGGAAGTATATGCAGTGGAATGAGCAGCTGTAAGGACAGAATATCAGATTTGGAAGACAGGACTGTTATTAGCAATCATGAAAAGAAAAATTTCTTAAAAATAGTAAGGGACCACAAAAAATCAATCCAATACCTGCTAGATGACGCAAAGAAGAATAACATAAGATTGATCTGAGTCAATGAAAAAGCAGGAAGTAGCACAAATGATATAAAAAAACCTGTTCACTGAAGTAATGGCAGAAAACAACCAAAGCAAGGAAAAAGAATTTGACATACAGTTAAGTGAGTCATATAGAACTTCAATTAGCCGTGATGAAACAAACCCACACCAAGGCAATTAATCGTCAATATTTCAGAAATGCAACAGAAGAACAGAACATTAAAAGCTATTAGAGAAAAAAACAAATCACCTATAAAGGAATGCCCATCAGAATCACAGCAGACTTCTCAACACAAACCATCAAGTCAAAGAGAACTTGGAGTGCAGTTTTTCAAGCCATAAAAAAAAAAAAACCACCAACCAAAACTGATATACCCCACAGAACTATCTTTTAAATTTGATGGAGAAATAAGATACTTCTATGAAAAAGAACACCTAAAGAAATTCATGAACACAAAACCAGCACTCCAAAATGTTCTGAAGGACATTCTAAAAAGAGATAACAAGGACTACAACTCCATGAACCCCAACAGAATGAATCCACCAGATAAGGTTAGCCATTAAAAGAGGAGTGAAAAAGGGAACCAAGAACAGGAAAATAACGTGACAAACGTAACCAGTTATAACCATCAGTGTTAATGGTCTCAATTCATCAATCAAAGGAAACAGACTGGTAGAAAGGATCAAGAAGACCCAACAACATGCTGCATATAAGAAATACATTTAATTCAATAAGAAATTCATAGACTGAAAGTCAAAAGGTGGAAAACAACATTCTATGTGACAAGAACCTAGAAAAAAGCAAGAGTAGGCTAGGCATGGTGGCACACACCTGTAATCCCAGCACTCAGGAGGCTGAGGCAGGAGGATTGCTGCAAGTTTGAGGCCAGCCTGGGCTACTAAGTGAGTTCAAGGCTAGTCTGAACTGCATGGAGAAACCCTGTCTCAAAAAGACCAGAAAAAAAAAAAAAAAAGCAAAAGTAGCTATTCTATTTGCAGACAAAGTGGATTTCAACCCAAGATGATTAAGAGAGACAAAGGAGGTCATTACACTCTTGTCAAAAAACAATCCAAGAGTTAGAGATAACAATCATGAATATATGTGCACCAAATACAGTGCACCCAACTATATACAACAAATATTAACAGACATGAAAAAAATCAAATAAGCACTGATACAATTGTAATGAGAGACCTCAATATCCCACTGTTACAAACAGAGAGATCAACTAGACCAAAAAAAATCAATAAAGAAATATCAGAACTGAACTGAACTTTTTTTTAAGAGACAGGATCTCACTATTTAGTTCAGGCTGGCCTTAAACTTACTATGTAGCCCAGGCTGGACTCAAACTGATGGTGATCCTCCTGCCTCAGCCTCCCAAGTGCTTGAATTACAGACTGAACTAAACTTTTGAACAAACAGATTTAGTAGATGTCCACAGAGTGTTCCACTCAACATCAGAATACACATTGTTCTCAGCTGCACATGGAATGTTCTCCAAAATAGACCACATACCAGCCCATAGAGCATGCATAAGTAAATGCTAAGGAACTGAAATTATCCCATGCATATTAATCTGACCACAGTGCAATGAAAATGGAAATCAATAGCAAAATAAACCACAAGAATTACATAAACACCTGGAAATTAAATGGCACCTTCCTGAACAACCAATGGGTCATAGATGAAATTAAAGAAGGAATTAGACAGTTTCTACAACTAAATAATAATGCCAATACACACATTGGGACTTATGGGATGCAATGAAAGCAGTCCTACAAGGGAAATTTATGGCAGTGAATTCTGATAGCCAAAAAACAAAGTAATCTCCAATAAACAACCTAATGTTGAACCTCAAGCTTCAAAAAGAAAAAAGAGCAAGTCAAGCCCAAAGCACAGACAAGGGAAGAAATTATAAAGAGCAGAGCAGAAATTAATGCAATGGAGACTAAGAAACAATACAAAGAATCATTGAATGGAAGAATTCGTTCTTTGAAAGACTGAATGACGTTGACAAAACTTTAGACATCCTTATCAAAAACAGGGGAAAAAAGACTCACATTCATGCAATTAGGAATGAAAAGGGTGAAATCACAACAGATCCAGCAGAAATCCAGAAGATCATCTATGCCTACTTCAAGAACTTGTATACTAATAAGATGAAAAACACAGAAGAAATGGACAGATTCTTAGATACATATGAATTACCAAAGCTGAATCAAGAAGATATAAAAATCCTAAATAAACCAACATCAGTTAATGAACTTGAAGATGTAGTTAAAAACATGTGAACAGGGGCTGGGGATTTAGCTCAGCGGCAAAAGCGCCTGCCTGGCAAGCGGAAGGTCGTGAGTTCGGTTCCCGGTACTGGAGGAAAAAAAAAAAAAAAAACCTGTGAACAAAGAAAAGCCCAGGTCCTGACAGATGCACTGCTGAAGTTTACAAGAAATTTACGGAAGCCCTAATCCTGCTACTCCTCAAAGTCATTAATGAAATTGAAGGGGAAATAATATTCCCATATTCATTCCTGGAAGCAAGCATTACCCTTATACCAAAACCAGAGAAGGATCTAACCAAAAAGGAGAACTACAGGTCAATCTCTCTTATGAACATAGGTGCAAAAATCCTTGATAAGATACTAGCAAACAGAATACGGCAAAACCAGGTAGGATTCATTCCAAAGATACAGGGATGGTTCAACATATGAAAATTAATAAGTGTAAAATTAATAAGTGTAATGTATTTACAGAGCCAAAGACAAAAACCATATGATCATCTCAATAGATGCAGAAAAATTTTGACAAAGTCTAACACTCATTCATGATAAAAACCCTACAGAAAATTGGCACAGATGATCTTTATCTCAATCAGATAAAAACCATCTATGATAAATCAACAGCCAACATCATACTAAATGGTCAAAAACTGAAAGCTTTCACTCTAAAATCAGGAACAAAATGATGTCACCACTCTTATTCAACATAGTTCTGGAAACATTAGTCAGGACAATTAGACAAGAGAGAACTAAAAGGAATAAGGATAGGAAAGGATGAAGCTAAATTGTCATTATTTGCAGATGACATGATACTCTACACAGAAGACCCCAAAAACTCCACCAAAAGACTTCTAGATTTATCTGAGCAACTGCTTTCAAGATAACAATATGCATTACATTAACCATTGTTAATCTCCTATTATCTTATTTTGAAATTCTGTATCATTGTTTTTTCTCTTGAAAATAAAAGACTTCTAGATTTAATAACCAAATTCAGCAGTGTAGCTGGATACAAAGTCAACACTCAAAAATAAATAGCATTCCTGTACACAAATAACAAACATCCTGAGAGAGAAATTGGGAAAACAACATCTTTCACAATAGCATCCAAAAAAAAATGAAATACCTAGGAATCAATCTGATGAGGGAAGTAAAAAAGACTTTCACGTTGAAAACTATAATATTCTGAAAAAGATTGAAAAGGATATCAGAAAATGGAAAGATATCCCTTGGTTTTGGGTAGGAAGAACCAATATAGTGAAAATGGCCATACTTCCAAAACTTTTATACAGATTTAATGCACTCCTGACAAAATATCAATAGCATGTCTCACAGAATTAGAAAAAACAATCCTAAAATTCATTTGGAACCAGAAACACCTAGAATAACAAAATGCTCAACATCATCTGTCATTCGAGAGATGCAAATTAAAACAATATTGAGATTCCATCTCACCCCAAAAAGAATGGCTGTCATCAAGAAATCAACCAACAACAAGTGCTGGAGAAGCTGTGGGGTAAAAGGAACCCTTCTCCACTGTTGGTGGGAGTGTAGGCTGGTGCAACCACTGTGGAAATCAGTGTGGAGATTCCTCAGACTAAAACTAGAGGTTCCATTAGACCCAGCTATTCCCCTTCTTGATATCTTTCAAAAAGAATTAAAAGCATCAAACCTCAGCAATAAATGCACACCCATGTTTATAGTAGCATAATTTGTAATAGCTAAATCTCAGAAACAACCCAAATGTTCATCAACTGATGAATGAATAAATAACATGTGATTTTTTATATAATGGAGTACTACTCTGCCCTAAAGAAAGATAAGCTTGAGACTTTTCCAGCTAAATGGATGCATCTTGAGACCATACTCTTAAATGAAATAAATCAGATACACATGTGTAAATACCAAATGTGTGTGAGAAACCAAGGGTGTAAATAAGAACCAAAATGTATAACAGATACTAGGAAATGTGAAGAAAATGTTCAAATGGGAAGAGGAACAGGGAGATGGGAGGGTGGAAAAGGCAAGAATGGGCCCAAAACAAAGAGAATAGAAGGAAAAAAATGGAAACAAAGCTTTTGTAAATAAAGTGGGGCTGAAGGAAGAGGAGGAAATAGGGAAAAAAGAAGAATCAAGATATATCATGTATAGGTACAAATTCCCTATGATGAATGTGATATATATATCTAATGTACCAATAAATTTTTTTAAAATGTTCATAGAATTCAGCATCAAGGACCCAGCCTGGGGACGGAAATGGCTCCCAACCCCACCCCTCCCCTGCCCACCCTGCCCAGCCAGGCTCCCAGGCATGCTGTGTAGCTCGGGGTTCTGACCCAGAGGGAACCAGGGAAAGTGGCAGCCCTGGAGTCTCAGACTGGCCACTTGATTAACCCCCGTGTTGTACATGGCTGCTAGATCCCAGAGTGGAGCAGCTGTGCGACGAACCTTCTCTGTGACCCTGTGGGGAGTCACACGGGCCTCACTCCCTTCTCACCGCACGTCCAAGCCTCAGGAAGCACCCAGTCTCCACGTGCCAGTCTTCTGGTCTGGGCCTGAGAGCAAAGGGACAGAAGCCAGGGACCCTGCCTGCCCCTGGATGTGTGAGAATTGGCTTTTGTGCCCACAAAGAATACAGATGGAGTTTGTGATGTCTGGAGGAGTACGAGGCTGCTCCGGGGAGCACAGTCTGCAGACGCTTGTCTCTGCGGGCTCACAAAGGAGCCCAGGGATGGCAGTGGCCTCACGCTCCATCTGGGCAGCAGGTGTCCGGCGCAGAGCATGCTGCTTCTGCTCTTCCTCCACATGGTTATGACGGTGGAGAAACTGCCGGCCCCTTCAGTAAGCTCCAGTTAACAAGCAGCTGTACCCAAACTCTCAAGCCTGAGGCAGGTACAAATTTTGGAAGAAACTTTTGAGACCCTCAATTCTATACACTGGGTCAGTTTATTTAAAAAATTAAATTCTCCACTTGTTTTGTTTTGTTTTGTTTTGTTTTTTGTTTTTTTCTTCCGGTACCAGGAATTAAACTCATGACATTGCACTTGACAGGCAGACGCAGTGCCGCTGAGCTAAATCCCCAGCCCCCTAAATTGTCCACTTTGGAGTGTGTCTGGTATCAGAGCTTTGAAAGCATCTGGCCCTCGGTGTACTTGGCCAGTAAATGGAGCTATCGGGCACTGTGGGGCTGCCACTCTGTCCAATAAACAGACGGCAATAGGAGCCTACGGGCCCAAGGCCACTCTGGAGGTCACATACAGCTTTGGGGGACAGTCCAAGCCACACCAAGTGCTGCCTCCCTCCAACACCTGCCCCTCTAGGTCGGGGGTGCTGTGTCCCCCATCCTCACACCCCAGAGAGCTCAGCACAGAGGGGAGGGACAGGCTGCCCCCTGAAGCCTCTGGGAAACATGGACTGTGAGCAGGGGATGGAAAGGACCTGGGGTGCCCACCCCTCTATGTGCAGTTCTGAGATGTGGCTTGTCGGGATGAGCTTTCCACAGCCTCTTGCAAGCTCCCCAGGGGCACCTGAGTCAGGTTCCCTTCTCTCATTAAACTCTCTTTATCGATTTTCCTCTCTTCCCTGCCTCACTTACCCACTTACCTTCTCAGCACAGCTCTCAAATAGAAGGTATGATCAAAATATCTGAATGTTTACATTTTTAAAAATTCATCCAAATTTTTAAGGGCCTGGGGATATAGCTCAGCAGCACAAGCACCTGCCTGACAAGCGCAAGGTTGTGAGTTCAATTCCCAGCACTGAAAAAAAAACTAAATAAATAAATAAATAAATAAAAACAAAATTTAAAAAAAAAAAAAAAAAAACACATTGTCATTAATCCCTCTCAAAATACTTCCAGAGTGCAACTGTGGAAATCAGTTTCTCTCTCTTTTTTTTTTTGGTTTTTTTCCAGTACTGGGAATCAAACTCACGACCTTGTGCTTGCCAGGCAGGCGCTGTGCCACTGAGCTCAATTTCCAGCCCCTACTTCCCTTCTCTTGAAACACACTTATTCCATTGCTCCTGCAACAGCTCTGGAGTCCTCTTTCATGAATGTCTTTACCAGGTGTGATCAAAAGTACAGTGGATTGGGCCAGGGATATAGCTCAGTGGCACAGTGCCAGCCTGGCAAGCATAAGGTCCTGAGTTCAATTCCTGGTACAAAAAAAAAAAAAAATACAGTGGATGCTGCTACCCAATGCCAAGCACAGAAAAATAGGCTCGCAGAAACATGACTCAGCCTCCTTATTCACTGGATCTGGCACTGTGAGACTTCTGGCTCCTCCCCAAGTCAAAAGGACCGTGAAAAGTCAATATTTTGAATCAGCTCAGGACATTGAGACAGCCATAACAGCAAAACTAAAGACACTCCAGAAAGAGGACTCCGGTGCTCCTTCAGGAAGGAATAAGTATGAGATGAGTGTGTTCAAAGGAAGGGAGGGTGTTTTGAGGGGGGCTTGTGGTAATGTTTTTTACTATAATAAATCTTTAAAATTCACAGTCCCTGTATTGTTTATCATACTGTGTATTTAGGCTCAGGAAAGGGAGTGGGCCTCCACAGGAAAGGATGGGAGAGTTCACGCTGCTGGCAGCCATGGAGCAGGAAAAGCCAATTCTGCCTTCAAGGACTACTGTCATCCCTGAACAGGAAGCTGAGGTGGCCAGCGCCAGAGGCAGTACCATCTCTCCAACAGCTCTCCTGCCCCCTTTCACTGGTCGCCCTGGACACTCCCATCCTTGACAGTCCTGGTGGGTCTGAACATCATGGCGTCTAGTGTCATCCTCCTTACATGGCTGCAGTGGGGCACTGGCCCAGGATAGCCAATCAGAATGGTCCATTCTTTCAGACACCATGATAGGCTCGGACAAGTCCAATCAGAGTCCTCCCCGAGGTTGCTATGGAATCCTGGAGCAATTGTAAAGGAAGCTTGTAAACCAGGATTATAATGGAGGAAGGTAGGGTTGTGGATGTCTGGGGGAGAAATTGTGTGCAGAGTGAAGGTACATAAGGTGACATGGGATGAGCTGTGATGTGAGAGAGAATCACTCAGAGCCCCTGGATCAAACTATACCTGAAGCCTGCTACCTCTGGACTCTTGTGGTTTCTAGTGCTTATTTGAGTTGGATTTGCCACTTGCAACCAAAGGGGTCTTGACAGGATGGCGACATTTTCAGTCCCACCTACCTGGAAAGATTCATTTTCCTGACAAAGCCTTTCCCCTGCACTAGCTTGAGACTGCTGGGCTTCAGGGGGAAACAATGTCACTTCATCTCCAGCATGACACAGAGCTACACAGCGGCGAGTAGAAGCAAAAATAGCTGCAACTATTAATAAATCGGCCATGACTTTATTAGAGACCTTTGAACAATTGTAGAACAGCAGGCAGAGGAGCCGAGAAGTCAACAATTAGTGCCAAGTGGTGCTTTAATGTGGGATCAGAGAACAGAAGAGAATCTGAGAAACCTCAAAATAGATGCTGGGTAGCCACGGGGATGAGAAGCTGGCCCACAACTGGATACAGAGGCCAAGGCCACAGGCAGCCACGTCATCCCAGGGTCGCCCACTTGCCGGCCTGCTAGTGATCAGGACCTAAAGGTCTCATCCCGAGTGGGCTCCCTCGGGCCGGACCTCAGCGGGCTTCACCTGGAGAGGGTGGAGTCTGTGCACAGCTCTGCTCAGTTACTGACTCCTCACCCTGTCCCTCCCCAGGTGCTGTTTCCAGTGGAATTTACTCAACTGCGAGCAACAAGACACCAGCGTAATCATGGCTTGCAAGAGCAGAGACAGTGATTTCATGGAATAGGAATGCTGTGGAAGGAGCAGTTTCCATCGAGCTGCTGAATAACATCAAGAGAGATCGTGGGTTTTCCCATTGCCCCTGTGCTACTGGCCTAACCTTGTGGGCTTGGTGTCTTCTGGTTTATGGCTTTATGGTCACGAGATGGCTGCTGCAGCTCCAGACATCCCTGACACACACAAAGTCAGGAAGCACAGCACGGGAGGGACATTACAGCAGATGATATTGGAGCTCCTCCCTTTCACATCCATTTTACTACCTTACCAAACTCCAGCCTTGCTTCTTTAGGCCTTTTCCTAAAACCACAGAAGACTGCTTTGTTCAGAAGCCTCGGGTCAAAAGTGCCAAAAACTTCATCCAAGAGTCTCTGCCTGGTGCAGCCTCAGCTCCCCGCTTCGCCGCAGTGGTGGCTGTCCCCGAGGCCCTGCTGTGCACTGCCCTCCCTCTGCTATCTCCATTCCCCACTCCCTTCCCGTGACTCAGGGGTGACATTCCCAAAGAAAGGCTTGCTGTTTCACCCAGGGAGTGCTGGGGCCCAAACCAGATCTGCTTTTTCTGCTACCAGAGGCCCCCAGTGGTGCTCACCCTGTTCCCGCCTTAGGCTCCCCTGCCAGAGCTGACACCATGAACATCTGGCAGAGGCAGCCGCAGCTGCACCTCTGGAAGTTGAGCTGCTAAACACAGGCGTCATTAGCGAAAGTAGGGGACAGGTGGCGATTGCGGAATGGGCCTCTCGTGGGGTGGCAGGTTCTGCTCACAGTCACTTAGGGTGATGGAGACCACAGCGCAGAAGCTACGCTGGGCAGATGTGCTGGGGAGGGGCCCAGAGGATGGCAGGAGGAGAGGTAGAGACTTTTCCAGAACAATCTGTCGGTGAAGCCAAGCTGGGGCCACAGGCTCCGCCTGAGCCTGAGCTAAGACTGCAGCTCCATCTCCCTGGTGTCATGCAGGGAGGCAGGGCTTGCTGTTCTGGGGCTGGCCAGGCCTGGCTGGAATCGCAGCTCCACTGTGGGCAGCCCCAAAAGAGACCATAGCCAGATGAAGAGGAGAGCAGCTGGGAGTGAGACAGAGCTGGGCGCCACTGAATGGGAGAGGAGGGAGAATGGGAGAGGAGGCGCTTGTGGGGGGCGGAGGAAATGAGCCCTGCTGAAGAGAAGACCAGGAGAGTCACGCTCAAATGCTGCTCACAGCCTGGCAGAGACATAAATTTATACCACTCTTCAACCCCTAATGCTGTCTCAGCTAGCGTCCAACCTGCAAAAGAAACAGGAGCCTCCTCAGGTATTTCGAACAGGAGGAATTGAACATCACGAATTATTACCTGGTGCCTCCTTCTCCATGGTTCCGGTCACCCACGGCAACCTGCAGCCTGAAAATTTTACATGGAAAATTCCAGAAGTGAATAATTTACAAGTGTTGAATAACTTTTCTTTCAGCACATTGTTACAGTTGTTCTGTTTTGTTAGTTATTATTGATGCTCCCTTCCTGCACCTAATTCACAAGTTCAGCTTTATTCTGGAGTGCACACGTGCAGGAAGGAATGCAGTGTGTGCAAGGTTCGGGGCTCTCACCCGTGTGGGGCGTTCCAGAATGTCCTGGTCATGCTTCCTGTGGATGGGGCACCGCGGTACTAAAGGGCTGGTGGTGCTCACGGGGAAAGGTGACGGTGCTGAAAGACACATGGCCACAGGAAGCCACAAGGTCCCATGGGGCTGGGGGGATGGGACAGGGCGGGACATCTGTCGCTGGGCCACCAGAGCAACTGGACAGGGCCCTGGGACCTGGCTTAGTGCTGCTACAGGAGGGATCCACACCCCACCTGCGGCCTTCACCCTGCAGGGGGCTGTATCTCAGCAGCAGCTGCCAGGGGACCCACAGTCTGAGCCCCTTGGGCAGAGAGCAGAGCCCAGAGTCCACAGGGCATGTGGCAGGTGGTTTGGACCTCGAAGATGAACATAAGGGCGGGCCACTGAGCAGCAGGGACTGGCTAGATCTGACACTGACAGAGGAAGCAGCCCCTCCTCTGAGGTCCTTCGGCAGAACCTGATGGCTTTCGATGTCTCGAGGCTTACTGGACGAGGTATCTCGGAAGGTCCCATAGGTGCCCAAGGCTCAGATTCCAGTCTTGTGCCTGACTTCCTTCCTCAGGGTGGGCTGTATGGCCCCATTGGACTCCACATCCCCGGGGAAGGCTCGCAGCTCGCTCCCCCCACCTTGCCCCAGCCCCAGCCCCAGCCCCAATGTCACCCTGGGGTGGAGAGCAGCTCTTAACAGGGTACTGTTTACACCACCACTGGGTCCTAAAGCAAAGATCCCTCCCAGAGCACGGATAGGCACCACAAATAAATTATCCAGAAAAATAAAATCTCTTGCCCCAGCACCAAGGAAAGTGAAGAGCTCATTAGCCTGAGGAAGAGACAGTATTTTCTAATGCACAGCCCCAGGCAGAGCCATGCATATTCATGAGCTTGCTCCAGCAACCTCGGGAACCTTGCTCTGGGCACTGCTTAGTGCAGGGCGGGACCCCGGGTGCTGGGGGCAGAGGGCCAGTTGCACCCCAGCCCTGGGAGCTGCCCATGAGGGAAAAGGCCTGTTAGCCGCTGTGGCCAGAGAACCCCAGGTCCTCTAACAGCAGGGTGTGGGGTATTTTTGCCAGAACCTCTGCCACGTGACACACCTGAATTCAAGATAAAGGCCCCGGGGAACACTGGCCTAGCTGCCTATCTCTCATCCAAAGCCCTGCTCCAAGGGAGCTAGAAAACATCCTGCAGGGCTGTGAGGGTCCCGGCATAAATGTCCCGACCCTCATGGTGGAAACCTGAGGGGACAGCGGAGCTCCAGCCCCTTCTCTTCCCAATCTTTGCTCCCCAGCCACGGTGAAGTCCAAGAGCTCCTGTGCCACACACCCCTCGATGGACCGGGCACAACCAACCACGGACTAAAACTGTGGGCAAAGCAGACCGTGCCTTCTCCAAAGCCGATTTTCTCAGCAACAGAAGCTTCGGAACACAGGCTCTGCCTCGTCCATACCGAGTCCCACAGAGACCTTCTCATACAATGCCTGGAGCTCTCGCAGCTATCTTGCACCACGAGGACACTTCAAATGATGTTCCACTCCTCCGACCTAGTGAGGAGCCCAGCTCTGGGGTAGGCAGGGGTCCCTTCTAGTCCACATAGGTGTCTGCCAGGCCTGCAGTCTCACTACGATGTTACCCACTTATGTAGCGTGCTGCTGTTCACAGAGCTCAGACCCTGCTTGGCTACACCGGGTATATGGATGGCGAGGGGATGGACAGCCATTAGCAACAGAGCATCCCAAGTTTGCCCAGGTGGTGCGGCGAGGCAGAAAGGAATTGGGACTGAGTCCAGGGGCTGCATCTGACACGGAGCTCTTTCTACTATACTCCGCCGCCTCTCTGTTCCAGAAAAGAAATTTTGGAGGGTGTGGTAGAAACTGCTTGTTACCACTTAGCATCTCTTTCCCCCTTGTGACTCAATAACTTTATTACTCCATTTTCTATTGCTAAAAAAAATACACAAGGGTAAGTTCTTTATAAAAGAAAGAGATCTGTTCAGGTCATAGTTCTGTCCTGTTTTTTGGGTTTTTTTGTTTTTTTTTTTTTTGGTCTTTTTGAGACAGGGTCTCACTATGCAGTTCAGGCTGGCCTTGAGCTCACTTTGTAGCCCAGGCTGGTCTCAAATTGGTAATGATCCTCCTGCCTCAGCCTCTCAAGTGCTAGGATTACAGGCGTGCACCACCATGACCGGCTTGTCCTTTTATTTGCTTTTTTGTGTGTTTGTTTGTTTATTGAGACAGGGTCTCACTATGTAGTCCAGGCTGGACTTGAACTCACTATGTAGCCTGAGCTGGCTTTGAACTCATGGTGATCCTCCTGCCTCAGCGTCTCAAGTATTGGGATCACAGGCCTGAGCCACCACACCTGGCTCCACCATGTTTTGACAGAAAGGCAAAGTCTGGTTCTTCCCAGCCTCCAAACTGTCAGAAGTAAATCTCTTCTTCACGATTCCCACCTGTAGCAATCCCTTGTAGCCGATGAAGATCAACCGGTAAGTGTCTCCAGCTGGCCTCGTCTCTGTCTCTCACCTGCTCCCCTCTGACTCAGGGCATCTCCTTAAAGATGTGAGACAATTCACAGGTGTGGCTGTGTTGGCCCCAGGAGCAGTGAACAGGGCCAAGTGTTCCAGCCATCAGCCCAGGTTCCCAGCCTCTCGGCCTGGTCACCTGCCTCCCATGGTGGCCTTGAGCAGCCTCCGTTCTGGATGTGATAGGAGCTAAGATTTCTCAGATGCTGGCCTGACCTGCACGCTGGGCTGCCTGTGATTACAGCTTGCGCCAGGCAGTTGCTGCTCTGGGTGGGCCCAGCACAAAGTCCCATGGAGTGGCCTGGCCCAGGCCGGTGACTGGACATGGTCCCTACTGCCAGCCTACGTCGCAGCAGTGTGAGATAAAGCAGACCAAGGAGACTTTGGGACTGTTTGTTATGCAGTGTTATGGTGGGCGTATCTGACTACAACATTGTCACCTAGACAGCACGGCAGAACCTCAGTGTCCTCTAACTCCTGTCTCTCCCTGTGCCTTCCCAAGTCCCAAATCTTCCCACAGCTCCTCAGTCTCCCCAACCCTCCCCAGAGTCCCCAGCAAGGATCCGGCAGCGTGCACCGAGCCCTAACCTCTGTGGGTTTTAGCTCCAGCCCTGTCTGAGGCTAGGGTAAGGACACCTGCGTTCCCTCTTCTAGGGGACCTTCTCACTTTGAACTTGATATTGTGTAGCTCCACACTGCACCCCTGATGCTCTACAGACAGGCTGGGGTCCTGCTGGGCGCTGTCCTCCCTCTGGGTTGCTTGTGGGATGATGTAACACTGCCTGCAGTTCTGTGTGGGATGGAAGTTAGTATAGCCTTTATGCAGGACCAGATGGAGGGACCTCAGAAAACTAAAAATGGGACTGGTGCGGTATCCAGTCATCTCACTTCAGGGTGTACACACAAGGGACCTGAACTCAGCATGAAAACCTCGGTGCCCATCAATGGGGAACTAGGAAATGGGGGGGGGGGGTCAATGCACAGTGGAACACTCTACAACCTTGAAAAGTGAAGTCCTGCCATTTGTAGCCACATAAGTGACTTGATGGTTATCATGCTGAGAGAAAGAAGCCAGGTGCAAAAGACAAGCACCATGCGGCTTCGTTCACACACAGAACCCTAAAAAGTGTAGCCTCCAGAAGTGGAGGGCAGAGCAGTGATCACTCAGGATAGGGTGTGGCTGGGCAGGAAGAAGTTGACCAAAGTGCAGGGCTCCCAGTGGACGGGAGGGACTTGTCTTCAAACTCCATCACCTGGCACGGTGAAAACAGTTAACAATAATAAACCGCATGTTTCAAAACTGATAAAAGAGTGCATTTTAAGTGTTCTCACCACACAGAAGCACCCTAAGCAGCTGCGGCTGTGGGTGTGGTCATTAGCTCCATGGAACCATGCCGCTGCGGACACCTGTGTCACCATCACACCAGACTGTAAATATATGGTATTTGTCAATTTAAGATAAAAACCATGCATGTATTTACTTAATTTTTAATTTTAGACAGGGTCTGGCTATGTAGTCCAGGCTGGCCTGGAACTCACACCAATCCTCCTGCCTCAGCCTCCCAAGCAACTGATGGGGCTGCTCTGGCTGGGGTAGCTGCCAGCTCTCTGAAGTCAGGACCTGAGTTCCTGTCCCCATGTCACCTCCACCCCTTCAGGACCGCCCAGGCTAGGACCACGTGCACAGAGCAGCCCCTGCCGAGAGGCTTGTAGGTGGGGTCCAAGTTCACTGGAGGCAGCTCGGCTGCCCAGGAGTAGAGAACAGGGGGAGGGGGAGGGGAAGGGAGGGGAAGGGGGAGGGGAGATTGGGGACCAGGGGCTGGAGGAGGGCGTCCCAGGACAAGGCGAGAAGGACTCCGTTTCTGCCACCGCCCCAGCTCACTCCGAGTGGGAGGCACAGAGGCCCAAGCAGGTTCCGCCCACCACAGCCTGCAGCCTCCTCCAGGCTGGGCAGGGACTTTGGATACCCAGGACCTGGAGAGGGGAAGAGATCTGAGTGGTGGGTACAGCAGAGAAGCCCCGGGGCAGCCACAGGCCACAAGCAGGGGCAGAAGGTGGGGCCAGGCAGGAATGCAGCTGCAGAGCCCACATCCAGAGCAGCTCTGCACACAAGGGCTTCGTCCCAAAGCTGGGGAGCAGGGCTGCACGACCTGCCCTGAGGACTCGCCTGGGGTACCGGGCCTGCTGCCCAGAGCCCAGAGCCCAGAGCCCAGACCCCGGAGCCCTGACCTTCAGCATCACCCAAGGCAGCAGTGCAGGTAGGGCACTGTGCAAAGTCCCTGGTCTCTGTAAACTCTTTATATATATATTTTTAATTCTCTGGTGAGCCTGAAAGGCAGTGATGTTGGGAGCCATTGATCTAGCTCAGGGGTCAGCAAACTTTTTCTGTGCAGAGCCAGATGGTAAATATCGCAGGCATGTGCAGGTCGGGGTCATGAGGTCTCTTTTGAAATGACTCAGCTCTGTCCTTGGACCCAAATGCAGCATAGAGGTCACATAAAGAATGACCATGGATGGGAGCTTGGGATTTAGTTTAGTGGCACAGCGCCTACCTGGCAAGCATGAGGTTGTGAGTTCAATTCCCGGTACCAGGGGGAAAAAAAAAAAAAAGAATAAACACACTAGGTTACAATAAAACCTTTTTAATCTGGATCTCATGGATTCAGAAATTTGTATTTTTAAATGTGAATTTTGTAGAATGTTTACATGTCGTGAAATGTTTGTCTCCTTTTAATTTTTCCCCCAACCATTAAAAAATGTAAAACATACCTATAATCCCAGCCCTCAGGAGGCTGAGGCAGGAGGATCGATGAAAGTTTGAGGCCAGCCTGAACCACATGGTGAGACCCTGTCTCAAAAAACAAACAAACAAACAGAAAAATAAAGCCTGTCCCTAGCTCCAGCAGCCTGGGGGGGCAGGCCTACTATTTGCTAATCCTGATATACATCGTCACTGCGATGCAGAAATCTGGCAGAAGCCAAGTATTTGGGATCTTTTAGACCAGCCTGACTCACAGTGGCCCCAAGGAGGAGTCTAGGGAACCTGGCATGGCCCAGGGGACCCCAGAGTGCACCCCAGCACAGAGTGCAGCCCAGGCACACGTGCTCAGCGATGGACCGGAAGTGTTCAGAAAGTGGCCTTTACCCATAAGGCTGGAAAAGCAGACACAAATTATTCCTCTGAATCCTCCTGTCACCTATAAGTCCATAAAATGTATCACCATAGATACAGCAGCAAACAAAACAAAAAAGAGAACTGAAAAGGAATCATTTAGCCACAATTCTCCAAGTAGAGTGACAGTGAGTTTGTGTTCTTTTTTTGGATCTTTGAGGCAGAGTCTCACTACATTGTTCAGGCCGGCCTTGAGCTCACTATGTAGCTCAGGTGACTGAACTCAAGGTGATCCCCCTGCCTCAGCCTCCCCAGTGCTGGGATCACAGGCCTACGTTACCACAGCTGGCAGGTTTGTTTTCTTTGCATTCGTCTGTGTTTCCCATGTTTCTTTTAAGGAGTGTGTGTGAATTTATAATTGAGTTTTTAAAAAATAAGTGGCAATTTGTAAATGTTCTAGAGGGGCTAGGGGTGTCACTCAGTACATGCACAGGGTCCTGAGTTCGAATCCCTGCACTTCCCTACTTAGTGTGCTTCTGGACACCTGGGGAGAAGCTGGTAGCAAAGGGATGTCACTGCTCCAAGACAGGCCAGAACCGCAGCAGGCGGCAGTAGGGCTGTCCCTTCCGGGCCACGGGGTGATACTGGAGCAGGGATGCGCCGGAGACTCGGTTTGGTCCTGGGCCCTGAGATCCTGCGACCCTGCACGTCCATCTCCAGGAGCCAGTATGAACGGAGGGTGGGGGGTGGGGTGCCCAAGGTCAGTGTCTCTGGGAGCAGCTTCCCCAACAGTATGGAAATCCAGGCCTAGGGACAGACAGGACACCCCAGCTCCCTGCTGGTGACTACTTCTGGCCGACTGAGGCTTCTCTTCAAGGCTGAAACCGGAAAGCAAGAGCTCCTCCCACTGCCCTCCAGGCGGCCAGGGTCCCCCACTCCTCTAGGGCACGAGTCCGGGCGCGGGCGCTGTGGCCCTGTGGCCGAGCCGGGCCTTCACTGTCTTCCTCGGAGGCAGGAGGAGCTCAGCGCCCCTCGCGGTGGCCGCGCTCTTCCCAGCAGGCGCCTCCCGGCTCCGCTGCGCCGGCAGCTCCCGCCGCACATTCCTGCTCGCCCGCAGGCCGCCTGCGCATGCGCCCGAGGGAAAAGATGAGTCAAGTCCAGCTCAGGATGTGGGGTCCCTGCCAGAGAGAGGCCACAGCTGAGGGAGGGAAGGCGCCTGCCACGTGGTGGCCCAGAGCCTGGAAGAGGCTCAGGCTCGGAGCTCACAGTCCCCTCCCTGCTAAAATAAATAAATAAATAAATAACTGAATTGGAAAATAATTTCCAACCTCCAGAGCGTCTGTCTGAGTTTTATGTTATAAGCAGAGCTCTTCTGCAGTTTCCCTCCAACCAGGAAGCCTCACATCTGGTTGCGCCTGTCCCCAGGCCTGCCTGGCCTGTGCCCCTTTGCTGGGCCGCAGTGCAGCTGACGCCCCCAAGAGTGGACAAGAGCTGCAGCCTGCAGTGTGGGCCGTGGCGCTTGGAAAGAGCTGGGGCCAACCGGATGCCTCACCTCCTCCTCCTCCTCTGACCCAGCCTGGCCTTCAGCTTCTCCTTGCGGGGTCAGGAGGGGCCCTGTGGCACAAGCTGTCCCTCCTGTCCTTCATGCCTCTGGAGTCCCGCAGGCAGCACCCTGCGGTGTGCCCAGCTCTGTGAGGCGGGCACAAGTTGGAAATGGGCCGCAGCGCTTGACAGTGTGGGCTTTGCTTCTCTTGGCACGTCCAGCTCGTACGGCTCTTCCATGGGCAGTGAGCTCAGAGGGCACCCACAGGATGCCTGCAGTCCTGGCCGTGTCCCTGGCCAGTTGTATGGGCAGCTGGGCCAGGGGTCCACATGGTGGCCACAGGCCATGTGTGCACTGCACTTCATGGATCAAGCAAGCCAGCTGTTTAGTTAGACCTGCTCCCAACTCCTGGCTGGATGGGTGCACTTCACTCAGACGCGGGAGGCCAGGTTTTGCTGCGTAAGGCGAGCTCCCGGGGGCCATGGCCCTGTCCCTCGGCTGTCCCCAGCCCTCACACACCGCAGACGCCTGGGCTGCGGGCACAGACTGCCAGTCTCAAACCCAAGGCCACCCACACTTCCACAAAAGCTACCATTTGGCCACCCCTGCACCCCCTGCTCCAGGCTCAGGTGGCCTTGGTGACCGCCAGAGATCCAGGGAAGAGGCTCTCCAGTATTTGGGCAGGAAGCAGGGGTCCCAGCTACTTGGTGCGACCTCGGGACCCCTTCTCACTTTGCTCAGCCTGCTGTCAAACACCATCATGCAGGTGGCTTCATCCACACAGATTTATTCACATGGTCCTGCAGGCGAGAAGCCTCCGCACACCCCTGGCAACAGCCGCTCCTCTCAGAAGTTGGAAGAAGGGACAGGAATGGGGCACCTTGAACATTAAACTGCAAGGTCTGGAGCCTGGTGACATGCAGGGTCATGCTCTTGCCAAAACATGGACCGGGGAGATCCAGGACAGGTGGGAACTGAAGAACGGTGCCCAAATCACAGGGCTGCCATCCTCCAAAGGCCAAATTCATGAGGGACAAAGAAAGGGGACAGGAGACCAGGCCCCCGGGGATGACATACGATCGGGGGTCAGAGGGGTTCTGTAGGGGACACTAGAGGGCCCAGTGGGGATCCCTGGATGTTACAGGTGAAGATGTTCTTATATTAGAGGACAGACGCTAGGGGCCAGGGGAAAAGGGACGGTGGGGCGGGGGCAAGTCTCTCAAAAGTTTCAGAATCAATACCAAGAGTACTTTGAGCATATGTGTGAGAGACAGACAGAGGTTGTTTTGTTTTGTTTTGTTTTGTTTTGTTTTGTTTTGTCCTTTGAAACAGGGTATCACTATGCAGTTCAGGCTGGTGTTGAACTCACCAATCCTCCTGCCAGGCTGATCTGGGACTCAGCCATCTTCCTGCCTCAGCCTCCTGAGTGCTGGGATTACAGGTGTATGCCACCATGGCCAGCTGGCCCTATTTTCATAAGGTTTCCCTAACTAAAATTATTTCAAAACAGAAAGTTAAAAAAAATCATAAGCATGGCCACACCCAGCTGTCCCCACTGCTCCCTGCTGGCCTCTGCCGTCTCCTGGCCTGGACTCCGGACCCCACCTGTCCTTGCCGAGCCAATGCACACCTCTGCTGTGGTGGGGATTATGCATGGCAGGGTCACTCAGGCCACCAACCTGTCCTGCAGGCTGAGAGGCTGGGGCCAGGGAGCAAGGATGGGTTGGGGGTCCCCATAGGGCCTCACCTGAGGACAGGACCCCTCCGGGAGCAAGGGACCAGGACCCAGACAGGCAGTGGGGCCCAGGAAGGTGGCTGGGGCAGGGACAACAGAAGGCCCCAGAGACAGGGATAGCAGCTCATGAGGGGAGGCACCGTGTTCCAGCCCCTCCAGGCGATGGTGTGAGGACACCGGCTCCTCAATCCTGTGGGTCGGGCCTTCCGAGAGCCCCGACTGACACAGCTGGACACACCACCTGCCGGCTGTGTAGGTCACCCGTAAACCACTTCCTCGTGTCACCCTCGGGAGCGGACTGGGACAGGAGGGAGACTCTTGGGTGTGCATCCCGTCAGGCCTGGGTTTTCTTCTTCGTGAGCACAATGCCTTCCTATTCCAAAATCAAAGAAAACGTCTGGGAGGGCAGAGTCCTTGCTTACCATGCCCGAGGCCTACATTTAATCCCCGGTACTGAAATTAAAATAAATAATATAAAAAGTAAGGTCACTGCTGCCAAAAAAAAGTTTAACCTGAATCCCTTTATAAGGAACAATCAGTCAAACTCAAGTAAGGCATAACCTGCCAACAAATGGCCTGAACACATATGTATTAAAGTCACAGGGGTCAGAGAGGGCAGGGAGGAGAGGATGGACCAGGCAGGGCTTGGGTGAGGTCCTGATGCCCTCAGAGGGGAGATTTGGAAGACACTGCAAGGCAGCGGTAAAATGTCACCATGTGCGCAGTATGGTCTCAGATTGTTAAGCAAAGGAAGCAAGAAAGAAAAGAAGGAAGGGAGGAAAGAAAAAAGAAGGAAAGAAAGAAAAAAAGAGAGAAGAGAGAAGGGAGTGAGTAGAAATAGTACTGATTTTTTCTGATGCATTTGTTTACATAGAAAAGATACAGGGCCAGGCATGGTGGCGCACACCTGTAATCCCAGCACTTGGGAGGCTGAGGCAGGAGGATCGATAAGAGTTCGAGGCCAGCCTGGGCTACAAAGTAAGCTCAAGCCCAGCCTGAACTGCATAGCAAGACCTTGTCTCAAAAATACCAAAAAAAAAAAAAAAGAAAGAAAAGAAAAGAAAAGATATAGCAAATATGGCAAAATGCTGACCATTGGTGAATTTAATAGTTATTATTCTTGCAATTTTTCTTTTCTTTTTTCTTTTGTTTTTTTTCCGGTACCGGGAATCCAACTGACGACCTTGTACTTGCCAGGCAGGCGCTGTGCCGCTGAGCTAAATCCCTAGCCCCTCTTGCGATTTTTCAATGCTTTAAATATTTTCACAGTGAAAAGTGGGGGGATTAAAAGTAACACAAAATAAAAATACTTTTTTTTAGGCTATAGAATGAGAGCAACTTGATCCTCTCACAGCGTTTTGATTTTTCTAGTTTTCATTTGTGTTAGCCCATGTCTGCCGTGCATGACGGTCACACCCCTCGCAGGGAGCTGGTGCAGGTACACTGCACACCTTAAATCTTTTCACGTCCCCGCCCACTCCTCCGCCTCCCTGTCTGGGTCCCCTTCCCATCTCACCCATATTTGCCATCATTTGGATATTTTTTTTTTTTTTTTTTGGTACCAGGAATCGAACTTAGGACCTTGTGCTTGCCAGGCAGGCGCTTGTGCCACTGAGCTTTATCCCTGGCCCTTCCCCTTCCCCTCTGAGAAAGATCTGTGTCCCCGTTGCCTATTCTCCAGCTTTTACTTTGCTCTTTATTTATACTCTTGGTGCTCATGTAGGAGAGACCGTGCGTTATTTAAGCTGTGTGTCCGATTTAGCTCAAGTAGAATACTTTTTAAACATTTGCCTCAGTGGAGAAATGATCCGAGTGTGGGCAGCCCTCAGGACGCTCATAGTTCTTTGTGTTTTAATGAGAAGCCAACCCTCGCACCTCGTCTGGTGCCAGCTGATCTGTCCCCTGTGCCCCCCACAGCACGACTCACGCTCAGTCGACCCCGCAAGGGTGGCGACACCCTACCATGGAGCCACCTTGGCCGAGCATCCTGGGTTTTTCATCTCCAGCGCAGCTTCTGACCTTTTGCACCTGCCAAGCCAAAGTCATTTTTCTCTGAGTCAGCCTAGATTTAGACAAAGAGCAGTTATCCCGGTGGCCTTTTCTGAGCCGGAGCAGGTGGTCCCAGGGATGCTATTCCTGTCTCAGGTTGGTGGCACTGGCTTCACCAGGGATGCAGGGCCTGGCCTGGCCATGGGGACCTCTACTGTGACAATTGGAGGTAACAGGAAGCAAAACTTCTCACCTTCTGTGGGTGCCTGGTGTCCAACATGGCACGGGTGACCAGAGAGAAAGGTATGCCAGTGGCCATGGGTACCCAGAGTGGGTGCCATACGGCGTAGAGGCCAAGGCCTGCGGAAGTCGGTGCCCTGGAGCTTGACCCTGGCCCTGGCTTACACTCAGCCCTCCTCTCGATGGCCCCCCGCTGCTGCTCTTTCACAGCAGCACCTGAGTAGTTAAAGAGTTCAGGCTGTGGAGTCAGAGATAAGTTCAAATCCTACACTTGCTCTTCTCAGAGTGGGAGCTCAGACAAGTGGACAAACTCTCCACGCTTAATTTTCTTCCTTTCGAATAGGGAGCTATGTACCGTACATTCAGCTTCTCTGCACTCTGGGAGGCTGAGGCAGAAGGATTTCAAGTTCAAACCCAGCCTAAGCAAGTTAGAAACTTAGTGAGACCCTGTCTCAAAATAAAAACCAAAAAGGGACTGGAGATGCAGCTCAGCGGGAAAGGCCTAGGTTCCCTTCCCACCACGGCCAAAAAGGGTGGGGGTACAAGGAGCATCCATGCCAAAGTGGGTTCTGATGATTCAGTGAGATGATGCCCTTAGTCTTCCGCCCCGGGAACGGAGATGACCCTGGATCGGGGGAGCTAACAGGACGACCACCTGGAAAGGCGAAGCACGGAGAAAACACCTTTGCCAGGCACCGTGCGAGGGAGAGAATGAAGAGGAGCAGGGCTGACACTGGAGGGAGAGGCATAAAGCTCACTCCCTGGAGGGATCTCATCACCGAGGCCTTAGCCTCCCTGGCTGAGATCGGTCCTAAAGAAGAAAACAGTGCCGAAGCGAGAGCAGCACCCGGCTTCTTCTCACCTCCGGTCTAAATACATGAAAAGAAGCCTTTTAGGAGCACCGGTTTCATAACTTGTATCAGTGGGGAGCTGGGTTATTCAGAAGATCTCAACTCGCTGGGACAACGAAGCTGTCATCCGAGAAGAATTAGGACTGGATCCTACCTTACTCCTCACACCAAAATGAGTTCCAGATGGGTCAGAAACTTAAAACTGAAAGCATAAAAGCATTAGGAAAAATGGAATACAGTCGCTCTCCGGCCCTTACATTCTGAATCTAGGTTCAATCAACAGGGGCTGGTAAGTGTTTGGGAAAACCAGCCGTGTCTATACTGAATATGGGCAGACACTTTGTCACTGTCCCCAAGCACGCAGTACCGCAGCTGGTTACACAGCATTCGCAGCGGATGTGCCCAACACGAAGTTGAGGGCCATTTGCCCTTTCCTCTAAATGTTATAACAGCAAATATGAAACATAAAGGAAGCTTTGTGACTTAGGTACATTAGCTATATTTTATACGCAGCCCAAGAAAATTCTTCTTCATTCGACTTGCCCCAGGCAAGCCAGAAGGTTAGACACATCTTAAAGGTGTGTGTTGCTTGTATGCTAAAGCCCTGCCACTTGATGTAAAAGATTTGGGCATCTGAGGATTTGGCATCCGCAGAGGATATCAAGGGGTGACTGCATGTGGAGAGAGACAGATATGGGTATACTTTTTCCAGTGTCAATACGTTTACATCCGGAAGCTGCAGAAGACAGCAGTTGCCTCTGGAGAGAGAGAAGGAGACAGGGCTAGAAGCTGCTTATGTTTATATTTGATTACATTAGCATGCACATATATTATCTATTTTTTAAATAGTATTTTTATAGCCCTTCCACTTGGGTAGACCTGCAATGGCCTCCCCAGAGGTTAGTCCAGTCCCTGCAATCCAAAATCAAATGCCAAGAAGACCCCACAGTGATTCAGATCCAGAAGCAGGGCAGCCCAGGGTCCGTGCCAAGCTTGTGGAGGGCTCCAAGAAGCGTGTGAGTCCGGGGCAGAGCCAGCCTGGGCCCTGAGAAGGGGTTCCAGGGACCTGTACCAGTAGAGATGGAGGGGTGAGGGGTGAGGAGCCAGTGACTTCTAGGACAAGGGTGTCTTAGTTACTTCCTCTGAGACACCCGAGCCTGAAAAGAGGATTATTTGGTCTCACTGCTTCCAGTCCATAGGCAGCTGGCTCCAGGGCAGGAAGGCATGGCAGAGGGGCCTGGTGGAGGAGAGCTGCTCACAGCATGGCAGACAGGAAGTGGAGTCAAAGAAGGAGTCAGGGAGGGAGATGCACCCTGCCAGGCCACAGCCCCAGTGACCAGCTGTTGCTTCTTCCAGCCAGACCCCAGGTCCCAGCAGCACATTGAAGTGCCCAGTGGAGGGGCTGGGGATTTAGCTCAGCGGCAAAGCGCCTGCCTGACAAGTGCAAGGTCGTGAGTTCGGTTCCCGGTACCGGAGAAAAACCAAAAAAAAAAAAGAAGTGCCCAGTGGATGAGCCCTTCCGAGAGTACAGCGCTCCTGTGATCAAACCACTCCCCAGAGCCCTGCCTCCAGACCCTGAATATATGGGGGGAATGTATGCGGTCTGAACCTTTACAAAGGCTTGAGGAGGATATTCAAGGCCTTCCTCACGGCAGGAGCCTGGGCTGCTAGGGTCGGGGAGGCTCAGGCCAGAGAGGGGGTGTGAAGGCCCCAGTCTGCCCTCCCCCGGACAGACACTTCCTCCTCCTGGCCACACCCCAAGCCCACCTCCCCAGACATGTGGTCACCCTGGGCTCAGACATCTGTGCTCTGCCTGGGGCGGCTTCCCCCGCGTCTGGTTCCCTCACCTCTCAGTGAAGTGTTCCTTTTGGAAACGCCCAACCCTTTTTTGGCAAAGGGAAGGAGAAAGGAATTTTTCCAGAATCCAGTCAAAGATGTTGGCTCAGCTGGAGGAGGAGCGGGGGAGGGGGAAGGGGTGCATGGACCAGGAGAACTGGGAGGCTGCTGTGGCTGGGGGTGGCCACGGCACGAAGGGGGACCCCAGCAAGGGAGAATGTTGCTGGGGTTTGTGGCAGTGTGTCTTTCACGGTAATGGAAACATTCACTGTATATTTTGATCACACCTCATGCAACCTAATGCTTGAATCTGCCTGTGGACGGAGCTGGGGCAGTCAAGTGGCCTGCAGTGGCCCTGGGGAGCCCCTCGCGTCTCCACCAGCCCTCCACCCCCAGCCTGCCCGCAGGGACCATGGAGAAGCTCTCCCGCTCTACCTCGGCTGACGTGGCAGTGAGTAACTCAAGGAGCAGATCCACAGAGTCTGTGTGGACCCCAACTGGGGGTTCTGGCCTCTTGGGGTCTTCAGCGCATCCAGCCTTGCTGCTCGGACCCTGCGGCTGGTCCCGCGCAGCCTCCACCTTCTCCACGTCTCCTCTCCCCCACTGCTCGCTGACTTCCTGCCAAGCCATTTTCCCCTGGCTCCAAACTTTTGTCGGGAAAGAGATGAAATCAGCATTTGCAGAGCTGGAAGGGGGAAAACAGCTGCCTTCAACGAAATTCGAGGGGCGGAGGGCTGTGGAACAGCTGGACTGCAGTGGGAAAGTAGGAGCCGGGTTGGGGCGCAGCTCTCAGGCTGGGGGCGTCTCAGAGACCAGGCGCAGTGTGCATCTGGGTGAGCCACACTCAGGCCACAGGTTTACTTTACAGACAGGGATTAAAAAATACTTCTTTCTGGGGCTGGGGATTTAGCTCAGTGGCACAGCGCCTGCCTGGCAAGCGCAAGGTTGTAAGTTTGATTCCCAGTACCTGAAAAAAAAAAAAAAACTTCTTTCTTCTCTGCCCCCCTACGTGTGTTTGGGGCCCTATAGAGCAGGGTGGGACCTGTGGTGTCAGCCACTGGGGACACAGCTTGGGTTGGCAGAACCTGTGACACCCATGAGCTGTGGCCTTGTGGACATCCAGGTCTCTGATGACAAATGTGGTTTCTTTCAAGAAGAGCTAGAGATCTGGATTTTTATATAAAAACCCGTGATTTCAATGTTGGCAGTGAACTCAAGCTTTGGTGCGTATAGCAGTCAGCACAGCATGGCCCAAGCAAAACACATGTGTGGGTGAACTCAGAGCTGGGGGCAGCATTCAAGGCCTCTGAATGACGGGCGAGCGTGGGCACATGTGCGCTAGCCTGGTCTGGCGGTGTTGGCTCTCCACGCCGTCCCCTGGGCCCTTCTTCCTTCTGTGCATACCAACCCCCTTGTACTTTGAGGCCCTTTGTTTCTGCAAGGTGCACCTGGGGTTTGGGGAGGCTGGAGCCCCCCAGGGAGAGACAGTGAGCCCCAGGTGCCTGGGATATGCATTTTCCCCATGACCCGCAGTCCCTGGCCTCATGTCAGACAACCCTGGAGTGTCTCTGCACCCCAGGTCTCCCAAGTTGGGGTCAAGCCACCCTGGGGGGAACTGCTTGGGATCTGCTTCCCACAGGTCCTCACTGTCTGGCCTGCTTCATTTACTCATCCCCAGCCTCCCTGGGAGCACCTCCATCATAAATCACAGGCTCACAAGTCCTCCTTCCGGGATCTGTTCTGTAAAATCCTCCTTGGACTCAGCCAAGGCCACGGGACAGCTTCTCAAGCAGCAGAGAAAGCAGGGAGATGGTGCTGTCTGGGGTGGCTCAGGATCCCAAGCAGAGTCCCTGCTCTGCCTTCCACCCTCTCTGTGTCCTCCCTGTGGACTTGTATGGCTCCTCCCACTCCTCCCAGCTACAAGGTAGCAACGAGGCAAGCCTAAAGGTCCGTGTGACCCTGCCCAGCCCAGCGTCCTCACTGGGATAAGCCAGACTCAGGAAGTCCAGCCCCACTGCCACACGGCTGCTGTGAAGAACCCAGGTGGGAGTCATTTAGCAAATGGAATTCCCAAGGAATTCCACAGAGACTGGCCAAAGACATCCAGTGTCCTGAAACTGGGAACACAGACACAATCTGGAGCCCACAGAGTCTTGGAATCTGGGGGAAGCCAGCTGAAAATGAAGTGGGAAGAGGGCAGGCAAGATAATTGAAGGCAAAGCCCAAATTAGGTTTCTGTTGCTTGCAACCGAGTGTCCTAACGTGTGCCAGGATTCTTGGAGACAGAGTGTGGTTTCTGGAAGCTCTCAGAACTCCTAAGACTGCACAGAAGTACAGAGGGATACACTGGCCCCATGTAGATCATGATGTGGCTGCTGAGAGCAGATGGGAGCTGGGTGCTTCGGTGAAAGTGCACCTGTCACCAACATGGACATCAGCCAGCCAGTCACCCACTGGTGGCCCTGGGCATATAAAGCACAAAAGTGCTTGCACTATGTCATCTGTCCTCCAAGACCTTACAGTTGCTTTAGAGACCAAGCTGGCAACATTGGATGGGTGCAAAGGCTTGGCATCAGGGTCCAGTGGGCCCAGGTCTGGGGACCCCCTCTACCATTGATGAACCATACCCAAAGTTCCCTAGGCTGAAGTTTTAAGTAAAATGGGGATAACTCCATAACTAACCTAAGAATGTGTTGAGTTTTTAAAAAATACATTTTTATAACTAACCAGGTTTTTGAAACACTGACTTGCATAAAACTCAAAATCATTAGACATTTTACAGACCCTTAGATGTGTTGACTTTTAATCAACTGTTGGGGTCAACCAATAGTGCTTGATATGCAACTAATTTTTTTTTTTTTTTTTTTGGTACTGGGAATCAAATGCAGGACCTTGCACTTGCCAGGCAGGCACTGTGCCGCTGAGCTATATCCCCAGCCCTGCAACTGAATTTAAAATGTCAATTATTATATTAGAGTTATCATTGCTGAAGGCAGGTGGAAAGTGAAGGGGAGGAGACAGACAACATCTATGAGCAGAGTGAGAGTCTCTACAGGCCCAGGGAGGGTCTTTGTGGTCATGGCTCTGGGAAAGCTTAGGAGATGGACTTGAGCTTGCTTTGAGAGGCAGATCGGATAGGAGGCGCTGTCACTGTTGCAGAGGGCCCCATTACCAGCCCCGTCTCACTGTGACGTCCTGACTGGAAGTCAGGGAGGGGCAAGGACCAGGGAGATGGCTTGGCTCCCCCCTTCAGATACGTGATGGAGAGAGGCAGGAATGGACGTGTGGACCTCTACAGGGTGCCAAGCCCCGGGCCGGGTGTTTGCAGAAGACACATCTGCTTGCCATTTCCTCCACAGGTTATGGTTCATACCTGGCCATCCCCCAAAGCCTCATGTGTGCAGAGGCAGGGCTTTGGGGGAGGTGACAGGACTATGGGGGTCTACAGGTGGCTTGCTGTTAGGAGCGGGTCGGGTAGGAAGAGCTGGGTTGCTGGCATGGAGCCTGGAAGTGTCTATCTCCCTTCTTGGCTCCTCCCTCTTGTCTCTGCTTCCTGGCCACCATGAGGCAAGCAGCCCTCCTCCCCCGTGTCCCTGCGCCGTGCCATCCTGCCTTGGAGCCAGCTGACCATGGACTGAAACACAATCCAAAGTAAACCTCTCTGCTTTGAAGCTGCCAGAGGCTACACCCCTGCCCAAGGTCCCCAGGTCTCCTTACCTCTGCTGCTGCTACCGCAGAGGGTGACAGTGCCCTCACAGAAAGGCACAGAGGGGCTTAGGCAGCACCAAGAGGCTGTGCTCAGTGCACCGCAGAAGCACGCACAAGCTTGAGAACGTAGGGAGGGATGTGCTTCACGATGCTGGGGATGTCACCAAAGGCCCCTAGAGGTGATCAGAGGTGCCCCAGCGAGCAAGGGCCTGGGACACCGTACAGCACAACTCAGCGACACGGGAAACATCGGGAGGTTACGTGGAGGTTGGCGGATGCTGCAGCCCCCGGGGTGGGTTTGGATCTCTCCGTGTGTATCCTGCACACATCTGTGACTAGCAGCTACCTCAGGATCATCTGTACAATGACGAGACGCAAAAGGAAGCCTTGAAGCCCAAGCCCCCTCAAGCCTTCTGCATCGAGGCAGCTTATAGCCTGTGGGCCACAGCAAGCCATGGGACCAAGACACAGCAGGCGTGGGTGTGTGACCCCCGTGCTGCCACCAGGAGCTGGACCCAGGGACCGACAATTCCGCACTCTACAGCTGCTGGTTTACTCCATCCTCTTCCACACAAATCGGCAGCCATGGTGAGCCCCAAGGTCGAGGTGATGAACCCAGACTTGGACACCACCAAGCCACAGTCTTAAAATGATGGCACGATGCTGCCTCCCCACAGTAAGTTACAAGGCCTGCGCCGCAGAGCTCCAAACACCAGGGGTTCCTGCCATTCTGGACCGCAGGGTTCCAGGGCAAGAGGGTAGCTTTGGAGATGACTCCAGGGGATCCTATCAAGGGGTGGGAGGAGGAGCGGGGAAGAGAGGGAGCCACTGCTGCAGGAAGACTGGCAACCAGGGATAGACCCACCCAGAGAAGAGGGTCACATGCCCAGCTGCCTCAACCAACTAACAGGAAGGGAGCTAGTGTAGAGACATAGCTCCAAGCAGCCACTAGGAATACCGCTCTGGTTCACTGGGTTGCAAACTAGAATCACCTGAGGAGTTGTTCTCTGTTTAAATCATAACACCTTGCAGGCTGGGTGTGGTGGCACACATCTGTAATCCCAGCCCTCAGGAGGCTGAGGCAGGGGGATTGCTGTTTGAGGCCAGCCTGGGCTACACAGTGAGCTCAAGTCCAGCCTGAACTATACAGAAAGACCCTGTCTCAAAAAAAGAATAAAAAATAAATCACAG
Source organism: Chinchilla lanigera (assembly GCF_000276665.1). Taxonomy (NCBI): domain Eukaryota; kingdom Metazoa; phylum Chordata; class Mammalia; order Rodentia; family Chinchillidae; genus Chinchilla; species Chinchilla lanigera. The sequence continues at coordinate 26,747,558 of NW_004955415.1, forward strand.
TTCGGCGTGGTGGCACACACCTATAATCCCATCACTTGGGAGGCTGAGGCAGGAGGATTGCTGTGAGTTTGAAGCCAGGCTGGGCTACAAAGTGAGTTCAAGGTTAGCCTGAGCTGCGTAGCGAAACCCTGTCTCAAAAACACCAAAAATCAAGCAACCAATCAATTCACCAATCACAACACCTGAGTCCCACCTCCAGCCTGAGCAGGGGACTGGTAAGCACTTCCCAACTGATCTTTGTGCCAGCACACTCTGGGAAGGCCTGTGCGGGCATATTTCTCAGTCCCTGGGAGCCAGGAGTTCAAGGCCTTTCCAGTCCAAGAAGCAGCTGGCACAACTGGAGCGATGTCACTTGCTGACTGCAGCTGGTAGCCACCAGCTGGTGAAATGAACTCTTTGGCCTCAAGTCTTAAGTTCGTGCTCCTGTGACCATCACGGAGCCCGACCCCGGAGTCCAACCCACTGACTTTCTTTTTAGAAAGGAAGAAAAAAGTCAAGCATATTTCGCGAGGTTTCGTTTCCCTCCAGTGTCCTGAAGAAACCTTCCTTCCTAAAGGCTTTTGCTGCCCCAACCCCCGGTCTCCAGCAAAAACATCAAAGCTTTTGAAATGGAGACCCGGGGTGGCTTAGCTAAAGTAAATAAAACCCAAGGCGGAGGGAAATTAAAAAGAAAACAGGTCTCAGAGGAGCCAAATCTCCTCTAAAAAGGTGAAAGAAGGAAACCGGTTGGGGGTGGGGGAAGGGCTTTGGCGCGAGAGAGGATTCCGGGATTAAAATTCAGGAAAAGACGGGTAACACATAAGCACTGCCAGATTTAGCAAATAGAAATACGGGATGGCTGCTTCCGTTTAAATTTCAGACAAGCTGAATAATGTTTTACTGTGTCTCCCATGTAATATTTTGGACACATTTCTATCAAATATGGCAGGGGATACCCGTGCACCAAACTATTATTCATTGCCTGTCTGAAATTCAGATTTAACTAGCACGCTGGATTGTCTGACACACATAAAACTGCTCTCCGCTAGTCAGATGACACCGGGTGACACTGCCTAGCGGGGGGTCCCTGGCTGGCGTGGGTGTTTATGGGATTTCGTGTGTGATTGGGGATAATGGCCAGGGAAGGTGCGAGAAAGGGTCCCTGGCAGGGGCAGAGGACGGGATTGCTGCAAAGGGGACAAGACCTCCGCGCCGCATCCCTGCTTCCTCTCTCCCCGCCCACATCTCCACCCCCGACCCGTCCTCCCGCCCAAAGAGGAAGCAGGGTGCGGGGACGGTGGGCCCCGCCCGAGCAGACTCGGGGTCCCCGCCACGTCTGGGGTGGTGCCCGGGCTGCGCGTTCCCTCCCTGCCACGCCAAGGTCAAGGTCAAGGTCAAGGTGAATGCGCGCTGAGCCGCCGGAGCTGCCAGCGGCTTCCTCTCCTCCGGCTCGGGCGGAAGATGACGTGGCCCGGCGAGGAGGCGCCACGCTGCCACCCAGCGCCCCCACCGGGAAGGACCTGACGACACCCAGCAGCGCGGCCGTGGTCCCCATAGGTTCACAGGCAGGGAAGCAGGCTAGGGGCACCGCCAGGGCGAGGGTGGGCGGAAGGCACCGTGCCAGACCGAGTCCCCAGGTCCCCGAGCCCTGCCGCTGCTGCTGTACGGTAACAGCGCCCTAACAGGAGCACACAGAAACAGGCGCAAGCTTGAGGGCCCCAGGGGTGATCACTTAAGGGTAGGTAGACGTTTTCTGGCTGCACACACAAGAAAAGATGTGGCATGTGGATGCATGTGTGGTCCTGGGAGGAGGGAGGACAGGGAGAATCGCAAGGACCCCATGCTATCCCAGGGACCCTGCTATCCCGGGGACCCTGCTACCCCAGGGAACCCTGCTACCCCAGGAAACCTGCTATCCCAGGGGACCCTGCTATCCCGGGGACCCTGCTATCCTGGGGACCCTGCTACCCCAGGGAACCCTGCTACCCCAGGGAACCTGCTATCCCAGGGGACCCTGCTATCCCGGGGACCCTGCTATCCCGGGGACCTTGCTATCCCGGGGACCCTGCTATCCCGGGGACCCTGCTATCCCGGGGACCTTGCTATCCCGGGGACCCTGCTATCCCGGGGACCCTGCTCTCCCAGGGACCTTGCTATCCCGGGGACCCCTGCTGTCCAAGTGTCTCTCAGAGAAGGCAGAGACTGGTGCCCGCACTCAGGCACAGCTGACCTCACCTGCCCAGCCCCCAACAGGGCCCTACCCCCAACCCCGCCCTGGCTGTGCTCATCAAGACCTAGCCCGGCTCAGGGGTCATCATGGCCAGGTCTTCTTCCTCCCTGGAGTGACGGTCTCATCCACCATCCTTCAAGGCCAATGTGGAAAGGCAAGATTCTGGGCTGCCACCTGGCTCTTCCTGGAACTCCTGATCCCTGTGGGAGTGTGCCGGCTATTCCTGGCAAACTGGGCTCACGGCCTCAGCCCCAGTGCAAAGATCCTGAGTTCTGGGAAGAAGGTGGCACACTAACACCAGTGCCAACAGCAATACACCTGCCACCCGCCCCGCACCACTCCAGGCAGCCTCTTATCACCTGGCTCTGTGTGTGTGTGTGTGTGTGTGTGTGTGTGTGTGTGTGTGTGAGAGAGAGAGAGAGAGAGAGAGAGAGAGAGAGAGAGAGAGAGAAAGAGACAGACAAACAGACAGTCTCACTGTGCAGTTCAGGCTGGCCTTGAACTATGTGGCCCAGGCTGCCTTTGAACTTCGGTCCTCCTGCCTCTGCCTCCCAAGTGCTGGGATTACAGGCGTGCACCACCACGCCTGGCTTCGCCTGGTTTTCAAGAGCACCCCTGAGTTATTTTAGTTTTGTTCCCGTGCAGGGTGTTGTACACACTAATCTTGTGCTCCACTACTGAGCATCCCCAGCCCAAAAGCTGCTGAGTTGGCCTAACGGGCTCGAGGTCACCCAGCTATGATGGTGATCTGAGATTCAAAGCCAGAACTGACTCCTTCCGGGCCTTTCCCATGCCCTGGGCCAGACTACTAAAAAGGTTTAATGGCCCGCCCAAGTTTAAAGACCCAGAACTCTGGGAGGTTGAGGCCACAGGATTGAGCTTGGGACTGAGCTCAGCCTGGGCAACTTAGTGCCTTAGCAAAATAAAAAGGCTCAGGAATGTAGCTCAGTACTGCAAAAAGAGAGGGGGAGGCGAGGATAGGGAGATCAGGCGGGGCCAGGACTCCCGATCTCACGCCTTGAAGGAGGGATGGCTGGTGAAGTTGTCCTCAGCTCATAAGGAGCCACAGCTACAGACCACAGTGCCACACAGGACCGTCTTCTGAGCCTGAGACACTGCCACCCACGTGTTTCTTTTTTCACGAAGGCCCGGCACAGAACCACAACCACACTAGACCTTTCAACACAGGGGGGTGAAGAGAGGGAGCTTGATTTGCAGATCTGAACTGCAGGGTGTGGGGCTGAGAGGGCTGCGGGGGCCCGCCTGTCCCCACCCACCCCACCCCACCCCCCAGGCTACCTCTGAACCGAAACCAGCAGAGTCCTCCAGGATGCCTGTGAGATCAGGGCTGCCAGAAGCCCTTGGAGCCAGGCATGGTGGCATACGCCTATAATCCCAGCAGTCGGGAGGCTGAGGCAGAAGGATTGATCGTTGCGAGTTCAAGACCAGCCTGGGCTACAAAGTGAGCTCAAGGCCAGCCTGAACTGCATAGTGAGACCCTGTCTCCAAAAGACAGAGGCCTTTGGAGTCAGGACACTGGGCCAGACCCCTCCCCCTCTGAGCCTCAGTTTCCCCTCTGTAAAAGAAGAGCCTCCCTGCCCCAACCAGGGCACCTAGTGATGCTGGAAATGGAGCCTCCTGCCATCTAGGCAGCGGAAGGAACGCTGCACCAGAAGTCCTGAGCCAGTAACCGATGGCCCGGCTCCCACAGTTAGGACAGGGATTGCAGATGGCCGGGGGTGGGGGATGCCCCACATATGCAGCCAGCCACCACCATCCCCTCTGCTCAGCCACACCCCAGTGGTTCTCTGAAAACATCTGCTCAGGCTGCCGACCTGAGAGGGGAGGGGAGGGACAGCTGGAGCCTCCAGGTACTGGAACAGGGAGTCAGGCACCATGCAGGTGCAGGGACAGGGTCACAGGAACGAGCCAGGCCAGTCACAGAACTCTGGCTTTTTTCTTTCTTTCTTTCTTTCTTTTGAACTGGGGGCCTTCACACTGAGCCACATCTCCAGCCCTTTTTCATTTTTTCTTTTGAGACAAGATCTCCTAAGTTGCTAAACTGCCAAGGCTGGGCTCAAATTTGCCGTCCTTCTGCCTCAGCCTCTCAGAGCACTGAGATTACAAGCGGGAGCCACCATGCCTGGCTGGGGTTTTTCTTCTTGAAAGCAAGTCCTTGCCACAGGATGTGAGGGGACAGGAAACTGACCTGGGATGACCAGAACTTGGCATTCCTTAGACAAGGGGGACAAACTTCCAGGGGTTCAAAGAGAAAGGGATGGTCCACTGAGAACTGAGGCGTCCTGGACAACCCTAGGAGGAAACTGCACGGATACCAGGCACCCAGCAAAATGCTGTCCCTTGGCCCTGATGGCGGAAGTCCTGAAGGCTCTTCCAGAAGGCCCTGTGGAGCCCCCTTGGGTGGTACTGCCAGGCCTGAGGGCAAAGGAGCAGGATGAGCCCCTGGAGGAGGGAGGGCCCCTCTCCTACGGAGGCTGAGACACCATCCTGTGCCTTCTGCTTGGCTTGGCTGCCTGGTCATGCAGGGAAGTCAGGAAGCATGTGCCTATGTGACATCTAGTGACATGGAGCCCTGGAACTGGCAAGGCAGGGATGTTTGGGGCCGCCACCTGGCAGCCTTTGTTTGCATCGATGCTCCACTGAGGACACTGAGTGGAGAGGGCAGCCCCACCCAGAGCCCTGCCCCAAAGTGCCACCCAGTTCCCAGCACCCAGGCAGCCTGGGGATGCGGGACACGGAGCACATTAGGAACCTGGAGCTCGCAGTAGCGGAGGTGGAGCTCTCTCTCACCCCCTCGCCCCTGCTCTTGGGGCGGACCAGCTACTGCCGTGACAAGCCAGCTGGAAACAGTGCTTCCGGTGACAGTAGCCGTGGGTGGGCTCCATGGCCAGGCTCCGCTCGCCTCCCCCGGGCCTCCCCCCGTGCATCTGAGGCAGCCGCCAGTTCGCCTGGGGACTAGTTGGTCCCAGGTGCTGTCGATGAGATGGCTGCGTCCTGCGCCCACATCCTCGGATCCTCCCGCGGGCTGGCCCGGCCAGTCCACACTGTGGCTGGGCAGGACCCCATACCCTCTCTGGCACAGGCCTGATTCTGCTGCCTTCTACCGGCCCTATCACAAGGCCAGCGTGGAATGAAGCGGGGAGGAGAGACCCCATCTCTTGCTGGGAGGGATAGCAAGGTCACCTTGTGAAGGGGTGTGACAGTGATAGAGGGGGGACTGAGTATGGCCAACTTGGCCAGCAACCTACCACAGGGAGCGTGGGCATTCACCCTCTGGGACAGATCCGACTGCCCAGGAAAAGGTCCCACAAAAACTCGTGAAGTCGTTGCCACCAGGAAGCTACACAGTGAGAGCATTCAGGAATATGTGTGCCTCGGTGTCCCTGGGGATCCCCAGGACTCCCCCAACACGGATACCAACTCTGCGCAGGCCGGGTCCTCACGGCACTGTTTGCGTATAACCTGCACACACCCTCCCACACACATTAACTCTTCTGCGGATGACTTCTAATACCTAAGACAACGTCAGCACCTCGAAAGTAGCTGTTATGCTGTGTTGTTTAAGGAGCAACGAGAGGAAAACAGTGAATGGCGGCCTACAGACGCAGATTTATTTTCTGTGTGCGGCTGATTGAGTCCTCGGACGAGAAACCCGCGGCAACCGGGGTCCGCCTGACACTTGGATGTTTCGCTGTAGCTAAGAAACCTGGTACAGAGGAGCAAAGAGCTGGGAATCTAAACAGGGCAGGATTTAGCAGCCCAGAAGCCTTCGGAAACCGTGGATTCCCTAGAGAGAAAGGAAAGCACAGCGAGGCGCAGAACGAAGGAGGTGACGCGCGCCCGCAGAGACCGGGTTAAGGACCCCGGCCGCTCCCTTTCTCCCCACCAGCTCCGGCCAGGGCCTCCTATTGGCCGAGCCTGCCGGAAGTGGGCACGGGGCAGCCTGGGAAATGTAGTCCCCGAGCTCGGACACACAGTGGTAGAGCCACGCCGACAGGAAATGCCAGGCTCGCTGCCGTGGGGTGCCGCGCGGGCTGCGGGCTGGGACGCCCGGCCCTACGCGAAGGCCTCGGCTCACGTCCTGGTATGATCGGCACAGCAGTGGAAGGGGAGCGGCAAGGGGAGGCCCTGCCACCCTGCTCCCAGCGGGAGGTGGCGGCGGGATGATGACCTGCACTCCGGGTCCCAACCCTTGACCTTACGGCGCGGCGTTCTCCGGCCCTGCCGCCCGAGCTGGGACTCGGGCTCTTCCTGAGCAAGAGCGGAGGTCCCGACCCGTGGAGAGGCGACAGCCACCCGCCGCTGTGGATTCCTGTCCCCAGATCGTACCACGAGACCTCCCCGTTCGGCCTCACTCGCTCCGTGCTCTTCCCGAACCCCAGAGGCAAGCGCCCAGGGTGTTCCCAGGAAACCGAGAAAAAACTGTCATAGCCCAAAACAGCGTGCCCCAGGTGTCCACCCGTAACGGAACCAAATCAAAGTCCTGAAACCGAGAACTGAGACCCTCCCCGAAGGTCAAGCTTTCGGGCTACCTGCTTCGGGCTAAATTAGACCTTCCGGCACCCATCATTTTCCTAAGTGATACAGATCTTTAAAAACATGCTTCTGTACATTTGCTATGTACAAAATCATACAGCATCGCTGTACCTGCCTTCACTGAATAATTCCCAGGATTCAGTATTGTAAGAGTTTCACGTGGCATTGTATTTCAGAGGAAGAAATGGGTGATGAGAGAGGCAGAATGACCTGCCCTGGGTCACACAGCTTGTCAACAAGCTATTCCCCCATGATGGAGCGACCAGTGTTGAGTGTGCATGCTCGTGGTGTCTGAATAACCCAGGGAGTTGTCCGAGTGTGGCACCACCGCCATCCTTGTTATCACAAGCGGCAGTAGCCGTGGGCCGGAGTCAGTGCACACCCACAGGGGTAAAGCTGAGGGGCACGTGTCTGCCTGGCTCCCCCTGCCTTTCCTAGTGAAAATGTCACATCACAAAGGGTCTACAGAGCTCCAGTCCAGCCCTGGTCACACACAGCCCCGGAGGAGCTGGTGACTTCCCAAGGCCACTCAGCCGGCGAGGCAGAAGCCACTGCCCAGGTGCAGCTGGGAGCCTTTTCTCAGTTTCTTTCCTCTCCCTCTGTGGCTGCCGAGGAGTTTCAGAGTTTCGATGGTTCAAACCCAAAGGGCCAGGTGGGGAGAGTTTGGTTTTCACATCTTCACAGGCTACTGGCTCGATCTTACTCTTCAACTGAGAGTGGAAAATCATTGTTTGGTTTAAGACAGGGCCATCCCTCTTCCTGCCTCAATGGGTGTGCAGCCTGAGTGTGAGCCGCAAGCAGACCCTTAGTGGTCGGAGCCTGATCCATCCCAGCAGCCTTCCATCCACGCCCAGCAGGGCCCAGACCGGCCCTGCTCAGCTTCCAGGCTCAGCCCGTTCAGCATGGCACAGCGGCCCTGGCGGAAGGCTCGGGCAACTTGACCACTCACTCGCGACCTGATTCACTGCTATAGTCACTTCAAACAAGTCTAGAGGTGACTGGCCCCACCCTGGTGCCTGCCTGGCCCACTGCCCACTCCCGCAGCCACGCCCACCTGGGAAGGGCTGTGGGCACGAAGGCCAGCACTGGGGAGCGGGGCAGGTGGGATGCCCCTGGCGTCAGTGGTCACTGCAGATGTTTTGCAGATTTTTTTTTTTTTTTTTTTTTTTTGAGACAGGGTCTCACTATGCAGCTCAGGCTGACCTTGACCTCACTTTGTAGCCCAGGCTGGCCTGGAACTTGCAAGGATCCTCCTGCCTCAGCCTCCCGAGTGCTGGGATTATAGGAGTGCGCCACCACGCCCTGCTGTTTTGCAGATTGATGCTTAGTGTTCCCAGGGCTCATCAGGACGTGGTCTGTGCTGCCCTCCCCTCCTGTCCTCCTGCCCTTCAGGGACAATGGGTCTTCCCTCACTGGGGTCAGCAGCCCGCTAGTCCTCCTGGAGCTCCCTGGGACAGTCGCTTCTTCCCCAGGGGGGCCCTGGCACCATGTACAAGGCCAGCTCACTGCCCTCCTCCCGACACCCTCAGAACAGGTCCCTGGTCCCAGGGCAGCTGATGAGGACATACTGCCCTTTCCAGGCCTGGGGGAAGACAGCCTGCAGGAAGTGGGGAGCCGGACCCCAGCGCCACTGCATTTTGAGGGCTCCCTTCTCAGAGAGCTGGCCAGCAAGCCTCCAGAGCCAGCAAGCCATGGCTGTCCCAGCCTTGTTCCACTTGCCAGAGGCTAAAAATATCCTGGAGCCCAGGGGAGCCCACCAGCGCTGTTAAAGGAGTGGCCAGGGTCAGCCTGCCTCCTATCCCTCCGCGTCTGGTCCTCTTGGTGCGGTGTCCGGGGCTTCCTTGCCCCTGCCTCTCCTCCCTCCCCAGGGGCCACTCTGCACCCTGGCTGGAGCTGGGGTCCCTACAGGTGTCCAAACAGCTGCTCACCTACAAAATGGCAGAAGCTTCCGATTCCTCTTGCAAAGCTACAATTAGCAACAAGGCTAAAAGTAAGCGTCCCTCCTGGCCGCGGCTCCGTGGCTTGCGTTCAAGTGACTTCTTGTTGACTCGCTGCTTGGCTCTGCCGGTCCTCACTCTCTGGGAGCCTGCAGCCTCTTTGAGGGTCTGAGAAGAGGCTGGGTCAGGAAAAGCAATGTACTGCATGCACCAAGCAGAGAAACTTCACATGGTGGTGTGCCTGTCATCCCCCTCAGGAGGCTGAGGGTTCCAGGCCAGCCTGAGCTACATAGT
>NW_004955415.1:26756654-26770639 GCF_000276665.1 Chinchilla lanigera
AAATATAGAAAGGTGCAGACCAAGGTGGGAAGCAGAGAGAGAAAGGGAGCGGCTGGGGCTTTGTAGGACAAACTTGATTTCCTCAGAGAGGAAATGTAAGGTTGGAGAATCTGTGTTTGTAGCAGGACACAACGTAGAAAGCTTAGTTGGAAACAGGGACGCCTGAGGACTTGCAGGAGCCGAGAAGGGCTGGCTTCCTCTTGCCACGTAACAACATAACCCAAAGGCAGGGACGTGAGTCACCCCACGTGGGATCACAGTGTCCCAGGGTCAGGGTCAGGCTGGTTCTCCATGCTGAGCGCAGGGTGGGTGGCGCTGTGACCCGCTGTGTGAGGTGTAGTAGAGAGGTCACGAAAAGCTCCCTTCCACGTCCCAGCTTGTCCCTGGCCAGGGCAGAGGCTGCCCCACCCCCAGCGCCTGGGGACCCACGGCCCCCTCATGCCTTCTCCATGGCAGTGAAGACCGAGTCTTTTAGAACTTCTTGTGGTGGGGTCCCCTATTCTCCTTACAGGAAGCGGATTTGACCCACACTTCAGTGCAGAGAGTGACACAGGTGACCTGGGTGCCAGCCTGGAATCCGACTGTCCCTGCAGTACTTGGCAGGAAAGGGCTGGAGAGGCCTGTGAAAGCCCTGGGGCACCACCGTGAGGAGGATGAACTTTGTTCTCCGGGGGACAGGAAGTCCATGAAAGGGGACAGGAGGGGAGGATGGTGTGGGCAGACAAGGACTTGGCCTCACCCTCGTCCTTTGATCTGTACTCAAAAGTCACCTGGTCTCTCCCTGTCCTCCAGACACAAAACAGCCACCGTTCTCTCCCTGCACAGTGCCCGGTGCAGCTGTGTCACAGCGTGGGCTGCCCTGTCCCTGTGTGTTCTTGGGTCATCAGCGACTGACTTTCCCTCCCTGTAGCATGCAAGGACCATCCAGCTACTGCTGCACCTCTGGGACAGTGCCAGGGTACAGGGCGTGCTCAGAAAACGTCTGCTGAATGAATGAGTAAGTGAGTGAGTGAGTGAGTGAATGCATTTAAAAGATGCTTCAAGGGCTGGGGATATAGCTCAGCGGCACAAGCACCTGTCTGGCAACGTCCTGAGTTTGATTCCCTGCACCAAAAAATAAAAAATAAAAAAAGATGCTTCAGCAATAGACTCACTAGAACTCACGCTATCAAAATGCAATATAGGAAGAAGGAAAGGGTAATGATGGTCTAAGATTTCTACCTGGATAGATTTTTAAAAGATAATCATAGATTTTTTTTTTTAAATGCCAGGTGTAATGGCACTCGCCTGTCGTCCTAGCACTTGGGAGGCAGAGGCAGGAGGATCACTGTGAGTTCAAGGCCAGCCTGGCCTATATAAGCACGTTCAAGGACACCCTGGACTGTGTAGTGAGATCCTGTTTCAGAAAACAAAAACAAAACAAAACGCATCACAATAATAGCAATCATCCACATGTACGGGGCCGACCTGGTACCTCAGCACTGGCAGGCAATGCTCAACAATAAGCTCGTGAGATTGCCGTGTCCACGACTCACATGTAAATTGTTCCTCTGTGCTGGGAACGAAGTCCCGTCCACTATTGTGAAACACTTAACAGTGACGGTCAACCGCAGTGTCCTCCTGTGCCCTGGACCTTAGGGTTGGCCCTTCCTTCCAACCGCACCCCTGTAACCCGTAACTGTTGCCCCTCCACCCTCCTCCTCCACACCCTGCCTGGCCTCTGGTAACCACTATACTGCACTCTGATTTTTTACGATCACCTTTAGCTTCCCTGCATAGGTGAGAACATGTGCTACTCTTTTTCTGTGTCTGACTCATTTCACCCGACATAATGTCCTTCTAGTCCATCCATATTGCTGCAAGTGGCAGCATTTCATCCTTTTCATGGCTGAGTAATATTCCCATTTTCTTTATTCATTCACTCACTGGACCCCTAGGGTGTTGATTCTATATCTTGGCTGTTGTAAAGGTACTGTGGTGAACTCACAAGTGCACATCTCCCTTCCACACACTGACCTGAGCCCTTTTAGATGTGTCCCCACAGTGGTAGGGTGGCCAGGTCACACAGTGATCCTATGTCTAGTTTTCTGAGGAAACTCTGTACTGTTTTCCTTAATGGTGGTGCTGATTTCCACACCCACCAGCCGTGTACATGTCCCTCTTTCTTTGCATCCTCTCTGGCATTTGTCTTTTTGATACCAGCCACTGTGCTGGGATGAGGCAGTAGATCCCTATGGTTGAGATTTGCGCTTGCGTGACACCCGGGGATGTTGAGCGTTTTTTCCCGTGCTTGCTGGCCATTTGCAGATCTGCTTTTGAGAAATTACCAGTTGGGTCCCTCCCCGCTTCTTCCCTGTGGAGTGTCTGAGTTCCTCACTCCTCCTGAGATTTGAGCCCCTCTCGGAGAAATGGCTGCAGGTGTGGCTCCTGGTCAGTAGGGAGTCTCTTCCCTCTGATGTTTCTTGCCGCAGCTGTACTGAAGCTACTTAATTTGATGCAGTCCCACTTGTCTATTTTTGCTTCTGTTGCCCATGCTTTTGAAGTTACATCCAAAAAATTATTTGCCCCGATCAACCTCTGGAAGTAATTCCCTTAGATTTTCCTCTAGTAGTTTCATAGTTTTTGATCTTAGATTTAATTCTGGTTTTGAGTTGATATTTTTTTGGTTTTTTGTGTTTTTTTTTTTTTTTTTTGTATTGGGTGAGAGATGAAGGTCTAATTCCTTCCTTCTGCCAATGGATTTTCCAATCTCACCAGCACCATTTACTGGAGACCCCTGTCTGTGTCCTCATTGACATTTCTGAAAAGCAGTTGCTTGCCAGTTGTGCGTGGGTGAATTTCTGGGTTCTCTGTTCCGTCCCGCTGGTCTGTGTGTCTGGTTTTAGGCCCCCGCTGAGCTGTGTCAGTTATTCCAACATGGCAGTGCGGCAGCTTTGTTCCTTTGGCTTAGGTTCACTTGGGTTACTTGGAGTATTTTGTACATGCAGATCTTAGGAGCACTTTTTTCTATTTTTGTGAAGGATGCAGCTGGCATTTTGGTAGGAATTGCATTGAGTCTGTAGATGTTTTGGTCCCAGGACAGCAGGACGGTGCTGCTTGGGAACAGGGAAGGGAGGCAAGGACTGGGCTGTGAGGGAAGTGGAACTTGGGCCCAGGAGGGCACGTGGGGAGGTGCCTAGCGGGAAGGTGCAATGCACCGGGCCAGGGCAGGGAAAGGAGGTGGAAGTGTATCTGGATCCGGGGTGGAGGAGGGGTGGCCAGGAGCAGGAGGGACTCCGTGATCCCCCGAAGCTGCCACCATTACAGACTCTGCAGACCCACCCTGTGTACAGCGCTCTCCTGGCCCCCGGTGGATGGATCCGGATCGCACTGGATGCCACCAGGTGACAACTCTGGCAGCCACCATGCAGAGGCTGCGGCGCTCACCAGGTAGCCCGCCTCCCCCAGTGCTCGGTGCTGCCAGCAGCAGGTTGATGCCCCCGGGTACCTGTCCACCCCCAGGAGGTAACAAACAAGCGGCTCCCACATGCAGAGTGTGCCCTGAGCTCCACAGGCGGCTGGCATGGTCCCTGCCCCACCCACCACTCCAGGAAATGAGGGGCATCTGGGCCAGCTGCACTCCAGGAAGAGGCCAGGCAGCAGGCCCAGAATTGCACAAAATGGACTCAGGGCTGACTGCCCAACCTGGACAGGCGCCCTTGCCTTCCTAGGAAGGCCACAAGGTCCGGAACAAGGCCATGGCCAACACCAGTGCCAGACGCTGGCGGAGCGGACAGATCCCTGAGGCCTGCACCCATGGGTGCTGCAGGAGGGGCTCCACATCCTCCGTGCTATGGGCTCCAGGACACCTGTGTCCATCCCCACCTGATGTAGACAAAGGGCTCGGGGACCAAATCCAGCGATGGAAGTGGGGAGAAAACCACTTCCCGTCCCGCATTTCCGTTGGGGTGCTATGATGTGTACCCCAGAGACTCTGAGATGGGGTTCGGTTTACAACACAAAGAACTAGACTCTGTAGTCTCCACAGCCTCTGTGCTCAGGAAAAGACGCGTCGTCATCAGGGTGTGGCTGCAAAGCGTGGCCCTGGATGAGGGGACACTGTTCGTGTCTGCAGTCGATTTTGGCTGTCAACTGCAAGGTGCTAGTAGCACCCGGTGGGGGGTGAGCACCACTAGACACTGCCCAAGGAACAGTGGCCACAGCAAGCCTCTGTGCTGTCCAGGTGTCCCACACGCTGAGATTTCAAAGCCTGGCCCCCAAGCACGGCAGAGAGAGTTATCGGTGCTTCCTTGGGGCGGGCCAGGCTGGGGGAACCAGGGCACACAGGGACTCGGGCCCTTCCTTTGCCTTGTGTGGCCTCTGGAGCTGTTCAGTGTGGGCTTCCGACTGAGCACATATATTAAAAAAAAAAAAAAAAGTAACAGCTGGGTGCAGTGGTGCATGCCTCTACAAAGTGAGAGCCTGTCCCCCCAAAACCAAGAAATAAATAAAATCTTTGTGAATGCCCTAGGTTCACTCCCCAGTATTGGGGGGGAAAAAATTTCTTAAAAAGAAGGCCAGGTGTGGTGGTGCACACCTGTAATGCCAGCACTGGGAGGCTGAAGCAGGAGGATTGCTGCAAGTTTGAGGCCAGCCTGAGCTACATAGTGAGTTCAGGGGCAGCCTGAACTATACAGCGAGACTGTCTCAAAAAAAAAAAAAAAAAAAAATTCAGGTATGGTAGTTCATGTCTGTAACTCCAGCACAGGGGAGGCTGAGGCAGGAGGATCGCTGTGAGTTCAAGGCCCTCATGAGCTACATAGTGAGTTCAAGACCAACATGAGAGCTCAGTGGCACAAGCACCTGCCTGGCAAGTGCAAGGTTCTGAGTTCAATTCCCCATACCAGAAAAATAAAAAAAAAAAAGACCAACATGAACTACATAGTGAGACCCTACCTCAAAAAACAAAAACAAAACAAAATAAGAATGAGTCAACAGTACTGCAATTATTGAATGGCTTCTCTGGACTGTGGGAGGAGGCAGCTGAGGAGAGCAGGAGGGGCCAGCCCAGCCACTAGGAATCAGGTTGAGAGTCCACACTGCCTGCCGCACCCGGCACCACCAGCGCTGTGGACCAGGTCCTTGTTTCCCACAGGGACTGTCTGGGGCGCAGGAAGGTGTGTGGCAGCACCCTGCCTTCGGTCCCCTGGATGCCAGCGCACACTCCCCAGGTGGTGATGGCCAAAAATGTCCCCGGACATTTCCAGCTTCCCCGGGGAACAACGCAGAGTCACCCTGGGAACCACCACTCTTCTCTACCTGGGAAAATCCAGCCACAGAAGCCCTGGGTCACAGACCTCACAGCCGAGTCCTCACTGGACACAGGACCCCACCGAGAGGCCAGGCCGGTGCCACGGGGCTGGCTGTGGGCTGAAACAGGACATGGAGCAGCGGGCAGGGCCGCCCCTCGACCGTCTGTGTCCTTGTGACTGGCCACAGCCACACAGTGAGCGCTGCCTCGTGAAGCCAGGACAATGGCATTCCCTGTGGCATCCCAAGACACCCTCAGCAACTGTCCTCCCCGGCTCCCTGGGCCCCCAAGTCCTTCAAAGCAGGTGCACCAGTCAGCTTTCCTGTACTGGAAGCCGCGTGAGGAGGGGAGGGAGCCAGACTCAGGTTTTAGGAGGGCTCAGTCCATGGTCAGCCCACTCCAAGATGGGAGCATCACGGCGGAAGGGCAGGAGGAGCAAAGCTGCTGAGCTCATGGTGCACAGGGAGCAGAGCAGGGGGCAGTGCCACAAGGGCTGGATACAGGACCGAAGGTCACGGCTCTGTGACCCCCCAGACACACCCAGGAATGTCCCCACCAGCGCCAGGATGGATCCCAAAGCCAGTCCGCTTGACACTGCACCCAGCTGCCCCAGCAGGCCGGCAAGGCAGTGCAGAGCCAGAGTGCTCTGTTCCTGCAAGTGCCCTGCCCGCCCAGGAGGGAGTGACTTGGCTGTCCCCAGCAGAGCAGCAGCTCCAGGAACACCCAGCTCGCTGTGTACACAGAAGCCTCCTTTGGGGCCAGGTTTCAGGCCTGGGAAGCGTCCCCACCTCAGGGTCTGTGGTCCAGTCTCAGACATCGGCACTGGGGCCTGGAGATCCGGTTTACAGATTCTCTGACGTCACAGCCGACAGTGGCAGCATCAGTCCCACCCTGTTTCAGTCCCTCAAAGCAGGCGATGAGGGGAGGGCAGTGCTTTCCTCTCAGAGGGAAAAGACAGGTGGCGCAGGCCCCAGCCTCTGAAGAAACTGCCGGCTGCCGCTTCCTGGCTGTGCGACCCCGGACAAATCACTTGGCCTCCCTGAGCCAAGAGTTGCAACAGTAGGAAAGAGAGTAACAGCACCTTCTTCCTAGTGTCATTGAAAACAAGTGAGAAGTTCTGGTCCTAGGTATAATAGCATCGCGCACATGGACACACACGCACACACACACGCGCGCGCGCAGACACATGCACGCACCGTGTTGGAAAATAAAAGCTCTTTTAAAATCTCATTTGAACGATGCTCTAGCACATCTGAACAGCGCAGACCTGCTGGTTGCATCTTGGCTTTAGCTGTTTCCCACCTGCGGTGTTTTCTGATTGATCAGAGAGAAATCCCCAGGGTCTGTGAAGGAAGCTTTTAATTGCTGCGGATGGGCCAATTTTGGGCTTAGCTGCTCAAGCATATAATTGAGAGGAGAGAGAGGGAGGGAGGGAAGGAGAGAGGACATCATTTCTGTTTTTGTTTTTTGGTTTTTGAGTCTCCCTATGTACTGCAGGCTGGCCTGAAACTCCTTGTTGTCCTCCTGCCTCAGCTTCCTGAATTCGGGGATTAGAGGCGTGTGCCCCCACACCCAGCGAGAGAGATCATTTTGAGGTCGCTTTGAGACACGTCATGTACAGCCGGTGTCTCCTGAGCTGATGTGACCTCAGATCACCCCAGCCCAACTCCCAGGGCTTTGGGGGCAGAACACCCAGGGAGTCTCCTCCTTTTCTCACAAGAGTGACCTCAGCACTCACCATGCTGTCCCCGGGGGGCTCCCGGAGCACAGTGAGGCAGGTGACCCTCTGTGTGACCCTCTGGGGGGATCTGGAGCCCAGGGGGAGCAGAGAAAGGGGGGCAGCAGGGGCCTCAGAGACAACTGGGGCGGCACCCTTGGAGAACTTGTGAGACCAGTGCGGAGCAGGCCACCCAGAGAGCTGGGCATTTAGACCCCAAGGCCCAGCGGCAGCACTGAGGCTGTCCCTGGGGTGTTGCAGCCACCGCAGGGAGCCAAGGGGCAAAGTCCTAGCAGGGGTTGGGCGCCGGCCTCCCAGGAGGACGCCCAGCACTTGCTGTTGCACCCAAAAGCAAGGCAGCCAAAATATAGTAAATCCCCAAGGACCCGAAGGATTCATGCGTAGCCAAATGGAGACAGGGTCTCACTATGTAGCCCAGACTAGCCTCAAACTTACCTCAGTCCGGCCAGGTGTGGTAGCACACACCTGTCATCCCAGCACGCAGGAAGCTGATGCATGAGTGTAAGGCCACGCTGGGCTACATAAGCAATTTCAAAGCCAGGCTGAAGGGGCTGGGGATTTAGCTCAGCGGCACAGTGCCTGCCTGGCAAGCGCAAGTTCGTGAGTTCAATCCCCAGTACCAGAAAAAAACAACAAAAAACAAAACAAAACAAAACAAAAAAAAGCCAGGCTGAACTACACAGTGGGGCCCTGTCTCAAAAGAGCAAAACCAAACCAAACCAAAAAAAAAAAAAAAGAAGCCGGGCGTTGTGGCACACACCTGTAATCCCAGCACTCAGGAGGCTGAGACAGGAGGATCGTTGCGAGTTCAAGACCAGCCTGGGCTACAAAGTGAGCTCAAGGCCAGCCTGAGCTGCATAGCGAGACCCTGTCTCAAAAAGAGCAAAAAAACCAAAAAATAAAAAAATAAAAAATAAAAAAAAGAACTAAATAACATTAGGTAATAAGTTTTTGGAAAAAATGCAAAATGGTAAAGTTCATAAAAATTAAAATAGTTACTTATCACCTTACTGAGGGAGCACATTAAACTGTTCTCCCTGGCTCAAAGAATTCCAAGACGGGGTCTTCTTAGTCACTAAGTTTCCTGGGTGTAGCTCACACTTGTAACCTTCCTGCCTCAGCTTCCTGAGTGCTGGGGTCACAGGGCCACCACAAGACTGCCAGAGAGCTGTCGAGGGAGGAGGGGAGTCAGGAAGAGCAAGGAGCAGCAGCGCACAAAGGCGAGAGGATCCTGGCACCACCCGGCGCCACCCGCTGGCAGGGCGCAGCCACCTGCCCAGAAAATCAGTTTTGCTTGGAGCCTGAAGGATGTCCTCAGGGAGACACAGGGGCCCGGCTGGGGTGGCCCTGTCCCAGGAGCCTCCTGTGCCCCAGGCTTCAGCCATATGGGTACCATCTCCTGTGCTTCTGCGGTGGCCAGCATCTTCGCAGGGCATGCAAGATCACCCAGCAACACTGCTGGCGTTTGTTTAGGTATTTATCATTTACTTACTTTGGTTTTGTTTTTTTTTTTTTGAAACAGGGATGCACTGTGTGTTTCAGGATGGTCTTGAAGTCAAGGAGATCCTCCTGCCTCAGCCTCCCAAAGGCTGAGACTACAGGCGAGCACCACTGCGCCTGGCTGCCCCAGTGTTTGAAGCCCTGTAGAGAAGCAGCCTTGGCTCAGGTGCTGTGTCCAGCTGCGGGCTGGCCAAGGACGCCAGCAGCAAAGGCAGCCTGGGCCCCACAGCCCCATTCTGATGTCTGCTTCACGTCAGCATCAGGACCAAGCTGGAATGCACAGGGATGTGGCCTCGGGGCCACACACACTGCCCCTGTTCCCGCCAGGGTCCACCCCCCGACACACACTGGCCAGTCCCTGGCTCCTAGCTACACCGTCAGCACTCCCATCCAACACCCGCAGCCTCGTCCCCTGCACACCCACAGGCATAAGCCCTGACACATTCACTTTACCTGACACACTCCTGACCCCTTGGAGAGCAGTCGGAGGGCCTGTGTTTAAATCCCTACTCCGAGGCTTGCCAGTGGTGTGGCTTTGGGCTGCTCCATCTCTCTGGTCCTCAATCGCTTCATCTGGAAAACAGGGATAATAGGAGCAGCGCCCACCTCACAGAATTACTGTGAGGATGACACTCAACATCACAGCTGGGCATGGTGACACACACCTGCGATCCTAGCACTCGGGTGGCTGAGGCAGGAGGGTTGCTGTGAGTTCCAGGTCAGCCTGGACTTCATGGAGAGACCCTGTCTCAAAACAGCAGGAAGGAAGGAAGGGAAGGAGGGAGGGAGGGAGGAAAAAGAGAGAGAGAGGGATTTTAAGACACCCACACACACACACACACACACCCCGAGCCTGAGCCAGGCCTGGCCTTTGGGATGGCCCCACGCAACAGCCCTGGCCCTGAGCCTGAGCTGGCCCTTCCTGGGAGCACCCCCTCCCCCAGAAGAGCCAGAAGCCTCGGCGCGGAGACAGCGGTGAGGAGCCTGGCTCCCGCTGCCCCACAGGGCCACGCCTCCTCCCGACTGACCGACGCCCTCGAGCCCAGGGCCCTGCACCAGTGGCTCCTGCCAGCTGGGGCACCTCAACCACCCCGACTGCTCCTCTGCCCTCCTGGCGCCTCCCACCCACCCCGGCCCGGCTCCCAGGTGCCACAAAGAGCCCTGTGTCCCCGAGAGCCGGACAAAGGCCGTTCTGTGCACTGCTCACCCCCAGCGCTGGGCCTGCACTGAGGCTGTGGGAGGCCGCGGGCTGCAGGGCGATGCAGGACAGAGTCTGGGCTGCCGCTGGCCGAGCACCCCAGTGCCCAGCTGGCTGAGCCCACAGCTCCCTGTGGCATGGGCAGTGCCCAGGCTTGGGGGTCACTGCTGGGAGCCTGGCCTCTGGCATTCAGGGGTCCCTGCCAGGCCTTGCCAAGCCCTGTACCACCAGGGGCCACCGAGGTGCCCAGGCTGAGTCCCCTTGCCACTGTGCACATGACAGAAAGTCTGCTTCCCAGTGCTGGGGGCGCGGACAGTCCCCTCCCTCTCCCTCTCTGCAGCCCTTCTCCCATGGCCACAAATAAGCCACCTGCACCCAGGGCCGCGCCCAGGCCAGCTCAGTCAGAGCGGCATTCGTGTCTCCAGCCGGGTTGGTGCAGACAGTTGTGGCCGCACACATCTCTTGTGCGCACCTGTGAGGATGACACTCAACATCACAGCTGGGCATGATGACACACACCACACAGAACTCTGGGAGGCTGAGACAGGAGGATTCCAAGTTGGAGCCCAGTCTTGGCAACTTAGCAGGACCCTGTCTCAAAATAAAAATATAAATAAATAAAATTGAAAAGGGACGGGGCTGTAGCTCGTGTGAAGGCCCCAGGTGCCTCTCCAGTGCCACTAATCAATATCCTCCTAATCTTTGGAGAGGAGACAAGGACGAGGAGGGTGGAGAGGTGGCAGACACCGCAGCACCAGTTCCAGTGACTCTGTCCCTGCAGTCCAGCCCCAAGTCCCCTGCTTCCCAGGGTGCCTTCTGCCGCCTGTCCTTGACCCCTGTGGGGCAGAACCGTGGGCATCCACTTCCCCCAAATGCAGCCAGTCAGAGGCCCCACGGGAGATTTAGGAGGAGCAAGTGAGGGACCTTCACCACTCCTGGGTCCTCTCCCTATCTAGAGGCTGAGGCAGGAGGATGGCCACAAGTTCAGTGCTGGCCTGGGCTACATATAGTGGCTTTATGGGCATAT
This sequence comes from Chinchilla lanigera, assembly GCF_000276665.1. Classification (NCBI taxonomy): domain Eukaryota; kingdom Metazoa; phylum Chordata; class Mammalia; order Rodentia; family Chinchillidae; genus Chinchilla; species Chinchilla lanigera. Next base: position 26,767,408 of record NW_004955415.1, read on the forward strand.
ACCAAGATTATCTTCAAAAAATAAAACAAAACAAACAAACACAAAGAAAAAACCAAGAAATTATCATCAAGAGTTGCACCCTCATGATAATAATTTCACAGATGCCCAGGCAGGTCCAGAGCTCAACCCCGCAGCCCAAGCCCACCCATCCCACTAGATCCACACAAGGAGTTTCCCACTTGCAGCCACCTGCACCAGCCGTGAGGGACCCGGAACACCCAGGACAGAGCTGGGGACAGATAGCCGTGGTCCAAGTGTTGAGCACTCCCGAGGTCTCTTCCTCCGTGCTCGGCCTGCCCACTTCCCTTTGGCCGGGTCACTGGGTCTGGATGAGAGACTTGGCGGAGCGCAGGTCAGCACATGGTCAGAGCTATGTCCCTGGCCACCTTCCCAGACACGGTGCCATGTCTAATGCCGGTTGTTTCCAGATGGTGGCTGGGTGCTGGCACCCTCTCAGTGGAATAGAGACGCTGTCCAGGGCTGAGGTCCCAGTTCTGTCTCCACGAAGCATCACAGGTCTGGAGGATCGGCTCTGCTCCACGCAGTTGAGATCCTGGGGCCGCTGCGGTACTGGAAGGGGACCCCGCATCCCAGAGCTGCAGCCCCATCTGGCCATCCTGCATGGGCGAGGACCTCTGACACCACCACTCCACCTGTCCCCATCACCTTGGGGACACCTGGGCCCCACTGCTGTCCCTGGACCGCCAGCCCCCGCCTGCCCTGTTCTTTAAGGTCCCCTCCTTGCACTGCCAGGGCGGCCTGGGGTGCTTGAGGAGGAAATATGACCAGGCCCCTGAGGACTGTGGCTTGTGTGTCTCTCTCTGGGCCCCTGCACTCCGGGCCAAGTTGGCAGCCACACTGGGTAAACATCCAAGGGCACTGCAGAATGGGCAGTGGGCATGTAGTTGCTCAGGTAGTAGCTCCTGTTCCAGATCTGGATCTAGTTGCTCCCGTCTCTTAGAAATGGCTGCTCACTGTGGGTTTTTTGTTTGTTTGTTTTTGTTTCATTTTGTTTCTTCTTTTTTGAGACAGGGTCTGGCGATGCAGTTCAGGCTGGCCTTGAGCTCACTTTGTAGCCCAGGCGGGTCTTGAACTCGCAAGGAACCTCCTGCCTCAGCCCCCTGAGTGCTAGGATTACAGGCGGGCACCACCACACCCAGCTACAGCTGATCACTTTGATGAATAGCTGGTCACTGGGGCTGGGGATTTAGCTCAGCAGCAAAGCGCCTGCCTGGCAAGCTCAAGGTCGTGAGTTCGGTTCCCGGTACCGGAGAAAAAACAAAACAAAACAAAAAAGAATAGCTGGTCACTATGATGCACATTGTATATATACCACTCCCATGTAAGCCCTAGCCCACCAGAGATCAGGGCCTGATAGTCTGGAAATGATCCCAATCAGTGCCTGTCGATGTAAATAAACCTGCCTCCAAATCCTGGGTGTTGTTTTGGTGTTTCTGTGTGCCATTGCATCTGGTGTGTTAGCCAGGAAGACCGACCATGCTAACCTCTTTGGTCCCCAGTCATGGGCCTCAGAGATGGAGCAAGGACCTCTCCAGGTCCCGACAAGAAGTGTGCCCTTGAGATTTCTTGAGTCCCTTTGGAGATCTGGAGGAGGACTCCTGGCTCCCCACTCAAGTGGCTCACGTAGGACCTCAAAGGGAGGAGGAGGCAATCTGTCTATCTGTCTGTCTGTCTGTCTGCCTGCCTGCCTATCTTCCTGCCCCAGGGGAGCCAGATGATGGAGAGCCAGTCTAAAACTGGGCCCTCCTTAGCCCAACAGTTTAGGCACCTCCATTTTATAGTTTGAAAAAAATCAGTAAACTCAGCCCAGCAGTTGGGAAGGCTGAGGCAGGAGGATCTCAAGTTCAAGGCCAGCCTGGGCAATTTAGCAAGACCCTGTTTCAAAATTTAAAAAAAAAAAAAGTTAATTAAAAAGAGCCAAAGAGCTTTGCACAGTGGCATATCATAGCCAATGAGGTTTTAGAAAAAGCCAAGGAGCCGGGTATGGTGGTGTACACCTATAATCCCCGCACTCGGGAGGCTGAAGTAGGAGGATCATTGTGAGTTTGAGGCCAGCCTGGGGCTTCAAAGTGAGTTCCAGACCAGCCTGAACTGCGCAGTGAGACCCTGTCTCGAAAAGACAAACAAAAAAAAAAAAAAAAAAGAACCAAGGCTGTAGCTCACTGTGAAGGACCTGGATTCAACTCCCAGCACCACAAATAAGTTAATTAATTTAATTAAATGAAATCAGCAAACTGTCAGTGAGGCTCCAGGCTTGTGGAAGCAGCCTCAGTTTCACGAAGACCTCAGCAGGGGTCGAGGTGCTCCAGGGCACCCCAGCAGCCTTCCTGGTTCTGGTCCCCTCCCCCCCGGCTCATGGATGTCACCCTGGCACCACCCCAGGATATCACTGTCCCCTAGTCAGGGGACTTGCTTCTTCCCCCGCAGGGTGGGATCTACCCAGGACATTCTGGTGGTTCCACAGGACGGGTCGGGAGCAGGTGCCAGGGCCGAGACCCTCGAAGAGGGACATTCTGCAAACAACCTCTGTTCCTACAAATGCCAGTGTCGTGGGGGAAAAGCCCGGGTGACTGTCCCCCTCGAGGAGAGAGAAGGGGTGGGTCAGTGCTGTCCGGATCCTGCTTGACATCGAGGACGTGATGGACAGTTAGTGACATCAAATCTGACCAAGTCTGCCAGTCCGGCCGTTGCAGAGCCGTGCCAGCTTCCTGCCTGCGGCAGTGGCACTGTACAAGGCCCAGCACGTCCTTTGCTGTCTAGGGATTATACCCCGACGCTGTGGAGACGAAGGGCAGCAGCCGCAACATGCTTCCGTGTCATTTACAAAAACTGTGTTTCTATTTATACACCACTAGAAATGCAGCAATAAGGTAAACATAGTAAAACGTGGACTTTCGGGGACAGGGCAAAGGGTTAAGGCGATGCTTTGTTCCCGCCCTGCCCTGCAGCTGTGAGCTCCTGAGACGGTGGCCCCGGACAGGCGCACCGCCTGGGGTCGCTGACCTCGGGCTGTGTCCTCCCCCGCTGGGCCCTGTGGAGACGCTGAGCGGAGAGGCCTGCCCAGAGCGTGGCTGTGTGGCTGGGTCTGGATGTCCTCCAATGCTTCGCGCAGCAGGGGTGGAGCTCCCCAGAGGTGGCTGGATCAAGGGTGTGATGCTAGGATTACGGGTGTGAGTGCTACTCCTGCCCTAAGAATGGGAGACTGGATAAG
>NW_004955415.1:26771362-26772914 GCF_000276665.1 Chinchilla lanigera
GAGAAAATCCTCTTTCACGCGGCTCTCGTCACTCCAGCATCAAGTGTTCAAGGGCGGCACCTACTGGCCCCAACCGGAATTACAACCTAGCGCAAGCTAACACTAGCGCCTCCTGCCTAGGTGTCCAGGCCCAGGAACTTCACGGGCAGGAAGGGACAGGGAAGAAGCACCCGGAATGGGCCGGGTGATTAATTCTGAGAGTTCCAGAACTCTACCACTGAACATTTCTTTGTCCTCCTTAACAATTCTTTTTTAAATGGGTACATCTCTACCATTATGAAATCAATGCAGCCGTGGGATCTACTGTGTCAAACAACTTTGTCAACATCGAAGTGTTCAATAATCTATCATCAACCAGCACTGGGGAGGCTGAGGCAGGAGGATCACTGCAAGTTCAAGGCCAGCCTGAACTGCATATCGAGATCCTGTCTCCAAAAGCCAAAACAAATAAATAAAAATGAATCAATCATCAAGAACAAGAAGACATGGAGATTTTTGAGTTTCTAGTAAAACACAAAAGATGTTCCTAGTTTCTTCCTGCGGCCTGCATGGCAGGAATGAAAGATGCTTCACCTGGTCGGGAGGCGGGTCGGACCCTGAATGCCTCACGGATACGCTCATTTCCCAGCTACTTCTGCCGCTCCTGGCAGCCAAGGGCCATGGGGTGAGTGGAGCTGGGGGCTCTTTTCCAAGGTTGTCCTCAACCCTGAGGGGCTGGGCCGGGGCTCTGAGACCTGGGGCTGACCTGGGGCTGACCTGGGGCCGACCTGGGGCCCCTGGGCCTGGGAAACTAATTCTACTGGAGGCAAAACCAGGCTGGGGTGTAGACAGCGAAGCAACCCCAGGGCTAAGGAGGATCCCGATCCTGGGGAGCTCTCCACTGACTCAGGCAGCCACCACGCTCTCAAGGCCCCTTACTTCCTGGCAAAAAGATTTAATTTCTTTAGTTGTTGCTGTTTGAGGCAGGGTCTCACTATGTAGCCCAGGTTGGCCTTAAACTCCTAGCGATCCTCCTGCCTCAGCCTCCCAAGTACTGGGATTATAGTGTACATCATTACACCCCATACAAAATGCTACTCACAACACGTTTGCCTTTATTAAAAGGTCTCAGGTGCTTAATAGAAAAAAAATAGCAAAAGAATTGAACAGGAACTTTGAGAAAAAGCTTATCCCAAGGTCAGTAAACTTATGAAAAAGTGCTCACTCTTGACAGTTACAGGAGATGTAAATTAAAACTGGAAAACAATTTAAAAAAAAAAAAAAAGGTCCACAAGAAGTCTTATACACTGAGGTAAAATCCACAGGGACATAGTGATTGTCACAGCTTTGTCAGATCTGGGTGCTTGCCAGGCATGGTGGTGCACGCCTTGTAATCCCAGCACTCGTGAGGGTGAGGCAGGAGGATCATTGCGAGTTCAAGACCAGTCAGGGCTACAAAGTGAGCTCAAGGCCAGCCTGAACTGCATAGCGAGACTCTGTCTCAAAAAAGACAAAATAAATAAATAAACAAATAAATAAAAATTTAAAAATAAAACACAAACACTAAATCTGC
>NW_004955415.1:26773725-26774850 GCF_000276665.1 Chinchilla lanigera
TTCTGGGAAAATGGTTGCACCTTGAGCCCATACACTTAAATGAAATAAATCAGACACGTGTGTAAATATTGCATTGTTTCTCTGGTGTGAGAAACTGAAAGTGTAAATAAGGACCAAAATTATAATAGGTATTGTGAAATAGGAGGAAAATATTCAAATGGTGGGGGGAGGACAGGGGCGGGAGGAAAGAAAGAAGGGAAAGTAAAAAAAAAGAGAGAAAAAGAAAAACATGGGAACAAACTTTGTAAATGGGGAGGGGAGGAGGGATTGAAGGGAGGGGAGGGAATGGGGGATAAACAAGCTCTATCATGTACAAATACAAATCTGCTGTGATGAATGTGATCATTATATATGTATCTAAAATGTACCAACAAAATCTAATTTTAAAAAAAGATAAAAAGTAAAATAATATGTTGTCAAGCCAGCCACGGTGACACAGGCCTGTCATTCCAGCACTCTGGGAGGCTGAGGCAGAAGGATCACAGGTTGGAGCCCAGCTTGGGCAGCTTTGCAAGAATTTGTCTCAAAATAAAAAAAATTGTAAAAGGGCTGGGGACATAGCTCAGTGTGAAGGCCCTGAGTTCAATGAATAAATAAATTGTCCTTTTTAAAAAAAATCACATACACAAAAGTGCATAGTGGCTTTATTCATGTCTGTAAAAAGAGAAAACATTCCGCATCTCTGTCAACTGGGGAACAGGTAAGCACTAGCTGTCCCGTCCCCAGGAAGGGGCAGCAAGCAGAAGGCTGAGATGACTGAAAGGTGTACAACATGGGCAAGTCTTAAGAAGCAAAAGACAGGCCATCAGCACTGGGGAGGCTGAGGCAGGACGATTGCTGCGAGTTCAAGGCCAGCCTTAACTACATGGTGAAATAATGTGTCAAAAAAAAAAAAAAGAAAGAAAGGCAGGCCAAGAGTGGTGTCACATGCCTATAACCCCAGCACTCAGGAGGCTGAGGCAGTAGGTTTGCTCTGAGTTTGAGTTTGAGAGATAAAGTTCCCTTTTATTTATTATTGTTATTATTACTGGTACTGCATATCGAACCCAGGACCTCATGCATAGGCTGTGCCACTGAGCTACACCGCCAGCCTCAAAGCTAATTTTTATTTATTTATTTGTTTAT
>NW_004955415.1:26777016-26805200 GCF_000276665.1 Chinchilla lanigera
ATGAGTAGGGGAGGGCACACTGGGAAAGGCACCTGTGCTGCTCAGCGGCCCATAGCTGCAAACCAGAGCGCAGTCATCTTCACAGCGCCTCCCATAGAAATGTGGTGCTTGGTTTTCTCCCCTTTCCCTGGGGCTGAGGATGAGCACGCCAGAGACCACCCAGCCCAGTCCGCTGCCCACTGCTCCAGCCAACCTGAGAGCAGCTGACACAAAGACAATCCCAGCACCCTGGGAGGCTGAGGCAGGAGGATCTGGATGGCAAGTTTAAGCCTGTCAGGGATGTTGAAAGAATCGACCACTGCCGTCCTGACCAGAGACCCTGCTCAACTGCCCCCTCACAGCGCAGTGACACCCGGAGACTCCTAACACGGCAGCCCTGCTGCGAACAGCGGTCACCACTCCCAGCACTCCCCAACCCTTGCTCTGGACAGGAGCCGCAGCCCCGATCTCTGAACCCCCACCCACCCTGTGGAGGGCCAGTGGCCCCAGGAGGGCAGCTGGTCTGGCCTCAGGGCCAGTGCGTCCCTCTCAGGCTTATTGCACAATAAACTTGTCCCATTAAGTGCAGATCTGGTTTTTTCCCTTTTTCCTAACAGATGTAGCTCAAAACACCGAAACCAACAAAACCCAGGTGAGCCTTGCTGGACAGGGTGTGTTCCGTGATCCGTGCTGCTAGTGACATTGTCCTATGACCCCGGGGTAGGGATACACAGGGACAAAGACGCCACAAGGTCACGGGGGGGAGGGGGGGGCTCATCTCACGGACACCTGAGTGCAGCGGCCGCTGCGTGGTGCATGCCACAGGACTTGCGCACTTGTTTGTTGTCTCCTCACCAACGTGCACAGAGGTGACCCCACAGGGGCAAGGACGTGGGCTCTTCCGTCCGCCACCATCCCAGGTCCCCAGCACCGAGGTCAGCGGGGTGAGCGAGTTCACCTCATGGCCACAGAGACCCCAGCCCCACCCACCACGGGCTTCCCGACAGCCTGCCCTGACCCCTGCTTCCTTAGTCCCAGTGGATTTTGTATTTTTCTTTACTTTGGTTGGTTTTATTGGTTTTTTTTTTTGTTTTTTTGAGACAGGGTCCTGGTAGGCAGTCCAGGTTGGCCTCCACCTTGCAGCAATCCTGCCTCGGCCTCGCAAGTGCTGAGATCGCAGGCAGATATCAGCAAGGGCGGCCACACTGGCTTTCGGTTCTTGCTTCTCTCACTGACTGGTGAGGTCACCTGGCCCTGCTGGCCCTGCTGGCCCTCCTGTAGATGACGCTCTGTGCGCAGTCACTGCTCTGGGCGTGGTCACCATGGGGAAGGCGGCTCAGTCTCTGAGGCACCAGGCTGGAGGGAGCATCCAGCTCCGCAGGGTTGAAACCCCCAACCCTTCCCTGGAGCTGAGCCGGTGTCCAGCAGGGACCCTTCCGACCGCACGGCACCGCAGAGCTGCCGCCACTTCTGAACACACATCCCAAGCCGGGTGGCGGCCCACGCCTGTGACTCTGCTGCTCTGGGAGCTGAAGCAGGAGGATCCAAGGTTTAAGCCCAGCCTGGGCAGTTTAGCAGCTCAGCGAGACCCTGCCTCCAAATGAGAAAGAAAAAGGGGCCCCAGGAGAGGGAGCTCAGTGCAGAGGCCCTGGGCTCAATTCTCAACAACCACAAAAAAATAAAAACGGTGTCCCTAGAGCAGCCATGAGGGGATGAGGCGGTGACTTCCCTTCCCCCTGCTGTCACCAAACCTGAGGCTCTCACTGCCCTGTGTCTGCATCCCATAAGTACCCCTGAGCCTCATCCTCAGGGGGATCCGCATTTTGGGGCCTCTTGGGGCTGCCTCGGTGGACCCTTCATATAATGAATTCTGTCAGTGTGCGATCCGTTGTTCCAGGGGTCGCCTGACTGTGGGACTCCTGGGGGGACAGGTCCCTTTGCGTCTGCTCTGTGCTCAGCCACAAGCGGATCGGCTGAACAGCTTCTGGTCCCCGTCCTGGGGCCTGCAGGAAAATCCAGGGGCTCTGGGACCACAGGGTAAGGTCTCTGCTCCTCAGAGACTGCTCAGAACGCTGCCCGGGGAGGAGGACCCAGCAGAGGCATCCGCAGGAGGCAGCCAGGGCTCTGGAGGCCAGCATGCAGGGACGCGGGGCCAGCGCGCCCCCGCTGCTTGGAGCCCTGGGGGTAGCAGTGGCCCGAGTCCTCTCCTGGATGAAGACCCCTCCCGGGCACCAGCCCCTGGCACCCTGGCCTGTGGAGCGACACAGCTGTGAGCTGGAGGAGCCACCACTGACCTGACTGGAAGGGCCTTGGAGACAGCTGACAGCATGGCTGACCCTGAGAACCCGCAGGGCCCTAGGGCACAAAGGCTGACTGACAGCAACTCCACAGGGACCAGACGACTGGTGGGCCGTGGTCAGGCACTGGGGCAGAGGGCCAGCACTCTCAGAACAGCCACAGTTGTCCTCTCTCCACACGCCGTGGAAGTCAGGATGGGACCCTAGAGTCGGCGCCAGGAACAGCTCACGGTGTGCGCAGTGCAGCCCAGCGGAGCAGGCAGAAACCAGGCTTGTGTTTATTAAGGTATCACAGGGACTCCTCGGTCCTCCAGCCCCTTCCAGAAGGCCTGTATGATTCAGAATATCAATCAGTGTTCATCCCTGGGGGAGCATGTGGGTGTAGTCAGTCATTCCATCCATCTTTTGTCTGGAGGTCTGGCCTCTGACGAATGTGGCTCCACCCACAGCCGCAATGCGTCCATCTTCTGCACGGGCACCTTGGAGGGCCGGGCGCTGTCTGACTGCCTGTATTTCTACCTAACTTAGCTGTCTGTAATACCAGCACCTGGGGACAGCGGAGGAAGCAGTAAAATCAGAGGCTGGGAGCAAATTACAGAGGGCGAGCGGGAGGGCTGGGAGATGGAGCCTCTCATTAGCCCTACTCACCGCAGGAAGGACTAAGGCCGGGGAGGGCGCAGCCCGGGCCCTGTCCCCGCGCTCTGGGGCCCCAAAGCGCTGGTCTGGCTCTCTGATTCTGCGCAGCCCCGCCTCTCTGCACGTGGCATTCCTCAGCTGTGAACTAGGGCTCAGGAGACCCCGCAGCTCACAGGGTGCGAGGTAGGTGATCAACCAAGTGGGACCAGGACACTAGAAATTGTTATAGAGTTAGATAGAAATACTATAGGCAGTCAGACAGGGCCAGGCCCTCAAAGGAGCGAGTATGGACCACAAGATACCTTGCAAATGGAGATGTATTTGCTGTGGGCCAGACCTCAAGACAAAAGACTAAGCAAATGCACCCACATACCTCCCTGGGGAGGACACCAGGGATTGATATTCTAAATAAATAGGTAGCAATCACCTTGAAGGTCACTGACCCAAACCCTTACAAGAAAAGCCCCTGTTCCATATTCACGCACACTTGCTGCATGACTTGCTTCCCCATTTGATCCTAATTTAATCGATTTTACTTGAATAATTCTTGACTGACCATAGTTTTGTCCCACCTCATGTCCACCTCGTGATTTCCCATTTTTCCCCTACCTTGGACCCACCTCACCTTCTGGTTTTGCTCCATAAAAGTCCCTAGAAGCTGGGTGTAGCGGCGCATGCCTATAATCCCAGCACTCGGGAGGCTGAGGCAGGAGGATTGTTGCAAGTTTGAGACCAGCCTGGGCTACAAAGTGAGCTCAAGGCCAGCCTGAACTGCATAGCAAGACTCTGTCTCAAAAAGATAAATAAATAAATAAATAAATAAATAAATAAATAAATAAATAAATAAATAAATAAAGCCCCTAGAAAAGACAGAGTCTTGGGCAACCCACTTAGGCCCCCTTCTGTCTATCTCTCTCTTCTCTCATGCAGAAGCTTTCTTTCCCTCAATAAATATATCCTGCTCTTAATCTCCATTGTTCTTAATTCATTCTTCGATTTTAGAGAACACGAACTGGTCCCGGATATGGTTCAGGTTGGAAGTTTCCATTTTCCTGTATCAAATGCCCTCCACACTCATGCTACATGCGCAGGTGGAGCTGCTCTACTCCATCAAGTGTGTGAATCCACTGAGAAGATCATGATTTGGGGGCCTCATTGAGAGGTGACAGGGACAGGAGGCTTCCAGGCCACCACCCCAGGGCCACAAGTTCTCTGCCTCACCTCAGGCCCAAGATAGCGAGGCCAGTGTGAGTCGGTGAATTTGTCCTCCTCTTCTCAGGCTGCCTACAGCGATGCGAGCACACACAAGCAGACACTTTATTGTAGACACCAAGTTACTTAGAAACGTTCCAGGCAGGTCAGGCAGTGCCGAAGACAGCTCTGGCTGGAGGTGCATTCCCTGACGGCCGTGATACAGGGGAAAGAAACCCCAACCTGAAAGGTATCTGGGACGAGTTTGAGTTCTCTAAAATCAAAGAATGAATTTTAGGAACAACGGAGGTTAAGAGCAGAATATATTTATTGAAGAAAAGAAAGCTTCTGTCCAAGAGAGGGACAGAGGGGGGCCCAAGTGGGTTGCCAAGGATCCTGCCTTTTCTAGGGAATTTTATAGAGCAAAACCATAAGGTGAGGCGGGTCCAAGGTGGGAAACATGGGAACTGGCAAAGGGGACATGAGGTGGGACAAACTATGGTCAGCCAATAAGATTACAAGTATAACTGTTCAGGTAAAATTGATTAAATCTGGATCAAATGGGGAAGTGAGTCATGTAGCAAGTGGGCATGAATACAGAAGTGGCTTTTCCTGTAGGGGATTGGGTTAGTGATTTTCCCCACTTTTTCAAGATGATTGCTACCTATTTAGAATATCAATCCCTAGCCAGGCATGGTGGCCCAGGCATGGTGGCGCACACCTGCAATCCTAGCACTCAGGAGGCTGAGGCAGGAGGACCGTTGGAAATTCGAGACCAGCCTGGGCTACAAAGTGAACTCAAGGCCAGACTGAACTGCACAGTGAGACCCTGTCTCAAAAAGACAAAAAACAAAAAGAATATAAATCCCTTACGTCCATCCCTAGGGAGGTATACAGGTGCATTTGTTTATTTATTTATTTATTTGTTTGTTTGTTTATTTGGTACTGAGAATCTACCTCACAACCTGGTGCTTGCCAGGCAGGCGTTGTGCCACTGAGCTATATCCCCAGCTATGTGTACATTTGTTTAATCTTTTGTCTTGAGGTCTGGCCTGCAGCAGAAGTGCCGGTCTCTCCATTTGCAAGGTATCCCATCTTCTGCACTGGCTTCTTCAAGGGCCTAACCCTGTCTGACTGCTTATAATTTTTTTTTTTTTTTTTTTTGTCTTTTTGAGACAGGGTTTCGCTGTGCAGTTCAGGCTGGCCTTGAGCTCACTTTGTAACCCAGGCTAGTCTCGAACCCGCAGTGATCCTCCTGCCTCAGCCTCCCAAGTGCTGGGATTACAGGCGTGAGCCACCATGCCTGGCAGTGCCTATAATATTTCTAACTCAGCTGCCTACAACAGTCAGGCCTCAGGAGAGAGGAAATGACTATAGCCATGTGCTTCCCCTAGGGATAAACAGCAGTGATTGATGTTCTAAAGAGGCGTCAACCACCTTGAGGGGGGAACCGAACCTCCATCCCAGGAAAAGTCTCTGTTCAGTCCATGTACCCTTGATATGTGCCTTGCTTCCCCATTTGCTCCCCATGCAATCAATATAACCTAAGTGCTTATATTTGTAATCTTATTGGTTGACTATAGTTTTATCCCACCTCATACGCATGCGTGATTTCCCATTGGATCAGTTACTCAAGCAACTATACTTGTAATCTTACTGGTTGATTACAGTTTTGTCCCACCTTAGCTGTCCACCGCCTTAACCACTCGGCCACCTTGTCCCCAAGCGTTACTTTTTTTTTTTTTTTTTTTGGGTATCGGGAATTGAACTCAGGACCTTGCATTTGCCAGGCAGGTGCTGTGCTGCTAAGCTATATTAACACCCCTTGTCCTACCTTATACCTACCTTACCTTGTGGTTTTTTCTCTATAAAACTCCCTTGAAGTACGGTGTGGTGGAACATGCCTGTAATCCCAGCACTGGCAAGGCTGAGGCAGGAAGATTGCTGCAAGTTCAAGGCCAGCCTGGGTTACAAAGTGAGTTCAAGACCAGAAAAAAAAAAAAAAAAAAGGAAAAAAAAAAGACCAGCCTGAACATCATAGTGAAACCCTGTCTCAAAAAAAGACCAAAAGCACCACAAACCCTTGAGAAGCAGGGTCCCTGAGCACCCACTTGGGACCCCTTCTGTCTCTCTAAAGACAGAAGCTTTTCTTTCTCTCAATAAATACTTCCTAGCCGGGTGTGGTGGCGCATGCCTGTAATCCCAGCACTTGGGAGGCTGAGGCAGGAGGATCACTGTGGGTTGGAGACCAGCCTGGGCTAAAAAGCAAGCTCCAGGCCAGCTTGAACTGCATAGCAAGACCCTGTCTCAAAAAGACCAAAAATAAATAAATAAATAAATAAATAAGTAAATAAATAAATAAATAAATAAATAAACTTCCCACTCTTAACCTCCCATTGTTCCCAGAATTCATTCTTTGATTTTAGAGAACATGACCTCGGCATATTGGACAGCTAACAGGTCAGAAGCTGTATTTCCCTTATATTATTTGGATTATTTGGAGGTCCTGTTATCATCCCTGTATCAACTTGGGTTGTACCTGGAAGCACTGAGGTCAGGATCTTTAGGGGTAGGAGGCAGGTCTGGGGACCATGGGAGAGTGCCCCTGGGGTGCAGGGACTGTGAGGAGCCCTGGCTGGGGTGGGACAAGGCAGGGGAGAGCCAGAGGTGGGCGGTGGGAGCTCAGCTCCACTTACTGAGGGACCATCCTGCATGCAGCACAGAAAGCATAAAACCATTTCACTCACTTGGGAAGGTGTCTGCAGGCCAGGAGTCCGGACAGTAGGGTTGGGCATGTGGCTCTGTGGCACAGCGTCTGTCTAGTGTGCATGAGGTCCCAGCACCAGAAAAAATAATCCAGATAGGGTTGGGCTGCATCGCACAATGCTGAGACATGAGTGTTTGGATGACAAGAGCGCCAGGGCCTGGGCTGGGGTGGCCAAGCACACGCTTGGCATGTAAACTAAGACTGAACAAAACTTAAAACTAAGTTCAACTGTACCAGCCACATTTCAGGTGCTCAGGACTGTCAGGCTGGGCAAACAGACACCCAGTGAAAATGCAGGGGCTCCTACTGAGGGCCTCATCTCCTGGCCCCAAGCCTCATCCGGTGGTGGGCCTTGTCTGTCACAGGGCCTGAAACCCCGTGCAGAGCGGCGGGAGGCGCTACTGACGCAGCCAGACAATGGAGACAGCATGGAGCATCACCATCAGGGCACTGCGTCTCCAGCTGACTTGGGATTTCCTCTTCTCTGGCCTTAGCTGCACATGCCAAGGGCAGCCCCGGGGCTGCTCCGTGGGTGTGCCTGCTTGCTTGCTTCCTCTACTCCTGTCACTGTTTCTGTTGAGACAGGGTCTTGCCATGTAGTTCAGGCTGGAAAACTCTCCCATGGGTCTCCACGAGGGCTGTTTCAAAGGGAGAGGGCTGGTAAGGTGCCCTGTGGAGCATTTGCCTGGCATGGAGAGGTCCTGGGCCTGACCCTAGCACCGCAAAGTACCCAAAGACAACATTCTTTATTCTTTTTTTTTTTGGTCTTTTTGAGACAGGGTCTTGCTGTGCAGTTCAGGATGGCCTTGAGTTCACTTTGTAGCCCAGGCTGGCCTCAAACTCTCAGCGATCCTCCTGCTTCAGCCTCCTGAGGGCTAGAATTACAGGTGTGTGCCGCCATGCCTGGCAAAATGCCCTATTCCAAGAGAGGGATAAGCCAACAGCTGGAAACCTCTGGAAATGAACCCAAACTCACACCCTGAATCATAAACTGCACATATATCTATGGAATGGAAAGCTACCCGGAAACATGTCACAGCTCAATAAAGCAGGGGACTTTGTACTATATTTGTGCATGGTCTGATCTCTCACAAATACACACTGCCTTTTTGTTTTTTGTTTTTTGTTTTTTTTTTTTTTGAGACAGTCTATGCAGTTCAGGGTGGCCTTGAACTACATAGCCCAGGTTGGTCTCAAACTTGCAGCAATCCTCCTGCCTCAGCCACCCAAGTTCTGGGACTACAGGTCTGTACCACTAGGCCTGACAAATAAGTATTACTTTATAGTTGAAAATTACGATTAGGCTAGGCATGGTGGTGCCTGTCTGTAATCCCAGCACTTGGGAGGCTGAGGCAGGAGGACCACTGGGAGTTGGGAGAGGCCAGCCTGGGCTACAAAGTGAGCTCGAGGCCAGACTGAACTGCACAGTGGAACCCCCTCAAAAAAACAAAAATAAAAATAAAAACAAAAAGTCAACTGAACTCCCAACATGGAGCCATTTTCGGCAGCCCAGCCTTGGGAGCAAGGAGCGTAGACTCTGTGCTGAGGGTTGGGTGGACAGGGAACCGCTACACCAGACCCCAGCCAGCTCCACTCTCAGCTGTGTTCCGCCGTCCCTTTCAGGTGTCACACGCCCGCTCTAAGTCCCCAGTGCCTCACAACTGAACAGGGCTCAGCAGCAGGCACTGCTCTTGGGCAGCCCAGGGCCTGGCCTGCAGGTTGTAGGAGGAAGGTGGGCGGGGCCTGGCACTCACTTCCTCCTCCACTGGTAACAGAGCTGCCTTCAGTGCACAGCCCCAGACTGAGAGCAGAAAGCATCTCTGCACCAGGGGTGCGCTTGCCTCGGTCCAAAGCGTTTCTCACTAGGTTAAACACCTAACACATAAATGTGGCTTTGCATGGCTGACGTTAACGCAGCCACAGCTGCCCTGGGCTGGACTCGCAAGGTGCCACTGCTACGTGCCCACCTGCTCCACTCATTCTCAGCTAAAGCCATGCACCCTATGACCTAAAGCCCTGGGCAGAGGTGCCAGGACCCCAAAGCTGCCTCCTACTAGGCCCGCCCCATCTGACACTGCACCTCGTCCCAGCATTGTCACTTCCCAGGTGCCAGCGGCCTCCATCCTGCCAGCAGTCCCCCACGCCATTAGCACAGACCTAGCCGACCCGCACCACAGCCCACAGCCGTAACAGAGCAGGGGGCGCTGTAAAGACAACTGCAGTGCAAACCAGGGCCCGCGGGTGTTGCCAGGAAGCTGGTCAGATCCAGGTGAGCAACCATATTGGGCTGCAGACCTCTGAAGCACAGATCAGACCTGAACAAATGCTGGGACCCCAAGGCCAGGAGCCAGCTCAAGGAAGCAGCCTCTGTCACTGGGGTGCTCACGGGTATCCTGCAGCCAAATGCAAGACAGGGATGGACCACTGCAAGCTACAGGGATTGCAGGAGGTCCCACGGGCAGGGCTGACGCTACCGCCACCCGTGACCAGCCAGGGAGGCCAGACACCACCATGGCCAGTGGCAACATTCCAGTGGTGACCACACTGCACCTGGACGGCTCACCCAGGTACCAGCTATGATAGAAGCTAGGGGTGGAGGTGAGTGGTATCTTTACCCTAAGTAGAGGTAGAAGTGAGCTTCAGTGAGCTGGGGTAGACCAGGCGCAGGACTTCAGCTGAAGTCTGCTCAGCCTGGGCACCGTTCATTCACAGCCAAGCTCGCACAGCCAGCAGCAGTGGGGGCAGGGGCAGGCAGGGGTATGCACGCAGACCCAGATGACCTGATCTACTCCCCTCCCCAAACTCCTGCACTGCCCCGCAAGAACCTTTAATAAAGGACTGGTCAACAGCCTTCAAAAACAGCACCTTCAGGAGCCCTCTCGCCACGGCCAAAGCCCTCAGCTCCTGGGACACATCCAGCCTTGCTGTCACAAAACCACTCAGCAGCAGCATGGTTTCTTATTTTATTTTACACTTTATAAAAAACATAAGCCCAGACACAGCCCGCCCCACCGAAAGGGAGGGGCTCACACCCTCTGGTGCAGACCCGGCCATGCTGTCTGTGCACAGCCTCAGACACCTCTCCCCTCAGCTATTTACACCTGAAGCTGGGCTTTGAAGGGCACATAAAGATGCACATCTTCCTGCCCCGCAGTGCAACAGAGCCAGGAGCAGTAGGGAGTGGAAAGCACTTCCTGTGGCACCCAACGCGTCACCCTTGGTGCATCTGATCTGAGCCACACCCGCTGGGAACCACACCTATGTGGGCACAAGGCTCCCACCCTCCTTGGCAACAGGAGAATCCAGTGTCCAGGGGCTGCCACGCTGAGGTATTAAATGTAGAAGGAAAAGATTAGTCATGTCCAAGTAGCATGCGATAAAAATTTTTAAACCAACATGGTTAAATGTTAAAAGATTTTTAGAAATCAAAATATTTATTCACATAATTGTAAGCTAAAGTCAAAGCTAATCATCTATGGCAAGGACGGAGGTGCAAGTGGCGCTGGTTTCACACAAGTCTTCTTCCTCCGGGGCAAGCGAGGAGTGGTCGGTCAGTTGCTCTTGAACAAGTCAATGCAGCTCTGCAGAAGGGAAACGTTGTTCTGGAAAAGGAAACCACGGCAAAGGTCAGGGCAGACCAGCGACTCCTGAGAGCCATCAGGCTGCACCCAAGAACGAGGAGAGCCAGGTGCGGCAGCAAGCACACACCCCACTCTCGGGAGGCGGGCTGAGGGCGCGAGGTACTGGCTGCCCAGGGAGACTGCTGCAAATGCCCGAGGGCTGGGATGGCAGCGCACTGCAGAGAGCACTGGCCCAGCCCTGGCTCCGTGTCCCGTACTGGCTTCCCCGAGCCATGGGTGAGATTACCAATAAAATCACAAGTTATAATTAACCCTAATGACTGTAAACTTGCATCCCTGAGCTCTTGCTTTAAAGAAATTTCTTTGGCAAGTGAGAGGGGGATGTAAAATGAAGATGTGTTAGATACACATGCCGATACCAACGAACATCACCCCGGGCACATTTCTATAATGTCGCCTTACAGCTCCGCCATAAAGCTGACCTGAGAAAACCAGAAAGTGAACTCGCCTGCGCTGCCCACTCCCTGCCTGAGGCCCTGCCTCACAGTTCAAGGGCAGCCACTGTCAGCTCCTCTCCGAGGGACACCAGGCTCCAGGCTGACCTAGAGGTCACACCAGGCAGCAGCCTGTAAGACGGGGAATGGAGCGCCCCTCAAAAGGCTGGACTACGGTACCCGACCCCAAAGACCCCAGTAGAAAACACCACTCTCCCATTCCTGTGCTCAACCAAGCTGCACAGGTCAAATCTACACAACAGGAAGATAAAGCCTCTGCCTGCTCTTAAACCAGGAAAGAGTGCTGGAGGGCCACTGGTAAAGGAGAGAAGTTTCTAAGCCATGGCACTGACTGAGCCCTCAGACACAACCCCTGGCAGGCACCTCCCTGCAGGGGACAGGACCTCCCCAGAACGCTCCTCCCAAAGCATTTCAAGGTGAGGGGGCAGGGGTTTTCAGCTTCCAGCAGCTAAATCACCACTGAGCACACCCCACTGCACTAAGGGTGCCAGGCCAGTGCCTGACCTCCGTCTGCAGCAGCACTTACTCTGGCGTGCTTGATTTCCAGCTCCGACATCTCAATCAGATTCTTCCTAAATGCTGCCACTCTCTTCCTTTTGAAGTTCAACAGTTCTACAGAGAGAAAAAGCTCAGTGTTTTCCAATCCAAGCCAAGCTCCATATCCACATTCACAGAACCTGCACCTTCCTTTTCTGGCAGCGCTGGGGATGGAGCCCAGAGCCTCACATGTACTAGGCAAACCTTCCTAAGGCCAATTCAAGGGCAGCCACTGCCAGCTCTTTGTGAGGCCACCTCCCCAGCCCATTTTATCTGAGACAGGGCCTCACAAAGTTGTCGGGCTGCCACTGAACCTCCTGAGATCCTCCTTCCTCAGCCTCCCCAATGTGGTAGGCTTTCAGCCAACACAACTGCAGCTGGCCCCAGTATCACTTCCATAAAAGATCTGCAAAGACATCCTGTCCTCGCAGTTTTTAAAGAACTGGGACTGGGACAGATGTCTCAGTCACTGTGACCAGGGCCTGGATAACTTAGTGAGACCCTTCCTGCAGCCAGCAGCCCGTTTCTGGCAGGAAGGAGGGATGAGGAGCAGGACAGAGGCAGCTTGCAGGTGTGGGGGGGAGGGAGGCACCCGGCTGGGCACCCACTCTTCACCATGAGGGACAGGGGACACAGGGGACACGTCACTGGATGTGCCTATGCACAAGGAGACAGACCACCAAAACCAGGGACCGCCTACTTGTGAGAGATGACCTTAGGGAAGGGCGACACAGCTAAGGTAAACAAACACTGTTTCGGGGCCAAGAGGCCACCCGACTGGAAACTCAAGCAGGATTTCTGAGATGGAAGAGCACACACACAACTGAATCCTGCGTGGGCCCGAAAACCCAGGTGTGTGCTCATAAACACGCGTGTGAGGAGGGCAAGGTTGCACAAGTGACAAAGACTGGGACGGGCACTGACAACTAGTGACTGGCAGTAGCCTCAGCTGCTTCTGTACTCGTGTGCAACTCATCCCTCTGATTTCCGCATCGAACACTAAGGGCCCAGAAGAGCGTTCTGCTCCACCTTCCTTCGCGGACTCTGAGAGCTGCTCGAATTTCTGGCAGCACTGCTGCTGGTGTGCCTCGGCCACCTTCACGTCTCGGCTCTTCAGCCGGGCCTTGTCCAGAGCTTTGTTCGAGTTCTCGTAGTCAATGAGGGCTTTGGTGCGTCTGTACAGGAGGTCCTGCGAGAGGACAGGGACAGCATAAAACCTCTGAAGAAAGCGGGACAGGCAGGTGGCGGCCAGCGCCCACACTGCCTGACCGCTACGCATGAGATATCTCTCCATGTCACAGTCACGAGATTTACAGAAGGGCGCGCAACTCAACATCTGAGAACTTTCAGAGGTTTCTATGCAGCTCAGGTGAAAAAGCCCAGAATAAAGACAAAACACACCCAGTTGCCACTGGGGGAGTCGAAGGGATGAGGCCGCCCAGCAGCCCTGCTTCCAGGAACCCACACTGTGGTCCTGCTCCCCTAACAGACTGTGGCCTCACAGGGAAGCAGAGGTTCCCACAGCATCTGTGACAGGCAGTCACGGTGCACGTGTGACACAGATTGTGCAATCTCTCAAAGTTCAAGGGGCTGGGGATTTAGCTCAGCGGCTAAAAGCGCCTGCCTGGCAAGCGCAAAGTCGTGAGTTCGGTTCCTGGTACCAGAGAAAAAAAAAAAAAAAAAAAAAAATCAAAGTTCAAGACTGGCAACTGTTAAAAATCATCGACATTACTGTATCTACTTTTATGTATGTATAAAAAATATTAAGGAAGCTCTTCTCCTGTCAAACTAGAAAATACACTATAAATTATCAGCCTAAATCTTAAAAACCTCCCAGACCACAGAAAGCCATGTGCTAAAAGGCCCACTGTGGGCCGCGGACAGGAGCACATGCCGCGCGCACACATGATCTGGAAGTGGCCCCAGCTCCTCCTGCACTACAGTGGCTGGAAAGGTGCTCAGCTCAGACTCCCGCCCGGCTGTGCCCGGCCCTCCAGCTCCGATGTACCTTGGCAGCCTCGATGTTGAGCATGTAGTAGCGGAGCAGCTCCGTCAGCTTTAAGTCCTCGTCTGAGGAGACGCGGCCCTCCACTTTCTGGTTAAGTAAGGGAAAGGTCATCATCAAGGCAGATGTCTGCAAACTAATCAATTCCTATCATCAAGGACACAAAAATCTTACCCGAAGTTTTTCAAATAGCTCAGCAACCTTCAATAGGTACCTGAAAATGTACACAAGACAAAGCTGCCATTTAAAGTCCTGAAAGGTCTATGCGATATGATCTTATCAACGCTCTAACATGTGAACCTCTCCCACCACAAACTCCCAGGACAGGAAAAGGGAAATGAAAAGCTTAGTATGGGCCTAAGGATCACACATTATTCTCATAATCAAATCCCTTCAATAAAGTGGGCATCACCAAGCCAAATGGCAAGAACCTATTGCGTGAGGACACAAGCCAAAATCCTCTCAAAGGTGACAAGATCACTATCCTGAGCAGATATTCAGCGTGACAGGACGGAAGGCAAGGACACATCTGCTGACGGCAGAGGGCCTGCTCCATCCCAAAACTGCCTCCCGCCCATCAGAACTGCCTCCCACCCATCGTGTCTCGCTGCGCCTCTCCGCTGGGACAGTGCTTTCCAAACACTCACTTCTTGATGATGGTGGGCTCCTCCAGGGCCAAGCTGTGCAGGCAGGCTGCTGTGTGGATGTAGTCGTCGGCGACACCTGCAGAGACAAGCACAGCCCTCTGCAGAAGGGAGCGGATGCGGTGGGGCCCCCACAGCTGTGAGGGGCGCGTGCTTACTTTTATGCGCCCGGGTCATCCTGTCAGCTTTGCCACAGGAGTCCTTGATCCTGTTGTAGTAGTTAACCAGGAAGTTCTTCTCCTGTTCAAAGAAGTCGTCCACCTCCTGGGAGGAAGGAAGAAGGAACACAAGCAGAAACCCGACACGTGAAGATGAGCTTTATACCAGAACGAACAGTACAACAGCAAGTTGGAATTTATACCTTCACACATTGGGGACCTCTAAATCTAAAGGGTACTCCCAGGACCAGCAAAACTGGGCACACACAGGAAACATCAAGAGACAGAACCATTCTGAGGAGTATTTTTGCCAGTGCCAGGAATGCAGGCACCAAGACCCAGCGAGTCTGCTCTGGGCAGTGGTCCTCCAGGTGGGTGCTCAATGCATGCTGGAGGACTGGTTAGCTTTTAACCTGGCTTGCTTCAGTCTGTGTGGCAACTCTGCTCATCAAGCTGGCGCCACCCATGCCACAGTTCACAGACACAGGGCACCCACGACCTTGCCCTGTGCCAGTCTCCAAATTTCTGCTGCTGCCCTCCCTCCTTGCCAGGCCTAGAGGGGCAAAGCCTGTGTAGGGAGGAGCCCGTGTGAGAGCCGTACAGCTTCGGGTGGGTGAGGAGAGCAGGAGTCACAGCTGGGGCAAGAGGGACCCAGTCTAACACTTGCATGGTGCTGCCCACAACCAACAGGTGAAATAAATTTTAATATTTCATGGATCTAAAAATGTCATTTCAGACCAACGTGAGCAAGACACTTTCTGTTCTTTTCTTTGTACCAAGTCCTTCAAATGCAGCAGATAAACAAAACAATCTGTGGTGCTGTAACTGTATCACCACTGGCCACTGGAGAATGGCACACAAGACTCACCTTTCGCCTTATTCCACTTTTTCTTTTTAAAGACAGGGTTTCACTATGTAATTCAGGCTGGCCTCGAGCTCAATGATCCTCCTGCCTCAGCCTCCTGAGTGCTGAGAATACAGGCGTGCACCAACACACCCCACTCATTCTGCTTTCTCTTATTTATTTGTCTTTTTGAGACAAGGTCTCACTATGCAGTTCAGGCTGGCCTTGAGCTTACTTTGTAGCCCAGGCTGGTCTCCAACTCTCAATGATCCTCCTGCCTCAGCCTCCAGAGTGCTGAGATTACAGGCATGCGCCACCATGCCTAACTTTTTTCATTCTGCTTTTTAGAAGTGAGTAGCCTCTGTCCTTGTAGAGGAGAAAACTAAAGACTCTAGTGGCAAGGTTCACCTCAGCCCTGAGAGAGGACAAGGCTGTGCTGGGGAGGTGACAGCCAGGGGATGAGCAGCCTGTGTCGACTCAGCTCAGGCACTCCCAAAGCCTTGCATGTGGAGGCCAGGTGCTGGGGTGCTGTGCGGAGGCCCATCTGCCCACGCCTCCTTCTGCCCTGGGAGTCAGAGACCGCGAGGCTGAACAGAAGTCACCTCTTCTCTAAGCTCCGGCGTCACAAGGACCTGTAAGGCCACTTATTCCCAGTGATCTAGAATATCCCCAGCCCAAAGCCCTTACCTTAACTCCAGAAAAGAGAACTTCGTCAGCACTCTTCACCACACTCTTGAAAAACCCACCAAACACCTCTTTGGTGTTCTTCCGCCTGACGCTTAGCTATGAAAGGAAATCCCAAAAGACAAGTTATCTTATATGGTTTTCCTAGGGATCCCACACCGGTCCTGTGTATCCCCAGTACCCTCTACTAACACAGCAGGAGCACCAGCCTTGACTGGGCCGGCCCACCCAGAGCCCTAGGCTCCCAGGGATCTGTGCAGCTGTGCAGTGCTAAGCTATTGGCTCCCTGGCCCTGGCCATAGTCACCGCGCTGCTCTAGCTCACACTATTAGGCTCTCAGTGTCAGGAAATACTGAAGAAATGTGCACACTGGGGCTTGCCTCACACTAACTCTAAAAACTTTACCAGTGAGTTTTTAGTTGCCCAGGCTAGACTCAAACTTGCGATCCTCCTGCCTCAACCTCCTGAACATCTGTGCAGATAGGCTCATACCACCTACTGGCTAAAGCCTATTTTTAAAAGCCCAACCACACATTTAATTTAAAGGACCACAAAAACAGAATAAAATTGCCTTACATCCTGATCATATTCCAGGAAAACATGGAAGTTGCGGTCTTTACTGAGAACGGGGTGAGAAGAGAGCCGCTGAAGAAAGACTTCATGGGAGGACACAGTCTTCTTAAAGACAGCAAGGTACTCCCTGCAAAAACACCACAGGACCCTGCTGGCACACCGCTCCCTGCTGACGGGACTGCTCCACCCATCCCACTTAGAATACCTCCCCTAAACCAGCACAATATTTTGGCCTAACTTGGTCTCCAGTCAGGGACTAAATTCAGAAATGCAGGGAACAAACAAGTCGGGGAGGAAGTGGTGCTGTATGGACCTGCTGGACAGGCCAGGCCTAAGCCCATTTACACCCAGCCACTGGGACAGCCCAGCCGCTCTGGGCAGCGTGGGACCCAGCAGGACAGGAAGGAGCTGTGGAGATGGCGCCCAAGGCCCTCACACCTACCCCTGCAGAGGGCTAGAATGTTCTGAGCCAAGAGGGGCACGAAAACCCAGCCCCAAAGACCACCTCATTATCTGCTAACCTTTCAAGATACTGAAATGGTACTATATGTGATTTTAGAGTTCACATTTGGCTTGTCTGATTTTCATTTTAAAGCCAAATACTACTTAAAGGGCATTAGTTCTCAAGAATGCAAGCCTACAACTATGACACAGATTAAAGAATCCATTTTTGCTCAAAAATTACCACTAGTTTAGAATATGCTGCCTGGGGCCCGGCCCCTCCTATGAACATCAAAGCAGTTACTTGGAACATCCTAGCAGCACTTGCAGCAATCTAGTTTTTCTTGTACTTCTAGTAACCAAACTTCAAGGGGAAAAAATCTTGCTATCAGCAGCCTGAATATGTATAATAAGCCAAGTGTGATGCTACGCATCTGTTATCCCAGCACTCTGGAAGCTGAAGCAGGAGGATTGCCATGAGTTCGAGGCCAGGCTGGGCTACATAGCAGTAGAAAGCCCTTGCCTCAAAACAAAAACAAGAGAAATACATAAAGGGTTCATTTCTTCACTGTTCAGGCCCACAGCCCTAACAGGTACAGCCCGAGAGGAGGAAAAAGCAGTCTGCACTGTAAGTGACCACTAGGAGCATATCCCACCCTCGGCAAAATGCAGTGTCCTAACAGCAGCAGGCAGCTAAGAGCTACACTGAAAATAAAAACCCAAGAGAGCTTGGCTTCAGGTTCTCCTCTGGCGCACATGGCACCGTTTTGCTGCCTCTCAGTGGTGCAGCCAGTGAGAGCACTTGCACTTACGCCTCCAGCTCCTGCTTCATCTTGGCAAATTCCTCCTTGGTCATGGACCCTTCCCCCTCTCCCAGCTTCTGCATCTTCTCTCGAGGGCCATCGAAGTCTGGCTTTGTAGGAGCCGGAGGGATCTGCAGCAGGGACAGGGGCAGTGAGCATCGCGCCCATCAGTGCCCGCCATCCACCCACACCTCACCCCCGCCGGATGAAGACTGTGTGTTCAGCTACACACACCGCGAGAGTCGCAGCTTCCAGACACTTTGACACCAGCTTCAAGTGTGTCGTATAACCAACGTCAATATAAAAAGGAACCTTTCTAGTTCCAGGGGGTAATCAAGAGTGTCACTTAGAACAAAAGCAACTTTTCTACAAATACCAAGCACTGACTTTGTTCAGTAAGTCATCTGTTACTAAGTCAGCATTTGGTAGATTCTTGGTCTCCTGGCAGCTCAGGATGCACTTAATCCTCATCTGCAATCACCCCTGTTCCTGTAGGCAAGGGTTAATCAAGAGCCCCCTTTGCTCTGCGGCGCTAGAGAAATCTTACTGCACACTGTCAGCAATGCTAAGGTTTCCTAGAAACCAATTCTACTGAACTCAGAGAACCACCGAACTGAAAGGTAGGTAAGATTTGTTTTTGTTTTTTTTTGTTGTTTTGTTTTTTCTCCGGTACCGGGAATCGAACTCACGACCTTGCGCATGCCAGGCAGGCGCTTTTGCCGCTGAGCTAAATCCCCAGCCCCCAGGGTAGGTAAGATTTGAATCATGAAACTGTTGACCTTCTCACAGTGTACAGTGCTATGTGAGCCTCCCACATTGTTCTCCACATATTTCAGACTTCACCGGTGATGGAGAAAACAAACATTCTGGGCTTTATTTCCCTTTCTAAATAAAGTGTACTCACAATAAGCCCAGCGTAGTCTGTCGTTTCAATGAGAGTGTCATGTAGCCACACAAAGTCCTCATGTTGCCTCGTAACAGAAAACTCTGGACTCTGAAACGCAGGCAGTGTGGTCTGTGGAGACAAGGGAGCTGTTGACTGCTAAGCACCACCTGATGAGACGCCCTGACCAGCACTGTGGGAAAATTCTGCCTAAAACACCAGTCAGAGCCCATAAAGAACAAAGCACTCAGCAGTTAGGAGGCTGAGGCAGGAGGCTCACTGCAAGTTCGAGGCCAGCTACATCGTGAGTTCAAGGACAGCCTGAACGACACAGCAAGATGGTGTCTCAAAAAAAGCAATACTACTGCATGTCCCTATCAAGAAACCTAGTAGCCAATACTCAAAACTAATTGCTAAGGATATTTTTTAAAAAATAAAGTCTCTCCTTTTAAAGCCTCCCATGAACATCCAACCAGTGACAAGAGGTCGGGCGTGGTGGCACACGCCTATAATTCCAGCTCTTGGGAGGCCGAGACAGGAGGATCTTTGTTCAAGACCAGCCTGGGCCACAAAGTGAGCTCAAGATCAGCCTGAACTGCATAGTGACAGCCTGTCTCAAAAAGACAAAACAAAACAAAAAACCCAAAGTGACCAATAAAAGAAAAAGTCCCAGGAAATTGAAGCCAAAGGCGCAGGACCTAAGTCATGGGTAGGAGTCATGCTAACTGCCCCAGGGCTTAACTTATGCTCACCGACATCAGCAAGCAAGGTGATCGAGGTGGCAGGTGCATCTCAGCAGCAGCATGCACCCTGCGGACAGCACTGTACCCACTTCAGCTGGACAAGTCTCTTCCCACATCCAACATGGAAGCATGGCAGCCACGCACCCTCACTCACCTTGGTGTGCACTGTGAACTTGACCTTGTCCCTCTCGCTCAGTGCATCAGGTATGTCAATTTGCAGTGAAGGGTCGACGTTCAGGTCCACAGACACAGATCTCAGCTGAAACGGTATTTTAATTATTTGTCTCATCATTTTAGTCCTAAATAGTATCCTTCAAAAGTGCAAAGCAGCCACTGAAAAGCAGTGTACAGATAAGATATTGAGGGCAAAGTCAGAGCTTTATTTGGAAGGGAGGGGAAACCTGTTTTTCAGTCCAGGTGTCCGAAGTGCTCTTGTCATCCGAACAAAGCCACTGTATGATTCTAGCACCAGGTGCAGCTGATGAAAAATACACTTACACATACCTGACTACACAGTAAGGTTTCACTAGATGAGAATAAAAAAGCTCGACTTCTCACACAAATCCTCAAGTACAGAAACATTCAGGAAGCATTAATCAAACCATGTAAAGATGTTTTTTCCAGTACTGGGGACAGAACCTATGACTTTCACACTGAGCCATGCTATCAGCCCTTCTTTAAATTTTTAGTTTTGAGACAAAGTCTCACTGAACTGTCTAGGCTGGGCTCGAACTCGAAAAAAAAAAAAAAAACAAAAAACCTGTGGTTCTCCCGTCTCGGCCTCCTGGACTGCTGGAATTACAAGGGCACCACCATGCCCAGCTCATAGATCTGAAAATGTCCAGAGACTAGGAAAACCTAACTAGGAAGATGACAGAACCATCTGGTGGGATGGACAGATAAATGAGCCTGTTTATATTCAGACTGCTCCTGACAGCTAAGACATCAAGACAGAAAGGGGTGAAAAAAAAAAAAAACTGCCCTCAGCAGAAAGCGGAAGCCCACCATGGAAAGCACAAGTGGGAGTTCCATGTGAGCTGGAAATTTAGGGGGAAAACTATACAACCCTACTTTTGCCAATTTAAACATTTTTCTTCAGAGTAAGACAAGCAGTACAGGCAAACGCAGTTGAATGGTTTTCCCTCTCAATTTACTTAATTCTCAGTATCAGGTGGTCAGGTCCGGCTTCCCCGTTCTGCTTTCTGTTCCTACTGCTGAGGTAAAGCTGCCCAGACCATTAACACAGAGAGAGCTAGAAACGTACTTCTCTCCCCCATGTACCTTCTAAGCACTTCCTCTTTCTTTAAGCACTATGACTTCCAACATGTTTCTTCAAACTATAAAAATACAGCAGCCCTATGATAGCTTTCCTTCAAGTTTCAACTTCTGTCAGCGGAACACTGACCATAGCACCAGCTACTAATAACATCACAGTATAATCAATCCAAACCTCAGCCCAAACGCCTTTTCTTCCCCATGCCTTCTTGAAAACTGTCATGAGCCATGTGCTCTTTGGTTTATTGTTCACATGGCCATTTCTGAGATCTCTGCACAAAAATAAAGCTTGGTGGGTGGGTGGGTGTGGTACCACATGCCTGTAATCCCAGCACTGGGGAGGCTGAGGAAGATCACCATGAGTTTGAGGCCACCCTGGGCTACACAGCGAGGTCAAGACCAGCCTGGACTGCACAGCGAAACCCTGTCTCAAAAAACCAAAAATAAGTAAATATATAAAGCTTGGAAGTCAGGGACACTTCACTGTATCACAAATGACCCTGGCTCTCATAGAGTCCGGATAAAAGCTTCTTTCTTCCTGAGAAATAAAAACCTACACAGATGCAACGTGACTGTCCCAGAACACTAGTGACACCACCTATTCTGCGCAATCAGGGCCGGAAGGCCAAGTGCTGAACCGAGGCTGCCTGGAGAGTGGGATGGGCACTGGAGATGCACTTCCCGGAGCACTGCACAAGTGCTAGCTCTCCAGATTCATTTCCTAAGGAAGTCACAGCCCTGACCTCCAGTTAGCTCAGTGTGCTAACGATTCCACTCTGCTCACTACAGAAGCAAATGCAGAATGAGGGTTACACAACCCAAAGTGGTTATAATCAAGTAAATAAATAGGATTCATTCTGGTACCACAGTTAGGGCTGGGACGCTTGCCTAGCATGCATACATAAGGCCTGGGGCTTGACCCCTAACACCATATGTACAAATTTTTTTTTTAAAAGAACAGAGGTTAACTATAGACTTTAAAGGATTAGAGAAAAATAGTAAGAGGTTTTTTTTGAAAACGGCCCCTCCAGCAGCCATCTCTGCCCAGCACTGGATGTGACAGCCTCCACTGCCACGCAATCAGCTGCCATGCAGCCACACTGGGGCCACAGAAGCAGCTGACAGGAATGTAAATCCAGTCACCACAGAAATCAGTATGTAGGGCCTTCACAAACCAGAACTGCAACTCTGCAGGACCCTGTGCATGCATACAAAGCGACTATAGGAGACCTATACCATGAACTGCAGCCAAGACCCAGAAGTAGCCTAGGAGCCTGTGAATGGATGAAGGCATGAAGAAAATGTGGTGCACACAATGGAGTACTACTCGGCCATAAAGAATGACATTACATCATCTGCAGGAATGGATGGAACCAAAAGCCACAACTTGGATGAAATTGACCAGACTGAGAAAGAGGAGTATGGCGTGGTTTCTCTGATATGTGGAATCTAAGAAGATAACATACAAGGAGGGGCACTGTTACAAAGGGTTGTCTGGGAGGGTAAGGGGGAAGATGATCAAAACATACGCGTGGAGGCAACACCACACTGAGCTCCGAACTTTGTTAAATTACTAAGCACTAACAGAACGTTAAAAACAAACCCCGAGAATGCTCTCAAAGGTTAATGGCAAAGTTCCCCAGGCAGCCAGGTCCCCAAGGACACCCTCTAGCACCAAGTAAAATGGCCCAGACAGGACAGCAAGCCCCAGTAAGTCCAGCCATTCCACAGTCTGAGACAGGAAGAGCCCAAGTTCAAGCCCAGCCTAGACAACTTCAGACCTCAAAAAAAAAAAAAAGTTATGAAATGCTTAGATTTGCTAGATTAGCATCTGGGGGCTGGGGATTCAGCTTAGTGGCACAGCGCCTGCCTGGCAAGCACGAGGTCATGAGTTCAATTCCTGGTACGGGGGCGGGAACTAGCATCTGAATCCTCACTCCACAGTTCTGTGACTCAATGTTCAGCATTCCTTCTTATACTTAGTCAAAGAAATCAACATCCTACAGCACTGTTCCGCAGTACTGCGCTCAACAAAGAAATCACCAGGCTCCAGAGAGGTTATCTTGTTCCCTCTCAGAGCGCCATTATCAAGTCCTGCCGCCTACCAGACTGTCCTGCCTGAGTGGCTGTTATCTCAAATCAGTGGGAAAGGGCTGGCCTCAGTTCTGGTCTTCCTGTCTCTCAGATCCCACACAAGTCTACTTTAAGAATCAAATGTAAAGCCACACCCACTTTTGAATAGTGGAATAGTCAGTTTAACAACTGACTCCTGCAGACTTCCCTAGAAAACCCTGCACTCTACAGCCCATGTCTCAGACTGCTCCCTCACTGGATTGGTCCTTACAGTAAGGAGCAGTCACCTCCTCGCAGAAGAAACAAGGGGGAAGCAGCACCGCTTCCCTTCGAAAGCCAAGCTGTGGGAAAGTCAGGACATTTCTGGCCCAGCACCAGGCACTTGCTGAGGACAACCACCACTGGACATTCACTCTGGGTCCTAATCTCACTTCTGATTCTCTATTCATCAGTGAAGTTCCCTCTTGTAGAGGTCTTCATGGCTCCTCGATGGCAAAGGACACCTCTGTGGCTGACTGGAAAACCGCACTGGCTTAGCCCGGTGCCACACAATCAAAAAGACAGAGGCAAGCTCCACAGCAAACTGTGGCTGGACTGCTGGCCACTTTAACCATTTTATGAACATGCACAATGTGGCATAGGCTGGGCCGGGGATATAACTCAGTGGCATAAGCGCCTGTCTGGCAAGAGTAAGGTCCTGAGTTCAATTCCCAATACAGGAAAAAAAAAAAAACCGATGTGGCACAGGCCTATAATCCCAGCACTGGGGAGACTGCGGCGAAGACTCTCCAGGAGCTCAAGCCCAGCTTGAAGTACACAGTAAGACCCTATTTCAAAAAGCAAAAAAAGGGGCTGGGGATTTAGCTCAGCGGCAAGCGCAAGGTCGTGAGTTCGGTTCCCGGTACCGTAGAAAAACCAAAAAAAAAAAAAAAAAAAAAGCAAAAAACGTTAAAAATGTTTTGGTGCTATATGAATATTGTTGTCTTCCCATCCCAAAGACAACTATAGCTTCATTTATACTCTCCCGACATCTCACTATAGCAATGGTGCACGAGAAGTAGACCCAGCTCTAGCAGGTCACTTGGTCTCATCCCCGCCCTCCCTGGCTGTACCTTCGTGTAACTGAGGCCTGCGATGCTAACTGCTCCCTCAAAGACACCAGTGCAAGACTTTTGACCTCAGGCCACTACCACTAACAGACAATAACCACAAAACAGGTGCAAGCTCAACAGAAAGCAGAAGGGCTGCAGCGAGTGATCAGATTCCACCACTCATCTTGGTGGGTGGGACGGGAGCCCCACCCTGCCACCTCCGACCGTCCTCCTGCAGGCCCAGCACTGGGCACCCACAGCAGAACGCTGCAGGCTGCGCAGCACTGGGGGCCACATGGCCCAAGTCCCTAGAACAGGAACAGGGGCTTAGAGGAGGTCGGTGCGGCGCTCTCAGCGAATGGATAAACTGAATCATCACTTCACAAAGCTGCGAGCCTGTGCACCAACATGACCGATAAGAGACCACGTCTGATTACAACCTTAAATAATTAGCTCATGTCAGGAATGCCATTTAATTATGAGGTACCCACAATTTCCATATCAGTTCGCAAAGCTGTATGATCTCTAAGGCTCTAACTCAGAAATTTTAGTGGGAAATCAGCACAAGACCACAGAGAACGCTAACCAATGAAAGAGAAAAACCACGCCACAGGGCCCCTGTGACAGACCAACCTGGTCCCAGCGACACCCACCTGTGCCTACAGATATTCTGGGGTGTCACGTCTGGAGGACAGGAGGCGACTGTCACAGGGAGAGGCTGGAAATGTTGCTAAACACCTACTGTGCCCACAAGACAGGCAAATGTCTGGCTTAAACTAAGTGGATATTAGTCACGAGGTCTCAAGCAAGCATGCAGATTCAGAAAATTCTCTAAGAGCCTACTGCCCACTGCACTTCCTGTAGTCAGAAAGACTGAGCACATCTTGACCTGATAAGCAGTCACAAATGGGGACCAAGGACACTGTGTGCAATCACTGATCCAGAACTAAGCGTGGGCAGCTGTGATAAGCTGAACTTCCTGAATATAAAGAAAAGAGAAGTCACATGAGTGTGCTGAAGAAACCCTCAGGCCGTAAATTGCAAAACTGTTAAGTGTGGAGTTGTTGCAGCATGAGGCGAAGTGCAGGACGACCCTGGGAACACATTGCAGGCCGTTCCTGTGCCACTGCCCTGCATGGGGTGGCTTCCAAGCTGGCACAGGCACAAAGACCATGCCTGGGAACCATTGTGGCAAACACTGGAGATACTACCTGCCCAAACCCATGGAGCTAGTTGAAGAAAGTCCAGGCCAAGTCAATGTGGTCAAGGTTTTTTTGTCTTTGTGAGACAGGATCTCACTATGCATTCAGGTTGGCCTGGAACTCACAACGACCCTCCTGCTTCAGCCTCCTGAGTGCTGGGATTACAGGTGTGCGCCACCATGCCTGGCTAGATTTGGTCAAGGTTACCACCCAGGGCTCGCAGAGCAAGGAGAGGCAGTGCTTTCCTTCCCCGGTGCATTCACTGGCAGAAGCCTGAAGCTTTCCAGGACCAGAGCCCAGGAGTCAGACTGCACACCCATTGGACACCTCGGGTCACACTCCAGACCCTCAAGGCACTCAGGGACCACGTGGGCAGGGCACACACATAAATACGATGCCCAGCTACTTTTTGGCCTGCAGAGTCTAGAAGGTGCAATACGACTAGAGAAGTTGAACTTATTCTTATGAGCCATGTTCTTTCTGCATAATCCCAAATTTCCTCCTGCCTGATAAAATTCCCAGACATCTGAGAAGTCTCACCGTCAGTGTGAGAGGCAGGCAGCACCATTTCCTTAGCTACCATACAGGTGGGGCCCAACCCTGGTCTAAGCAGGTGCAGAGAACTAGGAACACAAACTATGCAAGTATCCCACTGAACTCTGCTATTCAAGGAAGGACACAAACCAACACCTTCAGCTAAAGCACTTATACAAAACTGAATTGTAGCAAGGTGTGTGATGCGTGAAGATGAGGCAGGAGGATCAAGGTCAGCCTGGACTACATCTAGCCTCAACAATATAGCAAGGCCTTGTCTCAAAGAAAAACAACAAAAATGTAAGTGTCGCTGGGCGTGGTGGCGCAAGCTTGTAATCCTAGCACTCGGGAGGCTGAGGCAGGAGGATCATTGCTAGCCTGGGCTACAAAGCAAGCTCAAGGCCAGCCTGAACTGCAAAGCAAAATCTTGTCTCAAAAAAACCCCCACAAAAACTAAATAAATAAAAATGTAAGTGTCTAAGCACCAGATACAGCTCAAAACTCCGTTAGTTTTGCTTAGTTTGCCAAATGAGTACCCTATTACTGTTCAAACTTTTCAAAAATTGCATTCCCTATTATTTTAACCCCATAAAAACTCCAACCGAATGATCAGAATATATAAACATTAAGCACAAAAACGTAAACACCTCAGTTCTCCATCAAAACCATATCATGCTGCAAGTTTGCTCAAGGCTTGGCCTCCAGGTCACTATCTCAAACAGCCACA
Source organism: Chinchilla lanigera (assembly GCF_000276665.1). Taxonomy (NCBI): domain Eukaryota; kingdom Metazoa; phylum Chordata; class Mammalia; order Rodentia; family Chinchillidae; genus Chinchilla; species Chinchilla lanigera. The sequence continues at coordinate 26,803,200 of NW_004955415.1, forward strand.
AACTCTCTGGTTAACTCATCACCCACCACTGCAAAGCGCCAATTTGCACAGGCCAGGCAGCAAAATGAAGCTGTGCTAGGTAATTTATAGCTAAAAAAAAGGGAGGCAGAATAAGACTATAGACACTAAAACCCGGAGGCAACCGATACCCTGTTATCACTCCTCCCCATTTTGCTCAAGACCAAGAGAGTAAACTGTTTTAAAAAACCACTCTCACCTACTAAGGTGGGACGCTGGGCACTCAGTCCTGATACTACCAAGAAAGTGAAAAGGAAAGATACTTTACTGGGGGAAAAAAACAAAACACAAAATGACTACCAAACGCCCTATCCGGTACGGTTTAGGCAGAACTTGGGTCTCAAGTTCTCACTTTATTCAACCAAAACAAATCTCTCAACTTATTTTTTTACAGGCAGCAGATTTTACTAAACATAGAAAAGCTTTATCAAACGTAAGAAAAGAATCAGGTAGGAAAAGCAGCATGCCCCACAGCGTGGGTGGCCACCCTGCAAGAGGGAACACAGTGGCCTCTCAACTTTTATTGTGGCCTTAAACTATGTAGCCCAGGCTGGGCTCGAACTAGCGGCAATCCCATTTCAGCCTTCCAAGCACTGGGATTACAGGCATGCGCCACCACACCGGTCAACTTTCAAAGAAATAAAACATCTGATCAAAACCTTCCCTGTCTATCCTGTCGGCACAATCCACTTGCTCAGGTGCACAACTCTGGTATTTACTACTTTCTAACAAATGGTGGCTTCATGCAAAGATCAAGGTGGCTCCTGAAGTCAAAGTTTTCAACATGACTCCTAGGTTCTTAAATTGGAGACACCTAGGATTTTTAGATTTCCTTTAAAGACGATTCCACATAGAACACTATGGCTCACAACCTCTACGCAATGCGAAACTAGTGGCTCAAATTCCAAGGAGCAGTAAGAATGAAGACCTCTGTATCTCTGACAACAGCAACCTTAGCTTACTGTATCAGTAATAAGCTCAAAATACAGGCGGCCTGCCTGGGGATTACAATGATACACAGGCCTTAAAAACAAAAGTCGAAGCCCAGCGTGGTGGCGCACGCCTGTAATCTCAGCACTCGGGGGGCTGAGGCAGGAGGACCATTGCGAGTTTGAGACCAGCCTGGGCTACACACTGAGCTCAAGGCCAGTCTGAACTGTATACTGTGAGCCTGCCTCAAAAGAAAAAAAAAGTCGAGAGCCAGGCAGGGTGGCACTCACCTGGGAGGCTGAGGCAGGATTGCCACGAGTTCGGGGCCAACCTGGACGACACAGCGAGCCCGTCTCAAAAAGCTAAAAGGACAAGCTAAGTATTTGAGCATCTACTAAAAATCAGTTCTCACGACACACGTAGTTGTAAGCAACAGGCCACAACTGTGTGACTTGATGGAAATTTCCCCAGTTGCTGAGCATTTTCTACCAAGCGCACGCCTGTAATCCCAGCACTGGGGAGGTGGTGGCAGGAGGATCGTTCCAAGTTCGAGACCAGCCTGGGCTACAAAGTAAGCTCAAGGCCAGCCTGAACTGCATAGCGAGACCCTATCTGAAAAAGACAAAAAAATTAAAATAAAATAAAAATTTAAAAAGCAAAAAAAAAAGCTTTTTCTGAAGGAGGGCAGGGGGCATTTAGAGGCAACAAAACCACCGCCATTTCTTGCTTGTTAAGTGGATTTCAAGCTCATCTTCCAGTTACCAGAGACCCAAGAGAAGTATTAATTCTTCTGTCTTTCACAAGGCCTCGCTGTGCAGTTCAAACTGGTCCCGACCTCATGGCGATCCTACTGCCTCGCCCTCCCGAGTGCGGGGACCACGGCTGTCCACTACCACGCTAGGCAGAAGTCTCGGTGCCAGACTGTTCTGAGGTCTCCAGGGCGAGCCCGAGCCCGGCCAGGGGTCTGCTGGGCACCGGGCGCGGGCGGGGACCCCCGAGGGTGCCGCGGGCCTGGCCCCTCCCCAGCGGGAAGATGGGGGTCCCCAGCTGTCT
>NW_004955415.1:26805395-26847121 GCF_000276665.1 Chinchilla lanigera
GGGCCGCCGGGCTGTGCGAGGAAATAAGAGGCTGGGCCGCCGCCGCCCGAGAGCCTCTCGGGGGCGGCCGCGGCCCCGCCTCCGCCGGCCTCCCTGCCCGACGGCGGCCGGCTGCCTAGCGGTCAGCCACCTTCCCAGAAACCCCGGGAGCAGGCGAGCGACGCGCCACGCGCTCCTCTAGAGGGGCCTCTCCCGTTCCCGCCGCCGTCCATCTTGGAGCCGGGCAAAAAAATTAACGCAGGGCCTAACCTCGCTCCGCGACAGGTGGGAACCGAAGACCGAAGGACCACGACGGGGACGTACAGCGACAGTCACCCTAACCGCATGGGTGCCTCAAGAAAGAGCGCGCGCTTGTGCAGGGGGGGAATTTATGGCTCAACCCGACTCCAATATGGCGACCGGGGCTGACGTAGCACACTCTCGCGAGAGCAAAAGCTCGCGATTTGGAGGACCCGCGCTTCCGCCTCGGGGGCGGGATCCCCCACAGATGGCGGGTCTGTAGAGGCAGACCTGCAGTGAGGGGGCAGGGCCTGAGCGCCGCAGTGCATTCTGGGGCTGCTTCCCTGGGGCGGGACCTAAAGCCAGGCCAAAGCGCGGGAATGATAAAAGTACGGGTCGCGGAGGCTCTTCGCGCTCCGGAGTTACACAGAACGTGGTGACTTCCGAGGTACTACCCCCGTGGTAACCGTGCCTTTTTCTCTCTTCCCGAATCCAAGCCCCCGCCGGAGGACGCGACCGGCGCGCTGTCCCGGGCATGTCCAGGACATGAGAACTGCGATCGCGATGGTGGCCAGGCCAGCCCCGACCTGCGTCGAGGCTCGTGACCCTTTAGACGTCGGGATCCGCGCCTGAAACGGGGTCAGAAGCGGACCCGCCGCGAGGGTGTGAAGAGGGAATGAGAATATCAGTGCAGAATGTGTCCCGGAGAACTTGGCGTGGGGGCGTCGCCATCCCCGCCCCCCTATCCTGCCCTCGCTTTCCTTCGGTGAAGATCAGGAACGTCTTGCCCGGGCTCCCACCAGTTGTCATTTAATAAGTGGCAGCCCTTCAGCTATTGATGAGTGTCTCTTAGGAAGTAGCTTTTTCCAGACGTGTCCAGAAAGGATCCAGGATACAATTCTGATACAGTCGTTCCAATGCAGCGTTCCCTTTGTTGGCTCAACTATAATGCCTCTGTACCTAACGCTATTTTCTCTTAATATTTTAATAGGGATCCGAACTCTGAAAGGTACTCCACCTTGCAAACAGACTAGAGAAGCTCAAGCCAGCTGAAGATGAAGGCATTGCAGACCATTTGCAAGCAGCTCAGGGGGTTTTCTGTAGAGCCAGCCCTCCTTGCTGGTTTCTGCACTTCCTCTTATTCCTGTGGCCCGAAGAAGAAAAACCCTTACGAAGAAGTGGACCAGGCCAGATACTCTCGGTTAGTAAGGTCGGTCTTGTCCTTCCGAGACCCCGTCCAGACTCCAGAATCGCTGCTGGAGGAAGATGCCTTACTCTTTGGACCTGTGAGTAAGGCTAAGCCCGCAAAGCAGGAGGAGGCCAGAGCTCCCCGGAACTGGTTTCCTATCTTCAATCCTGAGCGGAGCCTGAAACCAAACACAGGGCAGCCTTCAGCTCCTTTGAAAATCCGCCTGCAAAGGAATTCGATACCAAGTGTGACCCGGGTCCTGCAGCGGACTATGACTGCGGAACAGATTTTCTACTTGGAGAGGTGGAGACAGCGAATGATTCTGGAGCTGGGCGAAGATGGCTTTGCAGAATATACTTCAAGTAATTCCCTTAATTCTGGTTCTGTGCTCGCTGTGCTTTCTAGAATATAGAGCTTTGGCGTCAAAAGATGATGAGGCTCTTTAGAAAACACTTTACTAGAAAGGAACTACTGGACTTTCAAATAATTAGCCTTAACTAGTGCTTCGTATATGTGAACTCAATCCTTATGACAGGCCCACGAAGCATAGATGTATTATCCTTATTTTAAAGCAGAGATCAAATAATCTGACTAAATATGTAAAATGCATTTGTTTGGTAAACTATAAGCAATATCAGAGTTGCTTGCGTTTTTCTTTTTTTCTTTTCTTTTTTTTTTTTTTTTCTTCTTTTTTTTGCCGTACCGGGGATCAAACTCACAACCTTGCACTTGCCAGGCAGGCACTGTGCCACTGAGCTAAGTCCCCAGCCCCTATTTTTTTGGGCTTTTTGAGGTAGGATTTCGCTCTACAGTTCAGGCTGCCCTCAAACTCACTTTGTAGCCCAAGTTGGCCTCACAGTGATCCTCCTGCCTCAACCTCCCAAGTGCTGGGATTACAGGTGTGTGCCACCACGCCTGGTACTTGTTTTTCTTGATAATGCAAGTCAGTTGCTTGCTGGCAGGATTCGGGTTGTTTGGTAAGCATTCTGTGCAGAATCAAGTAAATGCCCACTTGACAGTTCGATGTATCAGTGTGAACTGATGGTGAATTTAAAAGCCCAGACATGAAGCAGGAACAGCAGTGATCTAGGTCAGTTGGCCTAGTTAGATGTTCTTGGTTAAGAAATAAACTTGAGCCTTTAAGTCCTACCTCAGATAAGCAAGGAAAACAGCTTCCCTAAAAAGCGTACTCCAGTGAGAACCAGACTGTTGACGTGGATCAGTGAGGTAGTCCGTGAGGGCTACCTGGTTGTCCTTGGCTACAGACATTCCTTACCTTTTTTGTTTTTTTGATGCTGGAATCAAACGAGGACCTCACACTTGCCAGGAATGCGCTGTGCCGCTGAGCTGTATCCCCAGCCTCATTTTTTAACTTTTGCTTCCTCAAGAGCAGCACCCTGCCGGCACACAACCACCTTTATTTTGAGAGGAGTGTACTTGTCTTTGGGCATCTTAGAGAAAACATGAGGGGGCATGGTGTACCTGTGCGATCCCAGCATTCTGGGAGGCTGAGGCAGGAGGATCACAAGATTGAGCCTAACCAAGAGATAGGGATGTGACTCAGTACAAAGGCCCCAGATTCAACACCCAGTACTGAAAAAAGGAAAGAAACACAGTGTAAGTGTGTTAACCCATTAATTTGCTGACACACTATGCAGTCACGTATATTTCAAAGGCAGTTACTAACTGTGTGGATGGCAGTGGGTTATGGCAAGAAAGGTCAAGGCCCTTGCCCCTTAAAACATCTCTCCGTGGCGTGGGGCGAGGACAGTGTGCAGGGGCTGCTGCTTAGGATGCCTGGTCAGTGATGACCACCAAGCTATGCTCTGCTTTCCGAGCACGCTGCAGAAGAATTTGTGAGTGACATCGCCAGTTCTTTATTTGTCCCACCAGAATGTAGAATTGATTGTTTCCTCATGGGGAGTTCCTTTTCCTTGAGCCAGGAGTGTAACAGCTCCCCAGAGTCCTAAAATGACTGATGAGCTAAAGGAAAACCTGCTGGTCACAGGGAACCTAGGGTGTGTAGCTCTGGGCAGAGTAAGGAAGGTGCTGGTGGCTAAGCCCTTCACACTGGAGAGGATGCCGGGTGTAGTGGTGCACACCTGTCATCCCAGCACTTGGGAGGCTGAGGCAGGAAGATCGCCGTGGGTTTGAAGCCATCCTGGCTGCATAGTTCAAGGCCATCATGCACTGCATAACAAGACCCAAAAACAAAAACAAAAAAAGATACAGGAGGGGAACTTCTGTTTGCAACGTGAATGAGCCCTGGTGGATACTTTCATGCAGTTAGCTTTGTTGCTGTAGATTAGCACTCTGCTGTGTTTCTCCTGAACTCACTGTAAACCTGACGCAGGAGCAGGGTCACTTTTTCACAGAGCACAGCTGCATACAAATTAGGGTGAGGACAGAGTGAGCGGGAGGAAGAAGGGAGTGTTTCGGAACCACCAGTGGTTCACTGGGCTGGAGAGGCTGTCTGAAAAGTACCAGGCAGACCCACTTCTTTTTGCTGGGTCCTGTAGGAGCCCAAAGTGCAGAGATGTGCTGGAGCTGGCGTTCTTCCCAGCACTCACATTTTTCCCAAAAATCACTTCTCTCTCTTTTTTTTGTTTGTTTTTTTTTCTGGTACCGGGAATCGAACTCACGACCTCACGCTCGCCAGGCAGGCACTGTGCCGTTGAGCTAAATCCCCAGCCCCACAAATCACTTCTTTTGAAGGTTGGTGAGAGTGAGCAATCTGATTTTTTTTCTTTTTTGGCTTTTTGAGACAGGGTCTCGCTATGCAGTTCAGGCTGGCCTTGAGCTCACTTTGTAGCCCAGGCTGGTCTTCAACTCGCAATGATTCTCCTGCCTCAGCCTCCCGAGTGCTGGGATTGCAGGCGTGCATCACCACACCCAGCTAGCAATCTGATTTATAAGTATTAATCATAGTGGAAAGGGCTGGAGTTTAATTTTTTTCTCTGTTTCACTAATTTTTTTTTAACCCTAAAGTATCAGCCACCAAGCCAGGCATGGTGGCGCACTCCTGTCATCCCAGCACTCAAGACTAGCCTCAGCTATGTAATGGGTTCAAAGCAACCTGGACTGCGTAGTGAGACCCCGTCCCAAAACACACACATATACACACACAAAATACCAGCCATCCTACCAGTTCTAGCATCAGAATATTGAAGATGCATGATTTTTTTTTTTTTTAGGTACTTGTATGGAGAATTGAAAACATCTCGTTTCGTTAATTTCTTTAGCTCAATACTCTGACTTGATGCTACTTGTAATAAATCTACTCTTGTGTCATATTTTACTTTTATAAAAGGAATATTTAATATCCTGAACCTGATATCTAGATTTCCATGTTTGCAGCCACTGTGTGAAGCATGTAGCCAGGGTTAGATGTGCTTTGGGGAATGAATCATCCTGGTGAGGCTGGTAGAGAAGCAGTTTTTCTTGAGGAGGAGATGGTACCTGGGGCTCAAACCCAGGTTGCCAGGTGCTGGCCACGGAGAAAACCCAGCTCTTCCAGTTGCAAACAGCTTTGTCTTTGGGTTGGCTGAGTCTGTAGATGAACACTCCATCTCTTTGGTGTAGATTTTAATTCTGTGAGTCTTACATTTCCTTGGGCCTTTCATGTACTAATCATTTCACATGAGCCAAGTATATGTGGAGGAGAGTAATTTAGCTCCTAGTTGAATTCCACTTCCCCCTCCCAGGAATTTCCCTGGAGCAGTTCTGCACTTTTTGCTGATGGTAGAACTGACCTCTCTTGAGTCTCTGTGACAGAGGCTTGCAGGTGAGATGTGGCTTCTGGTTCCCTCATTGGCTGAGACTGATCTCCACCTCCACCTGAGCGCGTGCCCTGGTCTGTCTCCCCAGGGAGCTGCTCCAAGCCCAGGTTGAAACCCTTGCTATAGAGACCAGGGTGCTATCTGGCTTTTGCTTCCCCCAAATCCCACCACATCCAGTCATTTTCATTTGTGTGTGACTTGATTTTCATGTCTGGCAGTCACCGATCCTGTTAATAAAAGGATTCCCTAGCTTAATTATGTTCAGATGTAAAAAGAACTAAATTTCTAATGATTTTTTCGTATAGCTATTTAATCTATAAAATTAGATGTTTATATACAATAGATGCGCTCCCATAACTCCCTGATCTTCAGTTCTAGGTTGGGCCTAATTCTATTAGAAATACTTCATTTTTAATGTGTTTCATTTCTGAATTACTCTAATTCCTTTGATTTTTGAAAATGCATTCTTAGTTTTCATAAGAAGCTGAAATTCAGTGTTTTAGGGCTTGCCACATAAAGATAACTTTCTGTGATTTTTTTTAACTTGGTATCAGAGATTTTCAGAGCATTTGGGTTTTAGCACTAGCTTTGGTTTTGTTTTCCTTTCCCTTGATTTTCTCTCCAGACATCTTTTTACAAGGGAAGCGCTTCCACGAGGCCTTGGAAAGCATACTCTCAGCCCCGGGGAGCATAAACGAGGGCGATGACAGTGTGCTCCACTGTGGCTACATCACAAGCGTGCAGCACCTTCTGAAAGACGTGCGCGGTGTGCGCGCACTCGAGAGTGCCGTGCAGCACGGGACCCTGAAGTACGCGGGGCTGGTGGACTGCGTGGCTGAGTATCGGTGAGTCGGAGGCTGTCTCCCGCCCGCCATGGTGGGGCGATTGTCCTGACACCGTCAAGAGAAATTCTTTTCCTTTCAACCCTGGCTGCAGGTACTATGGCCTCTGCCTCTTGAAAGTAAGACCGGGCTGAGCATAGTGGTGGCACATGCCTGGAACCCCAGCCCTCTAGGAGGCTGAGGCAGGAGGGTGGCAAGTTTGAGCCCAGACTGGACAAATTAAAAGCACAGTGAGGGGCTGGGGATTTAGCTCAGCGGCACAGCGCCTGCCTGGCAAGCGCAAGGTGATGAGTTCGATTCCCCGTACCAGAAAAAAAAAACCAACAACAAAAAAAAAGGCACAGCTCAAAATTTAAAAAAATAAATAAGTTTAACCGATATGAGAAGTAAAAGAATTGGCTGTTGGGCAGGAGGCAAGGGCAGGTGCTGTGGGTTCGAGCCATGTTGTCCTGGGCAGTTGATATTCCGCGTCTGCACATGTTCCAGTAGCCCTGCCATGGCCTGGCTTCCCGCTGTGCCCCTTCCCTGAACCTAGATATCAGCTGTTAGCGCCAGTTGGATTCTAGCTTTTTGTTTCCTGCTTCTCATTGTTTTCTGTTTCCCTAATTTTTCCTCTTTTTTTTTTTTTTCTTTCTTTCTGTGTTCCTGTTCCCTAAAGACCGCACTATGATCCATTGGCCCTGAAAGTTGCCTCTTCCTGGCTTCCAGGCAGTGGCTGATGAGATAGGAACTCCGTCTCTCTCTCTGCTGACTACTGCCTTTTGTCGTCGTTGTTTGTTTTTATTTTTTGAGACAAGATCTCGCTATGTAGTTCAGGCTGGCCTCAAACTCACAGCAATCCTCCTGCCTCAGCCTCCTGAGTTCTGGGATTACAGATGTGAGTCATCACACTCAGCCTTGCCTGCTGCTTTTATTTTTTTGGTTGTTTTGTGGCTTTTTTTTTTTTTTTTTTTTTTTTTTGGTACTGGGAATCAAACTCAGAACCTTGTGCTATGCCACTGAGCTATATCTCCAGTCCAGGCCTGCTGCTTTTAGACTGTTGCCCTGTTGCCTTCTGATTCCTGACTAACCACTAGGAACCTCTTCCCAGAACAGCACAGGAGCTGTGACAGGATTGTCCCCAGAGTGCTTTATTAAGCTCGGTGGTAGAGGGCGCACCCAGCCCTGTGCAGGCCCTCGGGTTCCATCTCCAGCACCGCAGAGCAACAGGACAGTGGACTCGGGCGTCTAGAACTGTGTGGAGCGCGTGACAGTTCTGTGGCATCATGGCCTCATATCTGAGAAGAGCTCCAGTTGCCCAGAAATGCGACAGCTATTTCTGGCTCCCTCTAGAGTCCCCGAGGGAGCCACACAGTCATTCACTTCCGCCCACGGCCTGTAAGACGTCCCTGACATCAGCAACTTCTCATACAGATTATAAACTACATCCTTAGCACCGCTATCTGGTTTTTGTTCTTTCTTTTTTTTTTTTTTTCATTACTGAGAATCGAACTCAGGACCTTGCCTTGGCCAGGCAGGCGCTGTGCCACTGAGCTAAATCCCTGGCCCTGTTCTTTCAGTTAGCGCAACACGTGATGGCACACGCCTGTAGTCCCAGCACTCTGGGAAGCTATACAGGAAGATCACAAGTTCAAGCCCAGCCTGGACAACTTAGTGACTTAGCAAGACCCTGTCTCAAAGTGAAAAATAAAAAAGGGCTGTGGATGGAGCTCTGTGAAGGCTCCAGGTTCAATCCCTAGTACCAGGAGTGTTTTTAACAGGGTGGGGACAGAGGGTGGAGGCAGACCAGCAGCCCGCAGTAGGCAGTGCTGCGTCAGTAGGTGGCGCTCGTCAGGAACTGCACACAGGAGGCGGCTCCAGCCTGAGCCAGTCCTGCAGAGCCTGTCTGGTCTCCCCTAGGGGTGAGCTGTGCGTGATCGACTGGAAGACGTCAGAGAAGCCAAAGCCCTTCCTGCGGAACACGTACGACAACCCGCTGCAGGTGGTGGCCTACATGGGCGCCCTGAACCACGATGCCAACTACAGCTTCCAGGTGAGGCTGCGCTCGCCCGCGTGTCTCTCACCTGGCTCCAGCCTTCTCTTGCCCGAGAAGCACCGTTCCCTCCTTCCCGGGCTTCTTTCCTCTGTTCCTCTTGCTCGCAGTCCATGCTTCAGTGTCCTGCCTGCCACCTTGGCGTCCCCATGGGTCTTCAGTGTGCTCTTTTTTCCTTTGTGGCTTTCTGAAGCAGGATCTCGCTGTGTAGTACATGTTGGTCTTGAACTCCCTGTGTAACCCAGGCTGGCCTCAGACTCACAGCGATCCCCTTGCCTCAGCTTCCAGAGTGCTGGGATGACAGGCGTGCGCCACTGTGCCCAGGACTGTGTTCAGTCTTTAGTCAGCACCTCGGAGGTAGATATAACTGGAGTCAGGAGACCCTCCTGGAGGTGGCGTGGTCCTGAGGTAACAGCCCTGACCTGTGGGCTCACAGGATCCTTGCACCCGCCCGTCTCTGTGCAGGTGCGGTGCGGCCTGATCGCAGTGGCCTACAAGGACGGCTCCCCCGCGCACGCCCACTTCCTGGACGCAGAGCTCTGCTCCCACTACTGGGCCAAGTGGCTGCTGCGCCTGGAGGAGTACTCGGAGAAGGACAAGAAGGACAAGAGCCCAGATGGCCAGGAGCCAGGGGCGGGTGAGGACGCGGCCGGAGCAGGCGCTGCTCTCCCCGCTGGGGCAGAGGGGTCACGGCCTCCCGCTCACTGAAACCAGAGCGACCACGTCCGCAGAGGCAGGAGGGTTCCTTTGTTGAAATGTGCTGCTGCTGCAGGCCAGACTGAGAAGCCAGACCCACCCGGATTTCAAGAGCTAACATCAGCCTGGGGCACCAGTGGGGCAGCAAGTGCAGGCACCTCTTGGCCCCCTTGGGGCTTCCTTGTCCCTGGCACAGCGCCCAGAGCTCAGCTGAAGATGGAGGGGCTGGAGGACCACACTCCAGCCCGCCACCACCCAATGCTGCCCTACACATGTTGCACAGACTGAGCTTCTCTATATGTTTCCATTAGGGCAATAAGCTCTTTCGTTATGGTTTCGTTTTTTTGTTTTGTTTTTTTTTTTTTTTTTTAAAGAATAAAAGAAGGATAACATAATAATAGGGGGCACTTAGCAAATTACAGACAAAATGGTAGGAAATTATCAATGGTTATCGTTTTACATATTATTGTCTACAAAATAGTTTCTCAGGAAAACAAATAGACAAATAATAGTGAGTTACAGACAAAAGAGGTAGGAGATTATCAAGAGTTGTTGTACTATACTTTGGTATCTTCAAAGTGGCTTCTAAAGAAAATAAATAGAGCTATACATGAGTGACCTATTGAAAAATCATTAACTCTTCTCAATGGTTGTTGTAGGAAACACATAATAATAAACATACATCCATTTATGAAATAGGATAGGAACATTACAAACTTTACACAGTTATGGATAGATTAGTAGGAAAATATCAATGGCTGCTGTAATACGTGGTGGTATCTTCAGAGTGGTTTCTCAGGAAGACAGAGATATGCAAGAGGGACCTATTAAGTAGTTACAGCCTAAGGGTTGTCAAAAATAGTATATTACCTCCTCACCAGTGACTCCTTTCAGTGAGGTATGATGGCTGGAAGGAAGGCCAGGATTGAAAAGAAGGACCGAGAGACTTGCACCTGTGTCTAGCAACAGGCTGTTTTCTTGTTCCTCCATAGTCATGATTACCCAGGGCTCCTCGATGGAGATGACAGTCTGGCCAGAGGGAGAAGGCAGACGATGCCCCAAGCCCTCTCATTCCTGTTGGACTAACTGGTAGCATGGGTCTGAGCTCTGGGGCCTCCACCCCAGAGGGCAGACCGATCTCCAGTGGTCTCCTTTGCATCCAGGGCATGGCCCATGGGGCTTCTTAGGGCAGTTCCTCTTGAGGTGGCCTGGCTTTTAACAGTGGTAGCAGATGAATGCAGTTGTCGAGTTCTTCTTGGAGCCCCGGGAATCAGACCTGGGATCTGTTTCTCTTAGTGGTGCAGCAAAAGCAGCTGCTTTTTCTCAGTCTCTTTGTTTTCTCTCCTTGGCCTCCTCCTCATCATGGCTATAGAATACTGAAGAGGCAATTCTTACTAACATCTCAAGTGAGCTATCTGGGGCGAAAGCCATTCTTTGTAGCTTTTTCTCTCCAGCTTCCCATTGCTTTGGGACCCCACAACCAGTTAGTGTCCTCTCCCCAACTGTCAGCACAGTCAGCAGGAATCCTGCTGCAGACTTCTCCGGAGCTCCACCACAGCCTGTACTGTCAGGGGAAGAATGGCTTCCAATGAGTCTCTGCAAGTATTGTGCAAGGTCCTCCTGGTTTACAGCATCCGAGCGGCTCTGGGGACCCCAGTCCACAGGACCTCTGACTCCGTGGGCTTGGTCTGCATTCTCATGTTCTCTGAGTCCTTGTTCAGCAGCTGCTCCTCTGCTGACTCTGGACCTTTCTGGTTCCCAATGGCAGGAGCAAGAGTGGCCCGTTGTATGGCATGCATTCCCAGGGGTTGTTCAAAGTTTCAATGATTCACACACATCCGTGGGTGGGCAACTGCTGTCGGTGCATGGCGGGCCAATTGTGTCACTGTTTCTCTGTGTCATGATAGATCTCAATTGAGCGGTGGCGGCCGGCCTAAGGGCCGGCGCGCAATAGCGCTCGCCGCCGCATGGCCCACCCTCTGGGAGCCAGCAGGCAGGAAGCTAGCCAGCCAGAAGGCTGGCGCTCCCCACCCGCAGCTCCCTGTGCGCCGGAAGCCCTCCTTCAGGGAAACCCTCTGGTTTGGTTTTTTGAGACAGGGTCTTCTCACTCACTGTGTAGTTCAGGCTGGCCTCAAACTTACGTCAGTCCTCCTGCCTCAGCCTCCTGAGTGCCAAGCTGCATACCTTTGTGTGTACCCTGGGGGAAGCACTGCTCTCCAGTCCCCAGCACTGGCAATATACCGTGACACAGCCAGGCAGAGTAGTCACCGCGGGGGTTCAGTGGCTGTTTCTGAACAGAACAGGAAGTGTATGGTTCATGGGTCTCTTCAGCTGTGGGAACACTAATAAAGTTACTCTTTTTTCCGAGTCTGATAGGTATTAATTATAACCTGTCTTGGGCTGGGTTAAACAAGCACTGCAGTGGCCCAGCCCGCTGCCATGTGAGGGCTGTCACAGTCACTGCTACCTTCTTCAGCCGTGTATAAGAAGTAAAGGCTGGGTACAGTGGTACATGCCTGTAATCCCAGGACTGAGGAGCCATGAATCTAAGACCAGCCTGGGCTACATAGTGAGTTGACGGCCAGCCCGAACTACAGAGCAAGACCCTGGCTCAGAAAGCCAGAAAAATGAAAAGTAATTTCCCAAGACCTTCCCATGGGGCCCGGAATCCCGTGAGCGAACGGCAGCCTGGAGCCCAGGGAAGAGACCCTCAGGAGGACACGGTTGTCTGAGGATGAGGCAGGCGAGTGTGGGCAAGTACCCTGGCCTGCTCAGGGCGCCCGCTGCTAGGTCCTGATGGTCCCCATGTCTGCCAGCTAAGGGGTCAGACCCTGGGGAGGAAGTGGCCATTGTAAAGTCAGCACACTGGGCCTAGGGAAGCTGGCGCTTCGACGCCAGGCTGGGGCTTCCTGAGTGCGGGCGCTGGTCCCAAGGGCCAGACAGCTGCCATCCTGCATTTCCAGGGAAACCTGTGCCTGCGGCCTTAAGGGACTTGGGTTCCTTGTTTAAATTCTGAGCATCACCAAACAGTGAGACATCGGATCATAGCCAAGCCAGGGGTGAGGGGGCAGAGGGAACTTGGATTTTTAAAGAAACCAGTTGTTTTGAGCTGGTACTAGAGAAATACCCTGTTCACTGATCAGTTGCTAAGTAAAAGGCAGAACCGAATCTTCTTCAAGCCTGCAGGCCTGGAAGTTAAGCAGAAATGCAATGCTGCTGGACTCTCTAACCTGCGGGGCCTCTGGAGTTACTCAGATCATTGAGCCGGGCATGGGGGGCGCATGCCTGTCATCCTAGCACTCAGGAGGCTGAGGCAGGTGGATCACTATAAGTTTGAGGCCAGCCTGGGCTACAGAGTGAGTTCAAGGCCAGCCCAAACACCACAGACCCTGTCTTAAAAAACTTAAAAGTTTATTTTGAGATGAGCTCACATTGAGTTGTCCAGGGTGAGTGCTGAGACCCTCCTGCCTCAGCCTCTGGAGTAGCTGGGGTGACAGGGCTGTGGCCCTCATTCTACTGTGTCAGCTAATGGAATGTGAGGCCCACACCGTTTTGCTGCCATGGCTAGTGCTGCAGTGAACACCCTGTGCGCCTCTTCTGGTACCCGAGAGGCGGAATAGAGTGGGGAAGAGATGTGGGTTGGGACCTTGTTCAGGTCCCCCGGCCTTCTGGCCTCTGCCCCACATTCACAAATTGAAGGAAGTAATGGTACTTAAGGTTGGAGGACTAAATGCAGTAAGCGCTGGGGACAACACCTACCACGGGGTGTCAGCTGCTGTTCTGTCATGGCCAGCCCTGAGCCGGGCATGGTGGCACACGCCTGTTATCCCGGCATGCAAGGCTGAGGCAGGAGCTCGCTGTGAGTTTGAGGCCAGCCCGGCTACACAGCAAGACCTCTTTATTTTTATTTATTTTTTGAGACCTCTTTAAAAAAAAAAAGGACCAGACCTGGACACGGCCTTACTGTGTGTCCCAGCATGAACGCGACGGCCAAATTCCTCTCCCAACTGATGGCACCGACGCTCACCGCACCGGCTCTGCGGCTTCCTGCCAGCGCTCGGTGAAACCGCGCAGCCTCTCAACCGCTGGAGCTGCCAGCCTGCTTCAGGGCGGGCTGCCGCCTGGTGGCAGAAAGGGCGCACTGCAGCTGGCTGAGGCGGAGCTCACGAGCATCCGCGGTCCAGACTCAGGTCTGCTCCGGCCACCTGGAGCCCTTTCTTTAGGTCCTCGGATGGAGGAAGCGCTGTGTGCGGAGCCGCATGGGGCCTCTCAGCTGACTGCATCTGGGTTGCTGATTGCAAGAGAGGCGTGTTCAAGAAATAAGAGCTGGGTGTGGGGCGCACACCCGTCATCCCAGCGCTCCAGAGGCTGAGGCTGGGGCGGACGTGTGCCGTGCAGGGGCCCAAGCAGGCCGGCTCCAGGCCCGAGCCGGCTCACCTCCCACTGCCGTCCTGCCCGGTCCAGACAGCACCCCGCCCCACGACACGGGTGCCCTGGGGGCTCTGCTGCCCCCGCACCCGGCCTTTGCCAGCCGCCCTCGCCATGGTTTGCGTGCTTCACCTGGCAAACAGGCTCGGAGGCCGTGCACCTGGCTCAGCCACAGGGTGGCAGAGAAGCGGGTGGGCATCCTCCCGGCTCTGCCTCTCTGCGCTGTGACCCCCACTTCCCCTACCATAGTCTTGCTGTGGCTGCCGTGTGGTGGTGGTGGTGGTGGGCTAGGCCCCACCAAGGCGTGTAAGGTGCTTGTGCCCTGATTGTCTGCCATTTAGACTGGTGTTTTATCGCTTCTCGGCCTTACCTCTAAGATCAAGTGTAGACTGGTGTTTTTAGGGGTTGAGGGGGTGGGGTGTTTTTGTTATGTTTCTTTGAAACAAAGTCTTGCTATGTAGTTCAGGCTGGACTTTGAACTCAGTGTAATCCAGGCTGGCCTCAAATTTGAGACGGTCCTCCTGCCTTAGCCTCCTTCCGAGTGGGATCACAGGTGTGCCTCACTACACCCTGCTTAGGCAACTCTTAACCAGGAAGAACCTGGGGACAAAGAGCCCTCCAGGCCGAGGCTGGGCGATGCTCTGTGGTCACCCAGAGGCGCCCCCTACAGTGCCCACTCACCAACCACACCATGTGGTCTCCTTCCCAGCCCCTTGGCTTCATGGCCTCAGCCCTTTCCTGGGCCTCTCGGGGAGCCCAAGCCAGGACGCTCGCTCAGTCTGTCAACTGGACATGGGACAAATGCAGGAGGCAGACACCAGCGGGCCGCTGTCCCCACACGCCCATCCAGACCATGCCGGAGACTTGTGCAGCCGACAGTTCCGGCACAGGAGGAAGCGTGCTCAGCTGTCCCCGTCCTATTTATCATTCCAGCCATCTGCTGTCCCCGAGAAGCTCACCCACGACAGCTAAAACGGTGCATTGGGCTCGGAACCCGATGGGGAAATGTCAGCCCCATGGGATGGAGGGACCCGAAATAGCAACTGTGCAGCCAGGCGGTGGCAGCAGCGCATCTGGGGCTCCCTGTACCCCTTCTCAGGGCCTGGCCATCCAGGTCCACCAGGAATTAGCCCTTTGCACTAGCTAGAACAGAGGAGCTGGGTATGGTGTGCACGCAGCACTCAGGAGGCCGAGACAAGAGGATAGCTGTGAGTTCAAGGCCAGCCTGGACTATGAAGCAAGACCCTGTCTCAGAAAAGGAGTGCCAGTGCTGAGGACACTCACCGTCCCATGTGAGACCGGGGAGCGCACACAAGAAAAGCTGCCGTAGCCCAGGCTGGCATAGCATAGGAGCTGCAGCCCTCCCAGCCGCACTGCCCTCACCCTGCTGTGATTCTCAATTCTTAGGCCGGGGGTGGTGTCCTCCCTTCTGCAGATTGAACCCAGATTGCCTTCACACTGAGCTGCATCCCCTGCATCCTCTGCATCCTTTCTGTTTAGTTTTTATTTGGAGACGGCCTCACTACGTTGTTAGCTACCTAGGCTGGCTCAACCTTGGGATTCTCCTGCCTCAGCCTCCAAGCACTGGGATGGGAGGTGTGCACCACCATGCGGGGCCAGATCCTCTGTGACAGTGGTGCAGGCCGGGTACTGTACTCACCCTTGCGGGTTCCCTCCCTCACCACCTTCTGCCCTCTCGTGTGTCTCGGCTTTCCTGCTGGCAGAGCAGGGCAGCCGGCCTGTCAGCATCCTGCACCCAGGTGGGGCTCCTTGTGACCAGGCTGATGAGACAGGTGGCCACCTCCCCACCTGATGCTTCTGGTGGCTCTAGAAGCCTCTGGGTGGTGCTGAGCTCCTCTCTCCCCCATGGCCAGGGCGACTCTGTTCCCCGACGCAGAAGCCGGGACCACTGCAGACGGAAAGACAGACAGATGTGTGGTCTGCAACGACCCACGCCAAACCCTCAGCTCTATTTTAAACCTGCCCAGCGCTGGCCCCTGCTCACCGCCTCCTCCGCTCAGCCCAGGCCCGGAATCTTCATGCCCTGCTTGCTTCTAGCAGCTTCTTAATCATTCTCCCTGCTTCTGTTGTCACCTCGCTCACCCAGCTCTGCGCTCCCAGCCCCGAGCAGGCCCAGTGCCACATCGCCCAGAGCAGGCTGGTCCTCTGCTCAGAGCTCACCCCAGAGCGGGCCTAATGGTGCACCCTGGAATCCCAGTCACCAAGGAGGCTGAGGCAGGAGGGTTATGAGTTCAAGGCCAGCCTAAGCAACGTAAAACATTTTTAAAGGGCTAAAGACATAGCTTAGTGGTAGAGCCTTTACCTAGCATACATGAGGCCTGGGTTCAGCCCACAGCACTAAAAAACAAAACAAAGCAAAACCCTCTCCATGGCATCTGCTATAGACAGTTTCTCCTAGGAGAAAACTGTTTTGTGAGACAAGGTTCCGCTAGCAGTTTAGGCTGCCCTTGAACTCACTATGTTTCCCAGGGTAGCCTTAAACTCTCGGCCATCCTGCCTCAGCCTCCCAAGTGCTAGAATTACAGGCATGGGCCAGCACACCATGCTTCAATGTGGTGTGTTTATTGTCTGCCCCTCCCAGAAGACACTGGTCTTTACAGCAGGGAACAGGGTCTCTTTTTCTTGCCTTGATGTCTAGAAGAGTCCCCAGCCGGCTGAGGGCAGTAGAGAAGTGTGTTGAGCAAATGAGATTCTTGCTAAGTAAGGAAAACCCCTCCTTACTCTAACTCTTGGCATCTTCCCTGAGGCATGCAACCTTTTCCTGACACAGTAGCAAGTATTCTTGAGTGTGTCTTGGACCCTCTCCCTTGGAAGCGGTCTCCTGGGGTGCATTGAGGTGGAGCCGCAGCGCACAGGGAGCACTTGGAGTGGAGCAAGGATCAGAGGTCTCCTTGGGAGTCCTGGCAAGTGGGCCGGGAGGCAGACCAGGAGAAAGGCCGCAAGACAGCCAAACTTCTGCTTGGCCAAGAAAGAAAAAGACTCAGAAGAAGCCAAAGCTAAGTGACACCCGGGAGGACAGCCAGCAATGTAAATGGCAGTCTCGAGCTGTGTCCACGCAGACAGGCTCGCACTCCAGGAATCAAGGAGCGAAGAAGTCAGGCAGGGCCGGGATGAAGGGGGTGTGGTGCTGTCCCTGCAAGAGTGGCCGCTGGCCCTGTCCACCCCCGGAAGACAAGAGCACCCGACCTGCTGGAAGCCGCTTCCCTATCAGGTTGGCCGGGGCCCCAACAGCACAGCATGGTCCTGGGCACAGACTCGGCTACTGCCCACCGTGAGCTGGCACAGTACCGTGGAAGGCAACTGCACCAGGACTCAGATCACCAAAGCCGACTCTGCCACAGAAGGTGGGCAGAGGCGCTGGAGGGCAGCTCGGTGCAGCGCTGCTCAGGCTGGGGCTGGATTCCAGCACTGCAGTCCAAAGGTTTTTTTAACTAAAAAAGGAAGTCAGAAAAGCAGGTACGGTGGCGCACACCTGTAATCCCAGCATCCAGGAGGATGAGGCAGGAGGATCGCTGCGAGTTCAAGACCAGCCTGGATTACAAAGTGAGCTCAAGGCCAACCTGAACTGCACAGTGAAACCCTGTCTCAAAAAGACCAAAAAAAAAAGCAAGTCAGGAAAAAAAAGACCAATAGTGATGCACGCCTGCAATCCTGGCACTCTGAAGGCTGAGGCAGGAAGATTGCGGGGAATTGGAGGCCTACCTGGGCTATTCAAGGCCAGCCTAAACTACACAGCAAAACCCTGTCTCAAACTGCAATCCCTAGAAAGAAAAATAAAAAGAGATTTGGAAATAGTATTTTTTTTTTTTGAGACAGGGTCTCACTATGTACTTACGGCTGGCTTTGAACTCATGGCGATCCTTCTGCCTCAGCCTCCCGGGTGCTGGAATTTGGAACTACTCTAAAACAAACTACGTGATGTATTATTAATAGAAAAATACCAAGTACTACATAGTATGCATAGTATGCCCTCTGCTAATTCAGGCTGAAAAGAAACAGTGACGGGAGAAGACAGCTTGCTGTTTCTGTATGGGTGAAGTTACAGGAGAGGCTAGTGGCAGCGGCTGACCAGGACGGCGGGGACTTTGCAGATTAGGAGCCAGTTCAGAGACGACTTTTGTCTGCATACGTTATTATATCATGTTAAGTACTGATGGAATTTTCTCTCCATCAGGAGGTTGAGGCAGGAGGGTCACCGTGAGTTTGAGGCCACCTGGGCTGCACACCAAGTTCAAGGCCAGCCTGAAAGTCACCGTGAGACACTGCCTCAGAAAACTGAAGACATTTCCCCCCCAGACACCCCATAATCTGCAATGATTGATTCACTCAGCTGCCAAGCAGATCCTTTACCAAATGCCAGTGACCCTGGGAGAGGCAGCAGGGCAAAACCTCAGGGTTTCCACCTCCGGGAAGCCCTGGTGACTCCTCTCCCACCTGGTGGCCTCCAGGCTTTTTTTTTTTTTTTTTGTCTTTTCGTCTTTTTGAGACAGGGTCTCGCTATGCAGTTCAGGCTAACCTTTTTTTTCTTTTTTTGTTTTTTTTTCCAGTACCAGGAATCGAACTCACGACCTTGTGCTTGCCAGGCAGGCGCTGTGCCGCTGAGCTAAATCCCCAGCCTAGTTCAGGCTGGCCTTGAGCTCACTTCATAGCACAAGCTGGTCTTGAACTCCAAGGATCCTCCTGCCTCAGCCTCCCAAGTGCTGGGATTACAGGCATGCGCCACCACACCCGGCTCCTCCAGGCTTTTAATATGGCTCCTGCGTAGCTCAGCACCATGCACCGTGTTCTGCCCGCCCACACCCACAGGCATCAGCCACTGCTTATCCTGGCCCCTTGCTCAAGCTGGAAGGTCGCGCCCCAGGGTGAGGCTGCAGCTAATTTCAGTGGACCCCAAATCTTGTATCTTGTTTTGTTTCTGTTTTGAGACAAGGTCTTATTATGTAGCCCAGGAGGACTTCAGACTCAGATTCTCCTGCCCTGGCCTCCTAAAAGTCATTTTGAACTGGGTTTCTGTCAATTACAACCTAGAGCACTGTTTACTAAAATCCGCCTCTGCTACAGAGGCACTGGCTCACTACTTCCCGGGTGAAATGGGCCACAGGCCACCTGGCCAGTCACAGGAACACCCTGCCTGGGCTCATGCTGGCTTCCGCAGTCCCCAGACCCCACGTCTTCAGCGGGGAGATACAGGTGTCAGCTGCAAATCCTCTGGGGTCACAGCTAACCCTGTGCACCATCCCCGGAGGCTGCCCCCAGGGTTACCCAGAGCCCACATCCAACCCTTCCCGACACCTGAATGTGGCTGTGTAGATGGCACCACAGGCCTGGGGCTCCAGGTGAGGCAGCTCAGACCTGGGTCAGCCCTGCAGGAGTCACCAGGAGCTGGGGGGAGGAGGGTCCCCAAAACCATCTGGGTCGTGCAGTAGAACCTGAAGACTTTGCTGTCTGTTTCCTTTTCTGAGACAGAGTCTCGCTATGTAGTCCAGGCTAACCTGGAACTCAGGCAGATCCTCCTACCTCAGCCTCCCGAGTGCTGGGCTGCTCTCCCTGTGGAAGGGCTGGCTCAGGAGAGGGAAGCTCAGCGGCTCACAGCCCCAGGCTCTCACCGGGCAGCCCTGCAGCGTCCTGGGCTGCCTGCACATCGAGGATATCCCACAAAAGGCTGCTTCCTTCCTCCCACTCAGGAGAGAAATGGGGCTCATACCTGAGACACCCAGATGTCGGCATGGGCCAGACTCAGAGCAGCAGTGGAGGGCGCGGGGATAGGGATGGGAGAGGAAGGGACAAGCACCTGGGCCAGCGGGGCAGGCAGTGACAGGCGGGTGATGGGCGCTTCCCACTCTGCACTCGAGGCGCAAGGTCCCAACAAGGCCACCCAACAAGGATGGACTCTGCCAGGAGGGTCACCGTGGGCCACGCCAGGTGTGATACTGCACGCCTGTGATCCCAGCACTCAGGAGGCTGAGGCAGAAATGCCACAAGATCTAACGGCATAGCCAGACTCTTATCTCAACCCCCCCCCCATAAAAAGAAGACTCGCCACTCAGACACCTATAATCCCAGCACTCGAGAGGCTGAAGCAAGAAGATCGCCATGAGTTCAAGGCCAGCCTGGGCCACATAGAGAAACCCTGTCTCAAAAAAATAAAAATTTGCTTTCCCATCTCTCCCTCCAATGCAAAACCACCAACTCCCCACAATAACCCGTGTCCCACAGCAAGCCTCGTCAGCAGAGCTTTAGCTCAACAGCCGATTTTGCTTTTGAAAGTTTCACACCAACGTTTCATTTATTAAAATAATTTCTGTAAACTCTCAAAATAAAATTCATTTTCCATTCTCGAGAAGCATTTCAAGGCACCATGAAATGATGGTCTAAGTACAGCCCTCCCTCCACGTGCGAAAATCCTATTACAAAAATCTCTCGGGTGACCCTGGCCCTCGGCAGCATGGAAAACAGACTTGGCCCTGGGGGGACAGGGCCCGGCGTCACACGGGAGCTGGCCACCGGGAAGGGATCTGCTGCCCCAAGTGGACAAAGACAAACCCGACACTTGTGACGAAAAAGGGCAAGTGAGAGCCAGCTGTGGCAGACACACCTGTGACCCCAGCACTCAGAGAGGCTGAGGCAAGAGGGTTCCAAGTTTGAGCTCAGCCTGAGCAACTTATTGAGAGCCTCTCTCAAAATAAAAAACAAAGGCTGAGAATGAAGCTCCGTGCAAAGGCCCTGGGTTCAACACCCAGGGCAAGGGGAAAGGAAACAGGAGGTTGGGTTAGGGCAGAGCCCTCACTTCCGGGCCTCCTCCTCACTCGGGCTGGCATCCCCCGGGGGCCCGGCTGCCAGCTTGCTCTGCAGCAGCGCTGCCAGCTTCTTGGAAGTCTTTTGCAGGAGGGCGCTGCCTGGGTGCGCGCGGTGTGCGTGCAGGTACAGGTCCTCCTGCGAGGGCCCCGTGTGGCCGCAGTCCTCGCACACGTACAGCTTGTCGCGCCGCTGCTTGTAGGCGTACTGCTGGTGCACGCCATGGATCTTCTTCAGGTGCGACTCCAGCGAGCAGCGCTGCGTGAAGGCCTTGTGGCACACGTCACACTTGTAGGGCCGGATGCCTGCAAGGACCAGAGCGACAGGTGCGTCACCACCAACCAGCTCATCACCTCCCGGCCGCCATGCCAGCAAAGATCACAGGGCAGCTGGGGGAGTGGGACCGAGCAGGACCCAGCAGTACGTGGACCCGGCAGTACGTGGGACTGTCCAGACAGCGATGTCCCTGAGGCCCCGCCTCTTGAGTGAGGCCTTGTCCTCCCCACTGCAGGCCTTCATGTTCTCAGCCAAGGGTGACAAAGGGAACTGGAGCCCACACCTGCCATCCCAGAATCCAGGAGGCTGAGGCAGGACAGTCCAAAGTTTGAGCCCAGCCTGGCAACTTACTATCTCAGATAGACTCTATCTCAAAATAAATGAAAAATAAAAAGGGGATGGGGATGGGGCTCAGTGCAAAGGCCCTAGGTTCAATGCCTAATACTGAAGAGGAAAGAGAGACAAAGAGAGAAAATCAGTCCCGCTGGGCATGCTGGCGCAGGCCTGTAATCCCAGCACTTCAGGAGGCTGAGGCAGGAGGATCACTGTGAGTTCGAGACCAGCCTGGGCTACAAACTGAGCTCAAGACCAGTTTGAACTGCATAGCGAGACCCTGTCTCAAAAAAAAAAGAGAAAATCAGTCCCAAGCAATGCCAGCTGACGCCTAAGGACAAGGCCAGATGCAGCAGCACAGGCTGAGGCAGGAGAGGAGGGTCACTGCAGGTTCGAGGCCAGCCTGGGCTGCAGAGCAAAGCCCTGCCTCGACCCCTCCCTTAAAGAAGCCCAAGGATAGCACCACAAGCAGCAGAGGCAGCAGACCCAGTGCCCTCCTCAGGGCTGCGTATCCCCCGTCCCTGATGGTGGCTCGCAGGCTGGGGAGGGCACTCAGCCACTCTGCTCCAGAACTTCCTGTTCAAAATGGGGGGAAATCCCCCAATGAACCAAATCGTTTCCATTTCTCTTCCAGTCCAGCCCAGTCCAATCCAATCCAGAAACACGTAATTTCCCATGACACCCATGCCAGAGAAGCTGCCTGGTGAGATGTCACCCAGCCAGCAGAGCACAGTGTGAGTCTGTTACATCCCTGTCAGGAAAATGCCCCAGACACAGAAATGCCTCAGTAGAGCTTGGCACAGGGCGCAGAACAGGGACTCAGCAGAGCAGATCTTTAGCCAAGTATGGGGCCACATGGCTGCAATTCCAGCACTTGGGAGGCTGAGGCAGGAGGATTACCAAGAGTTTGAGGCCAGCCTGGGCTACAAAGTGAGTTCAAGGTCAGCCTGAACTACATAGTAAGATCCTGTCTCAAAAAACAAAAAAAAAGAAAGAAAAACAACGAAAAAAATTCCTTTATTTTAGTTTGTTAAGAGACAGGGTTTTACTGAGAGACAGGTTGTGCTTAAAATCCTGCCTTAGCCTCCCAAGGGTTGGGACTGTAGGAGTGCCTCATAGCGGGGTGTGGTGGTGCACACCGGTAATCCCAGAACTCAGGAGTCTGAGGCAGGAGGATCACTGTGAGCTCCAGGCCTAACTGAGCTGCAAAGTGAGTCCAAGGCCAGCCTGGAACTCAATGCAATCCTCCTGCCTCAGCCGCCTGAGTGTTGGGATGACAGGTATACACCACTGGGCCCAGCTGAATTTATGCTTGACCACATCTCAATTTGGTCCAGCCCTAATTCTGGGGCTCAGCAGCCAACACAACCAGTCAGTGAGTCCGTGTGAGGTGCCCCGAGCAGTGGCCTCACCTGCCTCTCCACGGCAATTTGGAAAGCACTGGCTGGTCCCAATCCTGTGAGGGCTGCCAGAGTGTCACCTCTGAGAAACAGGAGAGGAGAAGATATGAGCACCAGGCTGGGGCTGGGGCCTGGGCTTTCTCATTTGTAGTGACTTCAGGAGGCTGGAAATCTTCAGATTTTTTTTTTTGGAGACAAGGTCTTGCTACGTAGCCCAGGCTGGCCTTGAATTCACAGTGATCCTCCTGCCTCAGCCTCCTAGGTGCTGGATGACAGGCATGCAGCACTGTGCCCAGCAATATGCTGATTCTTGTCCCAGCATTAGTTGCATGGTATGTTCACTTTGGGAAATCCCTCCCTCTGTGGATTTAGGCCCTTGTAATTCGTGCACTTTTCCGGGTATGTTACCCTCCATGAAAAGCTCACTTCAGGAAAATATTGTCAAGGGGAAAAGAAGGAAGGTTTCTATTAACATGGCAGCCCACTCCGCAAGGCGGAGGACACTTCCCAGGATGGCACTGAAGGACAACAAGGCATGATCAGACTTTGAAAAGAAAGTGGAATACAGCAGACCTAAGATCGTCACATGGGGGTGAGGAGCTGTCCATGCTGGGAACCCTACATGCTGAAAGGGCTGAGGATGCGGGCTCTGCATGGGCTCTCAGGAGGCTGTGGAGGGCAGGCAGCACCCTGGGTGGGGGTGGAGGTGTTAGGACGGGACCTGTTTAGATGATATAGCGCAGGATCCACTGGAAAGGCTCATGATAGAAGGTAGGCTGGGCTGGCTGAGCTGGCTGGGGACTGGATGATAAGACCAGATAGGTAGGGGCTTTTAAATGTTTAAAAACTTTTTGATGGGCTGGGGATATAGCTTGGCGGCACAGGCGCCTGCCTGGCAAGTGCGAGGTCCTGAGTTTGATTCCCGGTACCAAAAAAAAAAGCTAAAAACTTTTTGACACTGGGGATTGAACCCACGGTCTTCACTCTGAGCTATATCACTGGCCCTTTTTAAAAAGAAAAAAGTTATTTTGTTTTTTTGAGACAGGGTCTTTTTAAGCCACCAAGCCTCCAATCCTTGCCTCAGCCCAGAGTGCTCTACCACACACAGATTTTGTTTCTGTACTTTTTGAGACAGGTTCTTGCAGCACAGCCCAGGCCAGCCTTGAACTCGCAGCAATTCTCCTGCCTCAGCCTCGTGAGCGCTGGGATTACAGGTGTGCACCACCACATCGGGCAGCTGCCCTGCTTTCAAGCACACTCATCCCCTCCTTCTTGGCCCTTTCTGCAGCAGCTCTGAAGTCCTCTTCCTCGAGTGCCTCATTGTGCTTTTGTGGCTGCCTCAATGACTACACCAACTCCAAGTGTTTTTCATGATCATTTTGACCGTGGGGAAGAGCCAGAAGTCACAGACCGGTGGATGAGGACACACTGTTGTGTTTTCAGGAGCCTGCCTTTCCCTGGGGTGGCCCTCAACACCAGCATGCGCCATGTTTTTCATCACACCTCACAGAGACCCTCAGGAAAGAGGACTCCAGAGCTGCTGCCGTGGCTGGGTCGATGGGACGGGTGTGCTCGCAGGGAGGGCTGCATGGCCATGCGAGCTTGGCTGTAATAAATGCTATGAAATGGAAGCAGTCACCGTGTTTTCTGTCACCCCAGTGTTTACTCAGTCAGGCCTCCCTGCCAGGAACACTGGAGCGGGACTCAGGGCCGCACGCTGGCGGCCCGGGCGCTGACTTAGGTCCCCACCCCATGTGTGTCAAGCACCCTGATTCTCTGAACCCTCTGACTCGCTGAGTCTGGATCAAGAACCCCATCCTACAGGGGCAGGAACAGGCTGAAGGTGGCCGGCGGGTGGCAGCGCCAGGAGGGGACCCACCCGGGACACCACCGGTGGCCTCACCTGTGTGCGTGCGCACGTGCCGCTTCAGGTCGAAGGTGTCATTGAAGCCCTTGCCGCAGAAGGTGCACAGGTGCCTCTTCACCTGGCTGTGGCACTTGAGGTGGCGGTTGAGCATGCGCTGCAGGCGGAAGCCCTTGCCGCAGAGCTCGCAGCTGTGCATCGCTGAGTCGCCGCATGTGCCTGTGGTGAACTGGAGCAGAGAGAGACCGTGAGAGCCCAGGACTTGCACAGGGACCCAGGAGGCTTGGCTGCAGGGAAAGTGGTCTCCTCTCTCCTGCAGACCAGACTTCTGCTTCCTGGATAAAAGGGCCTCTGGCGGATGGAAAGGAACTTTCCCTGCAGGGCAGAGTGGCTCCTGATGGCCAGAGTCCCAGCAGCCATCTTGCAACATGAGGTAGAGGCCAGCACTGAGGACGGAAGGGTAGGAAGAAGAGTCTGGTCCTATCCTGGACAGTCCCCAAAGATAGCCACGGGTGCTCCTTCCCCCCAGCGTGGGCAGGGCTACGACCCCTTAACCAGCGGGTAAAGTGGAGCCCAACAGTGCCAGGTCCTAGGAGACTCTGCAGCCACTGCCTCTCCTCCCGTGCCAGCTGTCATGCAGCAAGCCCGAAGCCACGCGCAGGAGCGCTGAGGTGGGGGTGCTGGTTCCAGCCACTGCCCTGCTTCTGACCCACAAGGTCTCAAACAACAGTGACCTCGCTGGGCAATGGTGATGCAGGCCTGCCATCCCAGCAATCAGGAGGCCGAGGCAGGAGGATTGCAAGTTCTAGCCCAGCCTGGGCAACTTAGTAAGACCCTGTCTCAAAGTTTTAAAATGTACAAAGTAAACAGGCTGGGGATGTAGCACAGTGTGAAGGCCCTGGATTCAACCCCCCATGCAGACAGAGAGACACATGTATGCACGCAGGCATGCACGGACGCACGGTTGCTAGGCTGCAGGGAATCATGACAAGATGAGAGCCTGTGTCATGTCCAGTACGGACACAACTTTGCAGACTGCTTTGCTCCACATAGGGTCAAATCCCCAGAAAGTCTCACACTCACATCTTCCATGGGGTTTGTGGCACCCTCAGCGTAAGGCCCTGGCATCAGCAAGTGCGGCCCAGGAGGCGGCATCCCCAGCCCCGCAACAAGCCCAGTCACCCAGAGAGCTGTCCCTACGAGGCCACCACTGTCCAGGGACACAGACAGTGCCAGACCACGACACCAACCAGCTGCCTGCCCTGGATGTGGCCAGAGAGGAGGGAGGAAGGGAGCCCTTGCCAGGGTTGTAGGGCATGGGGACCTGCATGGGGTTCGGGGCGGGGCGAGGGGAGGGAAGCAGCATCGGAGGTCCCCTCAGGGTGGCCCTTGGGACCCTAATGGAGCTGGGATAATTCAGACATAAGAGGGACTTGGAGGGCAGAGGGCAGTCACGGCAGCCAGGTCAGGTCGGCGACCCAACCAGGCGGTCACTCACGTCCCTGGCGGTCTGAGGTTCCCAGGTCTCTTCCTGTCCAGCCAGCTTCTTGGTGCCTGCCTCCCCTGAGGGGCCAGGGAAAGACTACGTGTGGCCACTCACAGGTCAAGTCTCTGCTTTACAAGGTCAGGTCTATACAAGGTAAAGGTCGTGGGCAAACTAGCGAGGGGCGAATGAAACACAGATGACAGAGCCTCAAAATTCCAGGCAAAGTTCTGTGAAACGCTGGCCGCATTTGAAAGCCTTGCCAACTACCGTTAAAACCCGAACTCTTTCTGGTTGCTTGATTGATGGATGGATTAACTGAGACAAGGTCTCGCTGAAAAATCCAGGCTGGTCTTGAACTCACTGTACAGCCGAGGATGACCTCAAACTCACAGCAATCCTCCTGCCTCAGCCTCCCAAGTGCTGAAATGACAGGTGTGTGCCACCATGCCTGGCCCTAAAACCTGAGCTCTGGTTTGCTGACTTTAGTCTTTTTAGTAAACCCTTAGTTTTAAAGTGCTCTGCATGGAATATGGCGGAGAACTTCTACTGCTGCCCAGAAGGAAAAGTTCAAATCATTGGCATTGTTTGTTGGAAAAGAGTAAAATCTTGAAGGGCACAGGCAAGGGCGCTTAGTGACAATTCAAGGGGTGCCAAGGAGAAGGAAGGGAGAACACCAGAACAGGCAGGAAATGGGGGTGGGAAGGAGGCGCTGGAGCCCCCAGGGCCTCTCTTCCCCAGGTGACCTTTTTTGGGTCGGGTCTTCTTAGGCCAAAAGCAGAAATTCTCCAAGCTGGCCCTCAACAAAGCAGTTGTTTCCATGCCTCCGCCTTCCCATCCATCCCATTTCACAGCTACTGTAACGAGTCACCACCAGCTCACTTAAGGAATTCGCCCTGAGCTGCGCCCTCCAATCCGGCAGGCTCAGCGTGGTACCGCACACCTGTGAACGGAGAAGAGCCTGCGCCCACGTGGTCCTGCTACTTGGTTTGGGCTGCCAGTGCCTCATGAACAGATCAGACCAGAACAACAAGAGACTTGTCACGTTCTCCTTATAACACCTGTCTGTCTATTTGCAGCACTGGAAATTGAAACCGGGGCCTTCACACTGAGCTACATCCCTGGGCCTTTTTATTTTTATTTCCCAGACAGGGTCTTGCTAGGTTGCTAAGTTGCCTAAGGTTGGGCTCGAACTTACAATCCTGCCTCAGCCTCCTGAGTGCTGGGATGACTGTATACACTTCGCAGCTCTTCCTTCCTGCGTCCTGTGCAAGATGTGGAAGCCAGGAAGCCAGGGTTGTGCACAGGAGGAGCGGGGAGCGCACGTCCTGCCAGTGTGGCGCCCAGCCCAGCCTGCCCATTTTGGAGTGTCCTGTCCCAGAATGGGTCACACAACACAGCAGACACATCTGGTTCCTGGAAGGATGTCACATGGGCCAGAGCCATGTGTATCATGTTATTTATTTTTGGTACTGGGAATTGAACTCAGGACCCTGCGCTTGCCAGGCAGGTGCTTATACCACTGAGCTATATCCCCCACCAGAGCCACCTGTATCGTTTCCGCAGGTTTGTCCCCAACTCTCTGCTGCCTCAAATTTCAAAAAGAGTTGCAGCCTCCCTTTACTCCATACTGCCAGGGGTAGGCAGAGTTCCCCTTCAGCCAAACTTTAGCCCCTTTGTGGAATGAAGAAGCCAAATGTGGTCGACCAGGCCCATGATTCCAGCATTCGGAAGGCTGAGGCAGGAGGATCACTGTGAGTTCACAGCCAGGCTGTGCTATATAGCAAGGCCCTGTCTCAAAACAAAATAAAACAAAATGTTCAAAAAACAAATAAAAGAAATACTGGTGAAAATGCCAAATAATGGACTAGAAACCTAGCCTGGCTATGTAATGTCAGAGGTCATCTAACATCCCTGGGTCACAACGCTCCTGCATAATGACAGCATTGCCTCAGCCACATAAGCAGCTAGGAGCAGGGCCTGTTTTCCAGCTTCCTGAGTCCAACTCCTGCTCCACTGACTCTCATCTGAGTGGCGACAAGCAAGTCACTAAGCTTTCTAAGCCTCCATTTCATCACCTGTAAAGAATGAGAATGGTATTTGCCTCTTGGGAATAAACAAAAGACGCAAAAAGAAAAGCTACTTTAGCCTGGCATGGTGGCACATGCCTATAATCCCAGTGCTCTGGGAGGCTGAAGGATCACTGTGAGTTCAAGGCCAGCCTGCACTACATAGTGAGACCCTATCTCAGAAAAAGAAAAGAAAAAGAACAGCTACTTTAAAAGGACCCGACACCTGGTAATCCTACTACAACTAGACCACCTCCAAAATTCTAGGATCATAAGTAAAACCTAACGGGTCAGAATCTTTTGCTTCTTTTTTTTTTTTGGTATCAGGAATCGAACTCAGGACCTTGCACTTGCCAGGCAGGCACTTATGCCACTGAGCTTTATCCCTGGCCATCGTCCCTTGTTTCTCAGTTTGCTTTTGAATTGCTCTCTCTGATGCAAAGGAAAGAGCAGGAACTTCTGGTGTGAGTCCAAGCATAATGCTTCACCTGCGCCTCTGTACCCCCAGAATCTGGCCGTGAGAACCAGTCTGAGCCAATGCGGGAAAATGTGGACTTCATCCCAGGAGGCTGTGACATCTGTGTGTTTTGATACAGAAATCAGTAACGCGTGGACGTGCCCCCTCTCAGACCTGCCTCCAGGACTGGAATTTACACCCCACCACCTTCTGAAAAGGCCTGACAGTCTCACCCTTCATCCGAAACTAACGCTTTGCAAAAGGCTTATTATTTTTTTTTTTTTTTTGGTTTTTCTCCGGTACCGGGAACTGAACTCACGACCTTGCGCTTGCCAGGCAGATGCTTTTGCCGCTGAGCTAAATCCCCAGACCCTGCAAAAGGCTTATTAACAAAGTGGGAAAACTACCACAGAGGATGGGAAACAGTGGCAGTGCAGCAATAACAAAGGGCAGGGATGAAGAAGCGTGGAGAAAACACCTTCCCGAGCGGCGCTTCTCGGCTTTCCTTTTAAAAGACACCCCAAGTCCCTCCCAAGTGCTTCTAAAACCCAGGCCTCCGCAGCAGAACAAACCCATCATTGTTATGGGAGCTGCTGAAGGGGTCAGAAGCATCCAGGAACAGGGACCTCGGTGGCCTCTGTGACCAACTTCAAAGCTGGCTGGGATCACTCACCTGTCAGAGCTCTGAAGGGGAGCAACAGAAAAGGGGGTCGACCCTCTGCTTCCTGTCAGTGCTGCCAGCACACCAGCTCATTAAATTCATGGTCCTGCTTCCTGTGGGAGGACACGCTAGGTCCAAAGCGCCCTTCCGGCGGCCACTTGGACAAGCTCTCCACTGGCGCGACGGCTGTGCCTGAGCGCTCAGAACACGCCGAGAACAGCTCCTACTTCCCCCGGGATTCAGAGCCCCTCCTGTCCCACGTTCCATTTCTGGAGGCTTCACAAACCCCCTTCTCAACACAGAGAGGAGGAATGGAATAGACCCGGGAAGGGGAGAGAACAGAAGCTCAAAGACGCGTAACCCGCCCATGACGGGCTCACAGGTGATCGCACCTACAGGATGGGTCCATGGGGCGGGACGGGACATGGGGAGGGGGAGGGAAATGAGCCCCATAGTGTTTCACATCATGGTGGAAAATAGTTTCAGATTCATTGTGTCCTGTGTCAGAATCAACAATGACCAAAGCATCAAAGCTACATATTGACAGTGGCCACCACATCAGCCAGCACGGATGTCCCACAAGGCACTACACCAGTGCTGAAATAAAGAGCCTTGGGTTGGGCTTTGCCACTAACAACTGACAGCCTCGATGAAAACCTGGCTTAGAATTTTTCTATAGCCTCCAAAATTTCTACCCCATGTTGGAATCCTTGGGTTGGCCTTTGGTGCTGACAATGGTGAAGAACACAATGAAAACCCCCTAGGCTTTAAATTTTCTCACCCTGAAAGTAGAAGACCTGGCCACACAAACTTCAAAGGCCCTCATTCTGGGAGCTTGTATTGGTTACTTTTCTCTTTTTGCTGACACAAAATACCCAATGCCCATATTAAAGAGGGAAAGGTTTATTTAGCTTGCAGTTTGTGGAGGTTTCAGTCCACAATCAGCTGGCTCCAAGGCAAGGTGGCATGGCAGAAAGGTGACAGTTCATGGCCACGGAAGACAGCAAAAACAACAAGAGCAAAAAGGGGAGGAGAGAGCAAGCCTCTTTCCCTCCCTTATATTGTACGCGGCTACCCGCCCCAGGGCAGGTGTAGCTCTCACACCCATAATCCCAACATTGGACCATGAATCACAAACTCTAGAAGCCTGTCCCACGTCTGCATGAGGCTTTGGGGGACATCTAGATACAAACTGTAACAGTGCTATACGATGGACACTTTCAAGTCTTGCTTCCAACTCCCCTTGTTGGGCCTTTCCATATAGCAGAGGGTAGAGAGTGGCAACCAGCACCTTCCAGACTCCCTTGCAGCTAGGGTTAAGCTGTGAAGTGGGTTTATGCTTCCAATTACACACATCATCAGGAGATCTGAGTTTGGCCCTGAGTTAACTGGCCAGAGGCAAGCGGGAGACGATCGTTTTACACTCTATGTTAGCAGAAGCATCACATGGCAGGCACAGACCCCAGAGAAGCAGTGGCTTCTTGACTGGGTGGTGGCCTCTGGAGCCCAGGTGGCTCCATTCTGCAATGTGGCTCTGAGTCATGCCTAGAGCTTGGCTTCATCTTTCTTTATTCATCTCGTCCCACATAATTAACCATTCTTTGCTTAAAATAGCTGTCATTGATTCTGTTGTCTGCAACTAAATCCATGTGGTCCCTTGCAACAATAAAAATCCTCCTTACCAGTATTCAAATTTAAAATCAGTACAAGGTGGCACATGCCTGTAACCCCAGCGCTTGAGAGGCTGAGGCAAGAGGACTGCTTCAGACTCAAACCCAGCCTGGGGTACAAAGTGAGCTCAAGGTCAGCCTGAACTACACAGCATGTCTCTGTCTCAAAACACAAAAAATCACAGTAACAAGGGTTTGGGGTACAAAGGGTTGGTACAAGGGGTTGGGGAGGTACCCCCCCCAGAAGTGTTCCATGCTTGGCCTTGATAGAACATTTCCCTAGTTTGCTTAAGGGTCTTGGTTCAGTCTCCAATCAATCAATCAAACTGGTACCATTAATACATACATAGTGTTCTCCTAGTCCTCCTTTCCTTCCTTTTAATTAGGTTAACTTTTATCCAGCACCCAGCCCAAGCATTTCTCCAGATCTTGTTTTTCTCATCTCCTGTGTTCCCTCAAATGCCATGATGCATGTCTAGCACCTGTCCCTTCTCCTCGGCCTGCATTCTTATATATGGACTTGTGTCCCTCTGAGACACCATTCTACCGGGTGCTGAGCATGCAGGCCCAGCAGGGAGTGCTCTCTGGCTTTGACAGGAGCACTTTACCAGGAGTTTGGCGGGCCAAATGCATAGCCACAGGTGGGCCGCAAGTTTGAGAAGGGAGAGGATTTAATTCTGCCTTAGGAGAAACAAGAGGTAAGGTGTTTGACATAGAGCTTCTGTTCCCTTCTAAACATCAAATGAACACTTTTGTAAAAAACTACTTAAAATCATGATTCACAAAAGCCAGGTAATCCCAGCTACTCGGAGGCTGAAGCAGGACAGTCAAAATTTCTAAGCCAGCCTCAGTAGCTTCATGAGATCTTGTCTCAGATGAAAACCTAAAAGAGAGGAGGGGAGGCTGGCGAAAGAGCCTAGTGATATGATGTTTACCCAGCCTGCTTGAGGCAATGGTCAATCCTCAGTATGGGCGGGGGCGTTCATGATTCACAGCAATGCTTAGAAATAACTATTTGAGGGGATGGGGATATATAGCTCAGTGGCACAACACCTACCTGGCAACTGCAAGGTCCTGAGTTCGAGTCCAAGTACAAAGAAAAGAAAAGAAAAAACTATTGGCCATCACTGGCGAATCTTGATCTACTGATTATCTTCATTCATAAATAAAGGCAAACAAAGGGAATTAACAGTTCTGCCTTTCCCAAATGAACTGTCCCATTGGGAACCAAACAGTAGGTGAGAAAAGAGCCTGCCTCTCTATAGAACTATGTCACCCAGGCCCTGCAGTGTGGCTCAGTGGTATAGCACATACTTAGCATGCGCAGGGCCCTGGACCCCGTCCCCAGCACCAAAAATAGAAACGAAAAATACATCAGCAAAGAAAGTGAAGAACAGCACTAATACCATTCATTTCCCCACTCCCAACACACACACAAAGTCGTCCATGCTGGCCTTCACTCTATATAACCTGGGCTGGCCTCAAACTTGTGGCAATCTTGCTGCCTCAGCCTCCCAAATGCTGGCATTACAGGCATGTGCCACCATGCCTGGCTTAATAACTACTTTGCAATACTGAATAATCCAAAGCATTTAGGCTCTAAACATCAAAGCTGCTAGCATTACACAAAAAGAGATAACATCCAGTCTCTCTTGATGGAAACACATCCCCACTGTGACGTATCCCAGTCAAAATGAAACTGTCTCACCAAGCACATACAGCAGTGCTGTCTAACACAACTTTTTTTTTTTGAGACAGGGTCTCATTATGCAGTTCAGGCTGGCCTTGAGCTCACTTTGTAGCCCAGGCTGGTCTCAAACTTGCAACGATCCTCCTGCCTCAGCCTCCTGAGTGCTAGGATTATAGGCGGGCGGCACCACGCCCGGCCCCAACACAATTTTCTAGGGTGACAAAAAAAATGGTATTCTGTGTTGTCTAGGACAGAAGCCACTGAGCATACATGGCCACTCAGCACTTGAAATTCTTTTTCTGGGGCTGGGACTTGAACCTAGGACCTTGTGTGTGATAGGCAAGTGCTTCACCGCTGAGCCACACCCAAGCCCAAGGAGCCTACTTTCCCACCTAATTAAAAGCCACTGTGCCTATGGGAACCATACTGGACAATGCAGTGTAGCCCCGACCACCCACCCATGGGAGAAGATTCCGAGACCAAGGACTGTGCAACACCTTGGCAGGGTGTTCAGCCAAACCCAGACTGGTGCAAACTACAAAACAATTCAACTCGAATGGCCAGGGAACAGAAAGGGAAGGCACATGCATAAAGAGACCGAAAGATGAGAAAATTATACCACCAGGTGGGCTGACGAAGCAAACTGCGGAGAGCAGGGCTTGGCAAGGCGGTCAGCAAGGCGGACACAACCGCTGACGTGGGTGTGATCGCACACTTCAGCCTCAGCCATCCGAGGCACATGCTAAAGTATTTATGCCTGAAACACAGTCATGCACTCGTGCGGTGTGAGAACAGCTCACAATGTCTCCTCGGACCATTCTGAGGACGCAGAGCTGCTTACACAAGGGACAGAGGGCGGGGCCTTAGCATCTCCCAGGACCACAGCTGCAGGTGTGTGATGCCTGAGATTTGCTGGAAAGTCACATTTGGGAGAGCAGAGTGGGTGAGGATGGGCAGGACTGGCCGTGAGTAATGGTGACTGGGGCAGGTGACAGAGCTGTACTGCACGGCAGGGAGTCCACCCCAGGTTCGCTCATCCGTCACTGCCGGGGGAGTTGACCAGAGAGCCAGGTAAGAGGTCGAGAATGCTTCGATGGGATCTAAACTCGCTTTCTTCTGAAGAACCCACAGGAGGACAGCTTGGGTGATATGGGGTCAGAGGACATGGAGCACAGGCACCTGCTCCAGCTGCTGCCAGGCTCCAGTCAGCTCTGGACTTTACTTCTGGGCAGACTGTAGAGACAGGAGGGTCAGCACACCCTGGGCCTCTCTGCCCCGCTGCTAGAGATCTGCAAATGTGGCCCTCACACTGCAGAAGGGGCCGTGGGAGACCTGGCGTAAACACCTTCCGGGAGGCAGTATCTCCCTCCTATCTGTTCAGTAAATCACAGGGCCCGCGGTGGTGGAGAGCGCCTTTCACAACCTGCCCGGAGGCCTGGGTCTGAGGCCCAGGGCAGGGCTGTAGCAAGCGGGGCTGGCCGCCTTCCCAAGCTGCTCCAGTCACCACTGTGAAGACGTAGGTCATTACTAGAGCAGCACCGCACTGGGCATCAGCACACCTGCTGTGGCCACTGTCCGGGCGACTTCCTGCTGGGCCACTGGGCATCCACAAAAGCACTAAACACGCGTCCATTAACCTACCTGACACTTCAGAGGCCCATCCTATTCTTTTCCCATTGTACAGATGAGGGGACTAAGGCTTCAAAAGGAGATAAGGGATCCACAAGCATCCACAGCAGCACCCACACTTCTTGGTGTGGCCCTAAGACAGTCTTGGCTCGTCCTAGGAGCAGTCCCCACTCTGAGTCCTTTCCTTACCCAAGCTGCCCACATGCCCTAGGGCCCGCCCTCTCCAGTCTCCACAGCCTCTAAACCCACATCAGATAGGATCGCATCCTTGCTTGGGCTTCTGGTTTGACACTGTACTGACCTGTGACAAAGTTAACAATAGCTGTGTCTCCCCACCCACCCAGGTAACAGCTACAGTTAAGGAACGCACACCTGGGCCCACCCTTCCATCCTCCATCCTCACACTATCAGGAAGGGGTCATCATTATCTCCACTTTACAGATATGGCAACTGAGGCCCTGAGGAACAAACAATTAACTCAAGTCGCACGGCTCTGCAGCTGACAAAGCTAACCGCCACAGCTAGAGGCAGGGAGCCCAGGGAGGGTGGCTTGCTGCAGTCCGATGGACACCAACTAAAGCCTGCTCTCCCTCTGGTGCCCAGCAAGGACCTTCAAGCTACGAAAACTAAGTCATTAAAGCAATGCCCTGGGCAACGGTAGCCAGTGGTAGGACCCCCACCTAGCATGCATCGAGGCCCTACGTTCAAGCCCACCGAAGAAAAAAAAAAAAAGGCAATGTCACCCATCAGGACTGGGCCTCCTGCTTGGCGACTTTCTTCCTGGTCCAGTAAAGACACTAATTGTTAGGGAAACTGAAAGAGTTCAGCTGCCTCGATTGAGAATGTGAAAACTGCCAACACCCCAATCCCCACTCAGGGACTGGAGATTGGGCAAAGGGCCTCAGCACTGAGCTACACCTCCAGTCCTTTTTATTTTTTATTTTCAGGGGTGTCTTTCCGAGTCACTAAGTTGCCTAGGCTGGGGTAAAACTTGTGATCCTCCTGCCTCAGCCTCCCAGAGTGCTGGGATCACAGTCGTGTGTAGCCAGCACCGCTGGCTGCTTGGGGCACATTCACACCAAGATGCCTCCATTTCTGGAGCAGAAGCAGAGAGCCCTGCAAGGGGTGGCGGCGGGAACACCCCTTGCTAACGGTCCGGGAGCGGAGGGCGCCCCTCCCCCGCTCGCTGGAGGTTGGAGCCGATTGGGTGCTTTCTCCCCTCAGGGCCGGGTTCCAATGGCGCTATCCGCCCGAGGCAGGAAAAAAAGTCCCCCAGGGTTGGTTAGGGGCTGGCTCTCTCTCCCAGCCACTTGCTCTCCAGGGGACTCTTGGCTGGGGTGGGGGACAGAGGGGCAAACTGGCTACAGCGGTTCCCAAAACAACGTTCCAATTGTCCTTCCAGCCTAGTGATAAACATGCAAGTAGGGCACTTTGTAGAATTTCCCCAAGGGCAGCGCGCTCCACCAGCCCCTGCAAACCTTCCCCTCCCACTTAACTCCACCTGGCCCAGAACCGCTTGGGGCCAGGTGACTCTGGACCTCAGCGACACTCCCAACTGCTAAGTCCCGGGGGCGGTTGACCACATCTTTTAAAGCGCAAGGCTCCGGCCTCGACCCCAATTCATAACCAAATGCGCCCAGCCCACCCAGGGGCCAGCTGAGGAGCCAGGAATGTGCATAGAAAAAGGGTGACCCACCCACCCCACCTCACCCCGGCAAAGTAACGGCCCCTTACCAGCCACGGCTACCTGGGGTTCTCCCCCACGCCACTTCACCCTACCCTCCGCTTTGTAGTGCCCGGAATCCTCGCCTGCCTCTCTGGGTGGCACTGTCGCCCACCAGGCAAGGTACACAGGTTGGGAGAGTCAGATCCCCACCGCAACCTCTAGCTGGCAAGGGAGGGGGCGAGGGTGGCAGAACGGGGTTCCTTCGTCCGCGGTTAGCGGATCCCTCCCGCCGGGATAATCCTGGAACTTCTACCCCCCGCGCAGGTGGGCACCGAGACAAGAGGTCGCTGACAATTTAAAAATTCTCCGTGGGGCGCCGAAGGACGACCATAGAGGAGACCGATACTTCATCCACCGGGTTTGGGCGCTAACTTAGGTGAACCCCTCTACGTATTAGCCTGACGCACAAAGGTCTGAGGGAAGACACTTCCAAAGCGTCCACACTGACTCGGTCTCAGCCGCGCTCCAGAGCCCGCCCGGGGCACTGTCGGGATCACAAGGGGCACAAGATGTCGTCACCGTCTCCTTTCCGACCCGGGTTCCCAGGCACGCGTCTCGCTCCGCACGCCGTGGGCTCGGAGGGGAGGCGGCCATGCCTGGTCCTCCGCACGGCTCAGCGTCACGGAGCGCGCGTGGGGACCCGGGCGCAGGGCGGGAGCCCGGCGCGCGGAGGAGGCTGGCGGGCGCCCAGGGGCAGGTACAGAGGGCGGGGAGGGCGCCGGCCAGGGAGCCTGACGCCAGGGCGTGGCGCAGGTGGCGGCGGGGGCAGAGTCGACATCCTACCTTGATTTTCGACCTGACAACCGCGCGCTGCTTCTCCGCCAGGTGTCCATCTGCGCCCTCTGCGTCGCCGGGCTCGGGGGTGTCGCGGTCCGGAGCTCGCGGGGACGAGCTGCTCTCGGTGCCTCCGGGCTCGCCGGTGCTGCTGCTGCTACTGCCGTCGCTGCGACTGTCCTCAGCGCTATGAAACAGGCGTCCCAGGGCCACTGCGGGGCGAGGAAGGGGGGGCGCGGAAGGGCGGCGCCGCGAGACACACGCGGCGTCAGGCCCGGGCGCCCGCGGCAAGGACCTGCCGCCCGGGACCCGGGCACTTCGCCAAGCGGGCGGCGGCGCGGAGGTGGGCGACGTAGCCAGGAGTCGCTGCCTCGCACCAGCCGGGCGTATCAGGGTCCCGCCCTCAGCCCCAACCGCGGTGCCCACGGGGGACGGAGGGCCACGCGCCGCTCAGGATGCGCGCGCCAAGTTTTTTCGCGCCCAGGAAGACGGGTCTGATCTCCCTCCTCCTCCTGGAAAACCGGGAGTCTTTTATGCCCTCCCGTAGGGTGCAGGGAACCCCGGGGGGCCTTCAACCCCCTCCCTGGGCCACCTCAATCGCACTGCAGCCAACGGTTCCGCCGGCCGAGCAAAGACAGGCTCGCACCGAGGAGGAGCACAGGGCGCCCCTGCTTCCTGGCCTCTATTCGGCTCTCCCACCCAGGAAGAGTCCCGGGGGAGGGAACATGGGGAGGGGCCCCAGCCCCTTGCCCGCGAGGACCCGCCGCCCCCCTCACCATCCCCGGCGCCCACCTGGGATGTAGGCGTCCGCGCGGTTCTCGTCCGGGAGCGCAGCCCAACTGCGCTCCGCGGCGCCTGGGCTCCTGCGCTTCACCAGGAAGGCTTTGGGCATGGCGAGGCCCCCGCGCCGCCCGGCTCCGCTAGGCGCTGGTCCCGGCCGCGCCCCCCGCTCCTCCCCGCGCCCCCCCCGCCCCGCTCGTCCCTGCGCCCTGCGCGCCCACGACTCCCGCCTCGCCGACTCCGGCGCCTTAAATCCAGGCTGAGACCACGCCAGGGAAAAAGTTTCCTAAGGTGGAATAGAAAAGGCACCAGGAAACTTGGGAGCGAGCATGCGCCCTGCAACATAACGGTGTCAACAAGCTCGCTACCTGTCCGACCGGTTCCGGCGGCCGCGCGGCCTGTCCCAGCCCTTCCCGCGGCATGAATGTTTGCAAAATAATTTAACGTCTCAGCTCCCCCCTCCTCTTTTTAAAAAAGGGAGAACATTTTTTTAATCGACCCCTGCCCCTTTCCCCATCCCAGGGGCCTCGGGTAATGCAAAGCCCAGGTCCGCTTCCTGGGACCCCTCCCGCGAGTGGAGGCTCCCGAGTGGGCCCCAACCCCGCCCCCAAATGGATTTGACCACCACAAGCAAGCCGGAAAAGGGCTCGATTCCTCTGGGCCTCTCGGTCGTTCCCTGAGATTGCTGAAATCTCGGTGGTTGGAAGGAGGAGGCGGCCAGGAGCCGCCTGAGGACTCTTAGCTGGTAATTTGGGAGCTTAAGCTCCCCATCTACAACAGCACCCCAAATAAACACAAGGATAATACATTTTAAAATTCAGCATCTTCAGAACGTGTTTTGCTGATTTGTGTCACTCGATCTAAGAAAAACAAAATTTGCCCCTCCACAGCAGCTTCCACCCCCAAACTTTGCACCCCAGGAGTCCCTTAGCCCCCAACGGACACACAATGGAAACAAAAGCCAAGTGCGTGTTATGCAAACGCAGCTTCGAAGCTAAGGGTCCACGCCTCGCCCACTCCTATTATTCCCGCCCCCCACATTTCGAGGCTGGGAAACTCTCCGGAAGCCCCCTGCCCTCCCGGGTCGGCGACACCCTTCTCTTGCTCGGCTGGGGAGGTGGCGGGGAAGCCTGGTGTTTGGTTTTATTTTTATTTTCTATCTACCTTGCGCGCGCGTCGGAGACCGTGCGCCCCCTCCAGGGCCGCTCGGACTCCCGCCAGCGGCGGGCGCGGGCGCGCGTGGCCGGAGGCGCCCGGTGTCCGCGGCTCACCCCGCAGCCGGCCTCACCTGTCTGT
This sequence comes from Chinchilla lanigera, assembly GCF_000276665.1. Taxonomy (NCBI): domain Eukaryota; kingdom Metazoa; phylum Chordata; class Mammalia; order Rodentia; family Chinchillidae; genus Chinchilla; species Chinchilla lanigera. The sequence continues at coordinate 26,843,505 of NW_004955415.1, forward strand.
AATCCGAGCCGCCGCGCGCCCAGCCCACGGCCAGGGAACAGACACAGCGGAGCTCCGGGCGTCTTCGCCTGGCGTCTGCCTTCGGAGCCGCAGTCTGGTAACGGGTTTCGGCTGGGCGGGCGGATGCCCGGGGCGCACGCAGGGGGCGCAGCCGGCGCGCAGGGAAGAGGGGCGCCAGGGCCCCGGCCCTGCACGAGGGTTTGCCCTCTCCTGACTGAACTCTGAACCCCAGGTTGAGTAGGAGAAAAACCCTCTAAGAATGACAAAGACTTTGATCCCGACGAGCCAGGGAGGAGGAGGACATTTCCTTCTCGGTGCGCTGAGAGGAGGCTGCTTTCTTGGCTCGCTGGCTCGCGGCGCAGCTTCTGGGAGACTCTGCGGGTATATTTTTATCTGCCAGGGAAATGGAGATTTGCTAGAAGGAAGAGGCTCGGTTGAATGAAAGGGTGAAAATAAAGTACAGCTATGAAATCGCACCGTTCTCCCTCGTCTTTCCAAGTCTTCAAGACTTGATTAAAAATGCTTTGTTTTAGGAGACAGTTGACCCCATTTGTAAAGCCTCCCCCTTTTATTGGATTCCAAATTCAGTAGTACCTGGACCTCTACTGTTCCAGATTATAGGATACTGGACCGCCTAGTTAGAAACCTCAGCAACGGAAACTTTAGGGGCTTGACAATAACGAATAACAGAATCACTACACTTTTTTTTTCACTTTTATTTTAAACTATTGAAAAGCATCGACTGTGATTTTTTTTTTTTTTTTTTTTTAAGACAGGGTCTTGCTATTAGTTCAGGTTGGCCCTGATCTCACTGTGTAGCCCAGGCTGGCCTTGAACTCATGGTGAGCCTCTTGTCAGCCTCGCCAGTGCTGGCATTACAGGCCTGCACCACCATGTTCAGCTGTGATATTTGCTGCCTGTTCCTTTGAAAGAAGAATTATAATGTATTGTCTTCCTCTTCTGTTTTTAATTTATCAGACTGGATAGGGTTCATCAAGTTTTTTTTTTTAATTTAAGACCTTTACTAACAAGTGCTTGCAGTTTGTTGACTTTTCTGAAAAAAATCAAGTTGTGAACTTTTATTACAAATTAAAAATTAAGTTCTTAAAAATCTCAACTTGACCAGATATGAAACAATTTAAAAACCTTTAAAAGTGTATTGAGAAAAACCAGGCTTTTTTAAAAAACACATTTGGAATTTCCAAAAAAGATGTCTTTAGGTAAAAATAATAAAAGCCTCATGCTGCGTAGATAATGCAGATAGCTCTAGTTATCTAGTCAATGGACAAAAAGCAAGCCCTTAAGGGCTTCTATCAAGATTATTAACATATAAAAAGAACGAGCCTTTATCTTTGTTGAAGCCTCCAACATTGGGTGTGAAATAAGCCCCCAAACCTCCAGGAATAGGAGGCTTGACCCAGTCCACGTTACACCTCATACTGGGGTTGAAGGTCCTGTGGAGTGTGTAGCCAGCACATTTGAATACTTCCGGTACCCAGGAGCTCACTATTTCAAACAGTAGCTTATTCTCTGACTGGACAACCTGGTGTTGAGAAGCTTTTCTCTCTCCTTTGTGGAAATCTGCTGCCCTGTGCCCGGGCCTCACCTCTCTTAGGAGCTGCTGAGACCATCCCAGCACCCCTCCCCATAAGTCTTTAGACCCTGGGAGGAGTCATCTGTCACAACAGGGCAATTCTTTTCTTTTTGGGTTTTTTTTTTTTTTTGGTTTTGGTTTTGGCTTTGGTTTTGGTTTTGGTTTTGCAAACAGGGTCTCACTATGTAGAGCAGGTTGACCTTGAACTCAGAACGATGTTCCTGCCTCAGCCTCCCGAATGCTGGGACTACAGGGATGTGCCACGGAGCTTGGTAAGCAGCACAATTCTTCTTAATAGCTAAATATTGGAAGAAGCCTATATGTCCATCAACAGATGAGCGGATACTGGGGCTGGGGATATAGCTGAGCGTTGCAGTGCCTGCCCGGCAAGATTGAGGTCCTGAGTTCCACTCCTGGTACCAAAAGAAAAAAACAAACAGATGAGTAGATACAGAAAATGTGATGTTTGCACACAGTCGAATACTACTTTGCCACAAAAGGTCATTTGTAGGAAAATGAATACACCTTGAGACCATAATGCTAAGTGAAATAAATCAGTCACACGAGCTTAAACAGCATACGGTGGGCCGGGAATATAGCTCAGTGGCATAAGCGCCTGCCTGGCAAGCGCAAAGTCCTAAGTTTGATTCCTGGTACCAATCAATCAGTCAATAAATAAATAAATAGCACATGGTTTCTTTTATATGAAAAACCCAAAGTATAAAGAGTAAAAACAAAGATAGATAATAGGAAGTAGGAAGACCTTTCTCAGATGGAAAGAGGATGAAGAAATGGGGAAGGAAGAATTAAGATTTGTTATGTACATATGCCAAATCTACATAGGGAATATGAGCATTGTGCCACACACATGTGCTAATAAAAATAAAAACTGGAGGAAAAAAGACTTCTTTAATGCACTATTGGGTGAAAGGCAGACAGGTGCAAACTTAACAGTGGCACGCAGTTACAAGAGGTTAGGATGTTGAGGAAACATTCCTAAAGATTTTTTTTTTTTTTTTTTTTGGTTTTTCTCCGGTAACGGGAACCGAACTCATGATCTTGTGCTTGCCAGGCAGGCGCTTTGCCACTGAGCTAAATCCCCAGCCCCTCTAAAGATATTTTGTAAGGTTGTTATTTTTTGCTTTTTTTTTTTTTTCCGGTACCAGGAATTGAACTCACGACCTCGCACTTGCCAGGCAGGCGCTGTGCCGCTGAGCTAAATCCCCAGCCCCTTGTAAGGTTGTTATTGAAGCACAGAATTAGAGAAGTGGACAAGTGAAAGTTGCATAGCCTGATAACAAGTTTAGCAGCCAGATTCCCCGGCAGAAACAGCACTTAACAGCTCTATCCAAGATTAAGTCAACAGGGCTGGGGATTTAGCTCAGAGGCACAGCGCCTGCATGGCAAGCGCAAAGTTGTGGGTTCGATTCCTGGTACCAGAAGAAAAAAAACAAAACAAACAAGATTAAGTCAATATCCTGCAGGCGCCACAGGACAAAACAGAAGAAATAGAGGTACAGGATTATAAAGGAAAAGACAAGACTATAATAATCTGTAGTCAGTACAATTGCCTATGTAGAAACTCAAAATTATTAGAATTGCTAAGAGAATTTAGCAAAGTTATGGCATTCAAAATTGTGTGGAGTGAGCGTGTATACCAATTACATTTCCAAATGCCGGGAAAATAAACAGTACAATAAAATTCACTTATGACAGCAACAAAAGTACAAAGCTCCTTGAAATAAATGTTTACAAACACTGGCTTTGGTGTAGCTCAGCAGCAGCACGCTCACCCAGAAGGCTTGAAGCCCTGGGTTTCATTCCCAACATTGTAAAAGGAAGAGAGGAAGGGAGGGAGGGAAGGAAAAAGTTCACCCTTGTGGAAACTGAAATTTTTTTTTATTGGACAGCATTAGAGAAGACACTAATCAATGGAAAGATTTGCCGTATGGGGGCATTGGAAGTCTGAAGGACAACAGGAAGCCAAAGGTTCCCAAATTCTTCTGTGGATTTAATTATTTTT
>NW_004955415.1:26847315-26860055 GCF_000276665.1 Chinchilla lanigera
TTTTTGTCTTTTTGAGACAGAGTTTTGCTATGCAGTTCCGACTGACCTTGAACTGTTTGTAGCCCAGGCTGGCCTAGAACTCACAGTGATCCTCCTGCTGTAGCCTCCTGAGTGCTGGGATTACAGGCATGCTTCACCCCACTCGGCCATTAATTCTTTAAAATACTTGGAAAAGCCAGGTGTGGTGGCACACGCCTATAATTCCAGCACTCTGGAGGCTGAGGCAGAGTGATCATTGAATTCAAGGCTAGCCTGCACTACAAAGTGAGACCCTGTTTCAAACAAACAAACAAAATAAAACAAAACAAAATTTGAGCTGGACATGGTGGTGCACCATGAACTAATCCTAGTTCTTGGGAGGCTGAGGCTGGAGGATCACCGTGAGTACGAGGCCAGCCTGGGCTATATAGTGAGTTTTAAGACCAGTCTGAGCTACACAGTGAGACCCTGTCTCAAAACAAAAAACAAACCTGGAAAGATGTCTTTCTGTGGGACCTGACAAACTCATTCAAAAATGTACATGAGCAAAGTGCCCCAACATCATGAGCTCCACAGGAACCAGCCCTTGTCTACCGACACCACCCCCAACCGGGCCTGGGTCTTGTGGGGTCCCCTTGGCCCAAGGCGAGCTCATAGAGATTTGTCTAGGACTCCTATGTCCAGAAGGGCAGGAGAGGAGCTGTGCCTGGAATCCCCCTGCTGAGATGCCCACTGCTTGCTTGCAGTCCGGCATCTGTGGTGTCCCCTCACTGGACCCTGCTCCTCCCATCCTCAGCTTGCAGTTCTAGACCAGTGACTCCTGCTCAACCTGCTACTGAGAGCCGCTGTCCAGGCCCCCGCTGTCCGTGCCCCCACTGATGGCTTCAAGCAGGAAGGGACCCAAACTGAGGCTGCCACTCCTTTCCCCAGGTCCAGGAGAGGATGTGACCACCTTGGGCAGGTGGGCACTTCTGCTGCCAGAAGCTCCTTGAGTAGGGCCCAAGAGAGGACAGCAAGGCCAAGGGACGGAGAGGGTAAAACCGAGTCCTTGGGATGCTGGACCTAGCCTTGCCTGAAGACATCAGACAGATCCTCTTCTCCTCTCCCCGCCTCCCTGTCCCCCTGTCCCTACCTCTCTCCACAGCTGGAACTGTAGTTTCTGGCTTGTTGCCATGTGACCGCTAATCATGTTGTATCAACAGGAGTGGACTAAGACCCATGCAGCAGGCTAGCCAAGCCCCTAGGTGGGTGATTGACATGCAAGCAGTCAACTGGGGGAAGCCCTACCCCGGATGTGGGTGGCACCCACCAATAGCCTTGTACCCTGGAAGGAATAAAAAGGAAAAAGAAGGCAGTGTGGCCATTTTGGAAGCACTCCAGTCTTTGTGTAATTTTTGGACACTGTCCCCAGTTTCTTCAGCCTCCCAGGAGACATGCACTGGGGAAATGACTCTACAGCGAGCTTCCAGGCCTTCACCTGGGACGGTCCTGCATCCTTGATCCCTCATGTTCTGTGGCTTCCATCTTCCTGGACTGAGCAGCTACAGGATTCCCGCAGCTCTCTAGTATGCGCAGCCACTGACTCTCCACCTCTGATATTATCAGCTACCTCACAAAGGTTTGGGAAATTATATACCTGTCTTCCATTGCTTCTGTTCTATAGCCCTGCTAATACATACCACGAGTCCTTCCTTGCTAAACATCCATGAAAGAGACACATGCTCTCTTCTGTTCCGTCAGTGTCCCTTCCTAAAGAACCACAGCTGCTTCTCCAAAGGCCACAGGCCACAGCGACATCTCAGCTGACCTTCCCAAGACAGTGTAGAGCGCCATGGATGGCTGATATTCATGGAACACAAATCTCCATCATCCGGGCACTTTAAGTAGAAATGTAGCTGGATAGCTGGGAGTGGACTGTCACTGTGAGAACTGCTGATTTGATAGGCTCCGTGTATGTGAACTCAGGTATGTGGATAACGACAGCTAGTTTTCTTCATCCAACTCTCAGGGCACATCCCATGTGGGTGGCTTTGTCACCAAAGCCCCTTCTCAGGCCCCTCCCCTCTAGGTCAGGTGTCCAGGGAAGGCCCTCACTGTTCTCTGGATCCTGAGCCTCTGTTTCTCTCCGTTCTCAGTCCCCATGAACCTCTGTCTACACCTCTGTCCTCCACTCATGAATTTAACTTCCTTGAAAGACAGAGAGGTGCCTTCAACAAACCTCTCTCCGGGGATATAGCCCAGCCGCACAAGCACCTGCCTGGCTCGCACAAGTTCCTAAGTTTGATTTCTGGTACCAAAAAAAGGATAATTATCAAAACCAAACCTCTCTCTCAGCTGGGTGTGGTGGTGCACACCTGTCATTCCAGCACCAGGGTGGCTGAGGCAAAGCGAATCACTGAGTTCAAGACCAGCCTGGGCTACATAGTAAGTTCAAGGGCTATGAAGCCCAGGCTGGCCTCGAACCCAGCAAGGCTCCTGCTCCAGCCTCCCAGGTGCTGGGAAGACAGGCGGGTGCTACCATGCCCGGCTTCAGCCATGAGCTGAAACCTCTGAATCCGTGAGCCAAAACCATCCTCTGCTTAAAAGCTGCTTCAGTCTCTTGTGACAGTGGCGGAGCTGGCAGTTACCTTCTGAGCTCAGGCGCTGTCTGGAGTGACTCTGGGAACCTGGCTTTACCCAGGTTGGGCAAAGTGGCTGAGACCTCAGCCTATCACACCCCTGCTGTCATTGTTGTTTGTGAGTGGCACATTCATGAGGCTGCCGTGTGACAGAGGGGGGTGGAGGGGGGCATCCACAGAGAGAAAGTTGCGTGGAAACCCTGTAGAGAGACGACTTGGGTCAATGCTGTCTTATGCAATTGCTCTACTCCTCAACTACACCCTCAGCCCGGCAACACTGTTCTAAAGGCAGCTGGCCAGTGGAGAAGGCAACACTCAGTGTCTACACTTTGCCTCCTGCCCCTGCTCCCTCTGTAGGAAGAAAAATTCGCTCTTTCCCTGCCCCTCAGGAAGATGCCCACATCCAATTCGTGGACATCATGTGACCCTATCTGGAACACTAAGGCTCTTTGCAGGTGAAACTGAGATAAGGATTCTGAGATGAGATGATCTTGGATTCTCTGGGAAATCCTTAGGTGCAGTTATAAATGTCCTTATAAGACAGAGCTGGGCATAGTGACATATACTTGCGATCTCAGAACTCAGGAGGCTGAGGGAGGAAGATTGCTGCAATTTTGAAGTCAGCCTTGGCTACATAGTGAGTTCAAGGCCAGTCTAAACTGCACAGTGCGACCCTGTCTCAGAGAAAGAGACACAGACAGACAGACAGAAACAGGAGATCAAACAGACAGAGAAGGAGGTCACGTGACCAACAAGAGGCAACACAGCTGCCCAGATCTTCAGGAAGGGGTGTAGCTCCATCCCTGCCTGGGTTCACCCCACTTGAGCGCATGTTGATTCCTCTCCTCCAGAACCGGAGAAACTCTGGGTTCATGCAACTTGAGCCACCAAGTCAGTATAATTTGTTGCAGTAGCTGCAGGAAGGCAGCCTGGACTGCCTCTTCCCCTTTTCCCCTCTCCCTTTTCTCTCCCCCTCTCTTTTTTTTTTTTTTTTGTCTTTTTGAGACAGTCTTGCTATGCAGTTCAGGCTGGCCTTGAACTCACTTTGTAGCCCAGGCTGGTCTTAAACTCACAATGATCCTCTCGAGTGCTGAGATCACAGGCATGCACCACCATGCGCCACCACGTCCGGCTCTCTCTTCTTTTTGTGCTTCCTCTTTTGTTTCTGATTTTTGGGGGGGCGTTTTTTGATGCAGGGAATCAAACTCAGGACCTTGCACTTGCCATGCAGGCACTAGTGCCACTGAGCTTGATCTCCAGCCCCATTTTGGGGAGTTTTATGTTTGTTTGTTTTGGTCTTTTGAGACAGTGTTTCACTCTATGGTCCAGGCTGGCCTTGAACTCATGGCAATCCTCCTGCCTCAGCCTCCCAAATGCTGGGATTAGAGGCATAAGCCACTGCATCCAGCTAGAGGAGGTGATTTTCAGTTCTGACTTCCCAGTCCTCAAAGGTCACCACCCCACAAATGTGCGTACCGACAACCTACCCAACACTGGGCAATGTGCTACTCATAGACAAGTGGCTGACACAAGTGGAGGGTAGTTTTCTGTCCATTAAGCATACACTCCAACTGGGTGCGGTGGCGCACACCTGTAATCCCAGCGCTTGGGAGGCTGAGGCAGGAGGATGGTTGTGAGTTCAAGACCAGCCTGGGCTACAAAGTGAGCTCAAGGCCAGCCTGAACTGCCTAGTGAGACACTGTCTCAAAAAGACAAAAAAAAATAAAAATAAAAATAGGGGCTGGGGATTTAGCTCAGCGGCACAGCGCCTGCCTGGCAAGCGCAAGGTTGTGAGTTCGATTCCTGGTCCCGGAAGAAAAACAAAAAACAAAAATAAAAATAAACATACACTCTCCACTCTAGCCTTAACAAAAGAACTCCAATTTTTCCTGGCAAACTAATTGACTCAGCGCCCCGCAGTCCCCTTCCAGTGAGTGATGCAATGTAATATTGTTTCATCCAATTAATCATGTTTGGGGTCCTGCTCAGCTAGAGCCTGGCGATGTGGCAGCCACCTTGTGACATTGAGGATATGGTTGGGATGCTAAAGCCCAGAGGCTAAAGCCCTCAGGGGTGACCAACAACTGCCGAGACAAGGCCTGCCACAGTGGTTTCAGACTCTGTAGAGTGAGGGAAAGATACCGTCTCTGGGTTAGGCCAGTGATGCTTTATGCAGCCAAATGAGTGCTATATTCTGTATTAATATTCTGAGGGGCCCCGATCTAGACGATGCTGGAGAGAGAGGGAGAGAGGGAGGGATGGAGAGCTTTATTTCCCAAGCAAATGTTTAATACTTACTAGTTATCTTACATAGGTAATTTATTCTACACCTGCATGTAAATCCCAGGAAAGTCTAAATTCTTTTTACTATTTCCTAGGTTTTTTTTTCCTTAAAAGTGCAGGATTTGAGCCAGGCATGGTGGCCCACACCTGTAATCCCAGCATTCAGAAGGCTGAGGCAGGAGGAGCCCTTCGAGTTCAAGATCAGCCATGGGGGCTGGGGATTTAGCTCAGCGGCACAGCACCTGCCTGGCAAGAGCAAGGTAGTGAGTTCAATTCCTGATACCGGAATAAGAAAAAAAGAAAGAAAGAAAGAAAGAAAAAAGACCAGCCACGGTTCTATGGTGAATTCAAAGCCAGCCTGGACTGCATAGTGAGACCCTGACTCTAAATAAATAAGTAATGAAAAAGCAGATATCACTGGACTCCGCTTTGCTCCCAATTCGGTGGTCTCTAGTGCTTGCTACCTCCTCCTCCACAGGCTCTGGTGCCCCTTCTCCTCTGGTCTGCCCAGCCTCCTCTGCCTCTCTACGAGGACAACACTGTCACCGCAGCCCTGGGTGCCATCTTCACCCCATGGCTGCTGCCGTGACCGTGCGGAGCTTTGGCCAGCTTTCTCACCTGTACTGTTCCCTGGCTGGACCCGTAAGGCAGCGCAGCTGGACCCTGCGCCACTGCTGGTTTCTAGGTCTCTGAGGTTCTGCCTTCACAAGTGTTTCCGTTTCTTTTTTTTCTTTTTGTTTTTGTGGATTGAACCCAGGGCCTTCACACTGAACTGCATCCCCAGCCCTTTTTCTTTTTTTATTTTGAGACAGAGTCTCACTAAATTGCTAAACTCACCAGATTGTGCTCAAACTCCTGACCTTCCTGCCTCAGCCTCCCAGAGTGCTAGGATTAGAAGTGTGTGACACTACGCCTGGCATTCATCAGTTTTTCTTGAATTCTGTTGCATGATGGGCTTCTTCCTGCCTACAGTGACAGTCTCCAGGGTTGCTGGGGCTGCACCCTGAAGTGTCGCAGCAGATTAGGTCACGGGGAGAAGGCTTTCATCGTGGAGGGCAGGGCCACAGCATAGCTGAGGACTCTGAGTCCTTCTTCCCTCGGTCTTCGTCTGGTCCCCTCCTTCACAGCCTCTGCAGGGTCTGTGACAGTGTCTCGCCCACAGCATGTCAGGGATGGGACAAAGGGCCAGGCTCTGACTGTCTCACTAAGTAGCCCATGCTGGCCTAGAACTCTGGGCAATACTCCTGCCTCAGCCTCCAGAGTGCTAGGATTAGAGGTGTGTATCATGGCAAACAGCTCATTTCCTGTCTCTTGGAGAACTGGGGAAAGCCAGTTGTTGTATAAGAACCCTGAGAATCCTGCAAAGAAACCCAGGTTAGCTATGGGGAAAGGAGACAGACAGAGAGACAGACAGACTCATCAGCTGCAACTGCTTGGCATCCTAGACCAGGCCCGGTGGTTAGTCAGAGCAGCCCAGGCACTGGCACTATCTGCCTGTGACCGGGCATGGCCGAGATGAGCCTAGAATCACAGGTAAGAACGGGTGGTATGTGCCACCCTGGGAAGTCCTGGGCAGATTGTCACATGTACAGGTGCCAGGCACAGGGGCACGGATATTGTCGCCCGCCACAGAGGGGAGAAGGTGCCAGGAGATGTTGTCATCAGAACATCAACAGGATATGGCCAGCTGCTCAGGAGTGTGTGTGGTCTGGTTGCAGTGGTCCTGTTGGGAGACTTTTCTTTTTTGGTGACAGGGTGTCACTGTGTAGCCCAGGCTGGCCTCAAACTTGCAGTGATTCTCCTGCCTCAGCCTCCCCAGTGCTGGGATTACAGGCGTGAGCCACCATGCCCAGCTGGGACAGAATTTGTAAAGGAAGACACGGCCAGGCACATGGGGGCAGTGTCCCCCAGCTGGGTCCTCAGCTGGACAAATGGGGAGGCCAGGGAGGGGTGGGGACTGCAGAGGAGCAGTGACAGTGCCCCAGGAAGGGGCTGTGATGGGACAGAGTCTCTCCTGTCTGGAAGACCGGCCACTGTGTGCGTACGTGTTTTGGGGGGCCCTGAGGTCATGAGGAAGGTCAAAGGGCGCTCCCTTCACCCCATGCCCTGCCTGGAAGCCTGAAACTGCTGTGTTGCTCCTAGTACTGGGACCGGAATGGCTCGAGGAGACCTGCACACCTGCCCGGTGGAGCCTCACAAGCGGAGCGGGAGAGGAGATGCCTTTGTCAGCAGAGCGCGGAGCGGGAGGGCCCAGCGGTGCTGGGGTAGGGATGCCGGGGCTGGCACACGCGCTAGAGGGCGGGGAGGGCAGTGGCCAGAGAGCCTGGCCGAGGGTGAGGGCACAGGAGAACCAGGGGGCAGAGCGGCACCCTTGGTGGCCCTGTGTCAGCCAACCCAGCCATGGGGAACACTGAAGGACAAATTGCGACCCTGAGTTTGTTGACCTCCAGGCCAGGGGACAGGGCTTTCTTACCCTGTGACAGCCAGCCTGGGCCTCCAACACTCAGAGTGCGTGTGTGTGTGTGTGTGTGTGTGTGTGTGTGTGTGTGTGTGTGTGTGTGTCCTACTGCCCCAGGGCAAGTGCAGGCCAAGGTGTAGGTGTGCCGAGCAGGTGTGAGCCCTGGGCGTCAGCTGTGGGAGTAAAGGGTCCCCGGGGGCCAGGCATTGCCACAGAAGATGACTAATTCTTCCCATGAGCTAGGACAAACCTTGCAACCTCATTTACATCGGCACCTACAAGAGAGGCTGAAGTGTCACATGCGTACACACCACAGTGCCTCCCACACTGGCTGAGGACCCGGCATGTGGGCCCCCTATGTCACCGGCTCGAACACTCTGGAAAGTGACTTGGCTGTCCTGCTAGCATCCAGCCGCCGCAGTCCCCATGGGGAGGCGGCTCCACACCAGCAAACACACCCAGTAGAAGTGGGCGTGGGTGTCCCTCACGGGCAGCAATCAAGGCAGCAGTAAGAAAGGAATGTGGCCGGGTATGGTGGCACATACCTGTAACAACAGATCCCTGTGAGGCTGAGGCAGGAGGATTGCCTCAAGTTCAGGGCCAGCCTGGGCCATGTAGTGAGTGCAAGGTCAACCTCTGAATTATACAGTGAGACCTCATCTCAGAAAACCAAAAAGAGAAGAGAAGAGAAAGGAGGAGAGGAGAGGAGAGGAGAAGAGAAGAGAAGGTATGCTGGGAAATACCTATAATCCCAGCACTCAGGAGGCTGAGGCTGGAGGATCCCCACGAATTTGAGGTCAGCCTGGGCTACACAGTGAATTCAAGGCCACTCTGAACTATATATTAAGACCCTGTCTCAAAACAACAACAACAAAAAAAAAATTAAAAAGATATGAAAAGGAATGTTTCAGCAGCTTTATTTATGATACCCTAAACTAGAAGCCTTCCAAAAATTCATTACCAGAAGAACAGATGCCGATTGTAGTCTGTTCAGCCAGGTGTGACGATTACATGACTGTAATCCCAACACTTGAGAGGCTGAGGCAAGAGGATCATCTTGAGTTTGAGGCCAACCTGGACTACAGAGCAACACCCCATCTCAAAAAACAGAGCAAAACAAAAAAGTTTATTAAGTTATACACTTCAGATTTATACTTTCACTTGTATAAATAATATCTCAGTGCTTTAAAATGCTCACAAATAGCCGGATGTGGTGGCACACTCCTGTATAATCTCTGCACTTGGGAGGCTGAGGCAGGAGGATCACTGCAAGTTTGAGACTAGCCGGGGCTACAAAGTGAGTTCAAGGCCAGTGTGATCATAATAGTGAAACCTTGTCTCTCTCTTTTTTTTTTTTTTTGTCTTTTTGGGACAGGGTCTCGCTATGTAATCCAGGCCGGCCTCAGGCTCACTTTGTAGACCAAGCTGGCCTCGAACTCAAACTCACAGCAATGCTCCTGCTCAGCCTCCCAAGTGCTGGGATCACAGACATGCACCACCATGCCCAGCAAAACCCTGTCTCAAAAAGACAAAAAAAAAAAATGCTTACAAACGTAAGCATATTTTCCTCTATTTGTACATGTCTAGGAAGTGTTGTATGAAGGGCCCCAAGTCACTGTGGGTCATTTGTTCCTTGATCCCGGACTCCTCATCTGTGCTCTCCGGACAGACAGGGCACTGCGCTGGGCCCAGGGCCACAAGAATAAAGACACAGTCCCTGCATTCGGTCAGCTTTTGCTGTGGGTAACAAAGGGCTGATGTCACTTGGAATCTACCAGCTTTGGGGTTAGACTTCATCTGTAGGACAAATAGCAGTTTTCCTCAGAGGTGGCAGAACCTCACGTGAACCTAGATTCCTCCACAGTATGGGGACAGGTGCAGACTTCATCTCTGCGAGGCACTTCTACAGGGAAGCGAAAAGCAGGGGTTGGAAGTCGCACCAACATCTTCAGAGCAGCAGGGCCTGTGGTGTCATCATCTGCCAGAGCGCTTGCTGTGTAAATACTTCCGGCTTCGTGCTGCAATTTCTTCTGTTTTTTTTTTTGTTTTGTTTTGGTACCAGGAATCGAACTCATGACCTCACACTTGCCAGGCAGGCGCTTACACCACTGAGCTATATCTCCGGCCCCCTTCTGTTTTGTGTGTGGTGCATCCTACACCTTCGGTTCCTCGGTTTCCAAGTAAGGATGGAAGCCTGTTCCTCGTTAGCGCCTTCCTCCTCCCTTCCTCCTCCCTTCTTCCGTCTCTCCGCTCTCTCTCATGCGTGCCTCCGTTTCTAAGCAGTCTTACTTCTCATAAATAAAGTTTTGATAAAAGGTAAAAAACAAAACAAAACAAAAAAAAACAAGGAAAAACCCAACCCCAAAAAACCAAAATCGACACAATGCAAAACAAAACCTCCACTCTTTTATTCCAGGGAGTTATGTACATGTTAGGTTTGAATAAACTTCTTTGAATTTTTAATCTGTCTTTTCCCAGGCTCTGCAGAAACTCTGAGCCCATACTTAAAATGACGAGAAGCATTCCAAACAGAACCTGGGTCAAGTTTATGTTTATTTAAACAGGATGTGGGGCTGGGGATTTAGCTCAGCAGCACAGCGCCTGCCTGGCAAGGGCGAGGTCATGAGTTCGATTCCTGGTACTGGAAAAAAACCCAAAACCCCCCCCAAAAATAAAATAAAATAAAATAAAAATAAACAGGATGTGAAAGCCAGGTGTGGTGGTGCATGTCTGTAATCCCAGCACTTGGGAGGCTGAGGCAGGAGGATCCTTTCAAGTTCGAGGCCAGCCTGAGTTACAAAGTGAGCTCAAGGCCAACCTGAACTGCATAACAAGACCTTGTCTCAAAAAGACAAAAATAAATAAATATGATGTGAAACCAGGTGCAGTGGCGCACATCTGTAATCCCAGTACTTGGGAGGCTGAGACAGGAGGAACACCATGGGTTTGAGACCAGTCTGGGCTATATAGTGAGCTCAAGGCCAGCCTGTACTATGCAAGGAGACCCTGTCTCAAAACAAAACAAGATTTTATCTTTTTTTTTTTTTTGAGACAGGGTCTCACTATGCAGTTCAGGCTGGCCTTGAGCTCACTTTGTAGCCCAGGCTGGCCTTGAACTCACAGCAATCCTCCTGCCTCAGCCTCCCAAGTGCTGGGATTACAGGTGTGCGCCACCATGCCCGTCCAAAACAAGATTTTAAAAGCACAGTGGTTATTAAATTGTGTTACTCTTGGAAAACGGTAGGTGTTACGTACATTTTCCCAATGGTAATTCATTTATTCCACAGAGATCTGCTCATCTCATTGTCTTTTTGATTTATATCACCAAAAAGCTCTATAATGGATGAACCACTATAACAGAAAAATAAGACACAGATTTTGCCCAATAATAACAACAGTAATGCAAGAGCTAAACTATACATGACCATGTAATTTATTCCTTAAATTACTACAAAGACATTAATCAGTTCTTGGGAGGCTGAGGCAGGAAGATCACTGTGAGTTCATAGCCAGGCTGAGCTACATAGTGAGATCCTGTCTTAAAAACGTTAAAAAGACATTGCAAATGGAGACAGTGACACCAGTAGCCGCCAGATGATTAAAAGCACTGTAGCTGGTGCACTGTGCTGCCGCCTTTTGGGAACTGAGGGAGAAAATATCTGTATTTGCTTAAAGGTAAAGAAGTCCTGGAAAGATCCTTGGGAAACCGAGACAGGGGCTACCTGGGGACACAGAAACAGGGCAAAGGGAAGGCGTTGTCTCTGAGATCTGTCTGGTACCTGGCACACTTGGGACAGGTACAATGTTTGTCTTAAGGCACACCCAGCATTTGTGTAGTAGGGTGTGGTGAAATGAGCCAGAAGTAACTGTCATAAAGAAAGAAGCCTGTTACACTCACAGGTCACAGGCCATGCAGGGACACCTGGGAAGCCCCGGGGGAGGGGGCCCGAAGCTCTGGACCAGGGCCTGTGATAGGTCAGGGGCCTGTAAGTGTCTAGGCCTCACAGCAGGAGGTGAGCAATGAAAGCTGCATGTATTAGCAGCTGCTCCTGTGCTCGCATCATCACCTGAGCTCCACCCATGTCAGATCAGCACCGGCATTACATTCTCATATGAGCTCAAACCCTGCTGAGTGCTACCAAGCCAGGAATGTAGGTTGTGGGGTCCTTGCGAGAGTCTAATCCCAAAACCATCCTCCACCCTCACCCTATCCACGGAAAATTGTTTTCCGTGAAACTGGTCCCTGGGGCCAAACGGTTGGGGACCACAGACCTAGGGGACACAGCAGGCCATGCAGGGACACCCATAAGCTCCAGAGTTGGCCAGAGGCCCAGCAGAGTAAGTGAGCACAGGCAGAGGCTTCCTGACGTTTCCCTGGGACAAAGTGGGTGAGGCAGGCTGAGCAGGCTTAGGAGTGACTCAATGGAGTGACTTTGGTGGGCTTCAGGGCTTGGGACTGTGCCTGGTTTCCTAGGGTGAATAGGGTGGGGCAGTAGCTAGGTGTGACAGCCTGACGGAGGAGGGGCCTGGGATGGCTGGCACACGGGTCACCTTTCCAGGCCTTAACTGGCTTTCAGATTGTCCAGCCCAGGGAGGGGCCATCTCCCCAGATCGGCCAGGCTTTGGAGATGTCCAAGAATCAGGAAATGCAGAATTAACACAATATTGCATACAGAATGATTAAATATTAGCTTGAGGTGGCTGCCGGGTGATCAGCTTCTCAGCTCAGAGCCCAACGTGACTGCTGTGGCCTGGTCTTCAGTGTCAGACCACGGCCTCTGGCCATGGCCTAGGCAAGGCCCAAGAGAGACCAACAGGATTTCTCTCTCCTACAAATCTGATACTTTGAAGAGACAGAAGCAAAAACAAAAAGAACCAGGACAACAACAAAAATTTGGGGGGCTGAGTTTCTTCAAGGCAACGACGGTTGTCTTTTCTATCTGACTGAGCGGTATATTATCACTAAGCACATGTGACCACTGAGCCTTTGAAATACACCTGGTCTGAACGGACATGTGCTGTGAGTGTAAACTACACACTGTTTTGAAAAGTGAGAACAAGAAAACAAGATGTGAGATATTAATAAAAGATTAGGATTATAGCTCAGCAGTAAAGCCCTTGTTTATGTCCACAAGGCCCCAGGTTCAGTCCCTAGTACTGAAAACAAAAAATCTCATCAGGGATAGTAAGTAGCATACACTTGGAACTCCCACACCCAGGAGGCTGAGGCAAGAGGATGACCATGAGGTTGAGGCCAGCCTGGGCTACATAGTGAGTTCAGCGACAGCCTGAGTTATGTATCGAGACCCTATCTCAAAAAAAACCCCTCATTAATAAATTTTTATGTTGATTATATATATATATATATATATATTTGTGTGTGTGTATCTTTTTGAGACAGG
>NW_004955415.1:26860320-26888062 GCF_000276665.1 Chinchilla lanigera
TTCCTTTCTTCCTTTCTTCCTTTCTTCCTTTCTTCCTTTCTTCCTTTCTTTCTTATATTTTCAGACAGGGTCTCACTATGTAGCCCAGGCTGGCCTCGAACTCATGGCAATCCTCTTGCCATGGCCTCCCAAGTGCTGGGATTTCAGGTGTGCACCACTGTACCCAGCACCTCCCTCCTTCTCTTTCCTTTCCTTTCCTCTCTTTTTGAGTATCTTCTAGAAGATGTAAAATGATGTCCATGGCTAACCTCTGTCACTTGGAGAGCCCTGGAGTAGGAAAAAGAGAGCTGTAACTATTCGGTAAAGATTGTCTATCTTCCTCCTGTCTCATTACTTGGTCATTCAAGAGTTCCTTCAAGTATTTCAAAACTATAGAATACTTCATCTATATATGTGTCTACAAATTAGCTAGAGGTCATGTATATTGCTTGCCACAAAATTATGTCAGAGGATGTTGTCAGGATTCAGAAAAGGACTAAATCATATTGACTAGAGAGGGAAAATGACAAATGATTGTTAGTTTTTGTTTGTTTGTTTTGAGACACGTCTCACTATATAGTTGAGGCTGGTCTTGAACTTCCTTATGTAGCCCAAGCTGTCCTGAAACTCATGGGAATCCTCCTGTCTCAGCCTCACAAATGCTAGGATTATAGGTGTGTACCACCATGCCTGGGATAAATGACAAATTAAACACATGTATTCATTCCTATGAGTCTCTGAGTCTATGAAAATAACCACAAAAGGATTAAAAGCAACATAAGCAAAGCATAATCAGACACAGAGAACAGAAGTCACAATGTACAGATGAAAGACATCACATAGTTCTGAAAGACAGCATCTGATGGATAACAGTAGCAGACTTCATAAATCAGAGAAAAGGGAGTTGAAAGGTTGCGATGGGCAGGGGGCAAAAGGAAGGAAATGGATTTTTGCAGCAAAACAATAGAAAAGCTCACAGAACTGAGATCCTGGATCCTGTTGGCGATCAGGGTGTATTAGTTATCTATTGCTGCATAACAAATGACTCCAAAACTTAGTGACTTAAAACAAATGTGACACTGTCCTGATTCTGTGGGATAGGAACTTGTACAGGGCCCTTTGAAAATACTTACTCTCTAGCTAGGCGTGGTGGCATACACCTGTAATCCCAACACTTGGGGAAGCTGAGGCAGGAGGATCGTTGCAAGTTTGAGACCAGCCTGGGCTACAAAGTGAGCTCAAGGCCAGCATGAACTGCATAGCGAGACCCTGTGTTAAAAAAACAAACATAAAAAATGAAAATACTTAGTTTCTGACCCATCATGTCGGGACTTAAAGGTGAGGCTGGGTTCAGGGGAGGGCTCATGTGCAAAGGTGGCTGGCATTGATACTGGCTGTTGCCTAGAACCTGAGCTAGCATGCCCAGAACACTCACTGCGATTTCTCCAGATGACCTGGGAGCCTCACAGCTGGGTTCTTCATGAGTATCCCAGAGGCAAGTTGGGACCAGGATAAAGTCCTCCTGCTGTCTGTGATCCAGCTAGGAGGCACCTGGGTTCAAAGGAGGGAACAGAGACCCTCTCCATCAATCTCAGGTTGCATGAAGCAGCGGTGAGATGGGACATACTGTGGTGAGGCCACTGTGGAAAATAAAATTTGCCACAGGAAGTAAAAGGTGGGGCATGTTACACAGCATCTACAGCATCTACGTAAGGATGACACAGACAGCTGACCCCCAGGGACTCTCTGGCTGTTTGTTACTCGCCTTTAGCTGCTTCTGCCCTGTTCTAGGAATGGAGAGTCAGAGCCAGAGATCCTGCCTTGGGGACACCAGGCACAAGAGGAGCCATAGCAGGGGGTGGTAGTGCATGCCTGTAATCCCAGCACTGGGGAGGCTGAGGCAGGAGAATCACTGTGAGTTTTGAGGCCTGCCTGGGCTACAAAGTGAGTTCATGGCCAGCCTGAGCTACACAGTGAAACCCTGTCTCAAAAAGGCAAAAAAAAAAAAAAAAAAAAAAAAAAGAGGAGCCATAATAGAAAGCTGGGAAGTGAACTGCAGTCAGCCCAGCAGATGGGGAGATTCTGGTATCTCCTGGGTTGGCTCTCAGGGTGGTGACTGTCAGATGTATGACCGTGCAGGCAGGAAATGAGAGGATCCCTTTCCAGGAAAATGATAAATTTAAAAGTCCTATAAGTATAAACATTCAGGGTTCCCCAATGAAATCATCCCTGCCCAGAAGGAGTCCCACAAGCCAGCCTCACTCACACTCAAGGTGACTATCACAGAGCTCCAACTGTATTTTATTTGCTTTGTTTTTCCTTTCTAAATAAAGTATTCTTGGGCCGGGGATATAGCTCAGTGGCATATCGCCTATCTGGCAAGTGTGAGGTTGTGAGTTCGATTCCTGGTACCAAAAAAAGAAAAAAAGTATTGTTCTAGCTTTTCAAGACAATTGAGAGGAAGGTACAAAGATGTCCATAGCCCTCCTGCCCCCTGTACACACACAGATTCCCCTACTAACAACATCCCTGGCCAGCAGGGTGCGTTTGTTGGAACTCATCAAAAATACCAATCCCGTCACCCAAAGCTCATAGTGCAAATTAGGGTTCACAGTTTGTGTTGTACATCTTGGGGGTTTGGACAAGTGTACAATGATGACACTATACAGTCACATAGTTTCATAGCCCTAAACGTCCTGCCTTTGGTACCTCCACTTCCCACCCGTTGGTGACTACTGGTTCATCTACTGTCACCATAGTTTGCCTTTTCCAGAATGCCAATAGCTGTTTATAGCCTCTTCAAATTGGCTTCTTTTACTTAGCAATATGCATTTACATTTTGTCTATATCTTTTCATGGCTCAGTAGCTCATTTCTTTTTAGACCTTGTATCAGATAGGATTCACTAGAGGAACAGCTGCAATGTAAAAAATATATATGATATATATGGATTTAAAGGTAGGCTTATAATGGCTACCGGCAGAGTCAGGTGTGGAAGAGTACAAAAGTGCCCTCTGAGCCCTGGTGATCTGAAGGATCTAGTGGAGCCCCCTGCAGCGTTTCTACGAGTGCATAGCAGGAGGCAGAGGGTCTGCACAGAAAGCTGAAGAGCTGGTGCTCTTCAGACACCAAAAAGTCTGTGCTGGAAGCCTGTAGACCACATCCAAAGGTGACAGTGAGGACTGGAGCTCCTCCTCTGAAGCAGCAAAGCAAGTTTCCCTCCTTTCCCTTTTTATTCTCCCCAAGCTACACACCTATTGCCTGGTGTCCCCCACCCTCCTCTTCCCTAAATCCATTGTCCAGAACTGTGAGAACTTGAGAGAAATGAGCTCCTGTTTTAAAATGAAAAAATAAAACAGGGCTGGATGTAGCTCAGTGTTGAGGCCGTGGATTCACTCCTCAGTAGCAAACACACACATACACACACACATATACACAAAACATAAGAGATTAGGGCCTGACAAATCTGGCTGGGAAAGTAGGTGTGACCTGTTAATTATAAGATCCCAGGCACATGTGGAGAACAGTTCCCAAAGCCCTACACCTGTACTTCTCTCAAGAACTCCAGCAGTTTGTTTATTTGTTTGTTTTAAAGGGGAAAGGTTTATTTAATTCACAGTTTGTAGCAGTTTCAGTCCCTAATCTGCTGGCTCCAAGGAAGGGTGGCACAGTTCATGGTGGTAGAAGACACGAAAAACAATGAGAGAGAGTGAGAGAGAGAGAGGGGGAAGGAGAGAGGGGGAGAGAGAGGGAGAGACAGAGGGAGAGGGAAAGGGAGAGAGGGAGGTCGGGGGAGAGAGGGAGACAGAGGGAGAAAGAGAGAGAGAAGGAGAGAGGCTGGAGTCCTGCTGCTTCTTGTAATGCCCAAAGACCATCTTTTCTATTCTCCTGTTCCTGCTCAGCAATCAAGATCTCCTCTGCTCTATCTTTATAGTCTGCAGCTCTACTGGAGCTTCTTTTCTGGCCAAACTCACACTGTTTTGAATTATTCTGCTGGGCTCTTTGCTCTTGATTCTTAACATAAATCTGGCTAAAAACACCCAATAGCAGCCACGCCACAGCCTCAACATTCGACTGCCTTGAAATTTCTTCTGCCAGTTTAATTAGTCCACTGCCCTTAATCTCAGTCTCAGGCAAAGTCTCTGGACATGAGCAAAATGAAGACTAACTTTTTGCCGAGCCATAACACACATCATCTGGAGTCCAACAACCAATGCAGTCCTTCTTCCCAGCAGAAACCTCCCGAGCCTGGACCTTACTGGTTTTCTGGTCTTCTGAGCTCTGACCAGAATCTCCCAAACAGAACAGCCTAAGGCGTTCCAGCTCTACTCTTTCAGGTGACATCTTTGAACGTTTCCAAACTCTTCTCACAAGCCATTCCAAGGCTCCTGAACCACATGGTCAGGTATGGTCACAGCAGTGACCCCACTTTTCTGGTGCCAAATTCTGTGTTAGTTACTTTTCTTTCATTGCTGAGACAAAATACCCCACACCCAACATTAAAAGGGGAAAGATTTATTTAGCTCACAGTTTGTAGCAGTTTCAGTTCATAATCCTCTGGCTCCAAGGCAGAGTGGCACTTAGCAGAGGGACAATAGTTCATGGCAGTGGAAGACAGCAGAAACAGTGAGAGAGAGGGAGAGGGAGAGAGAGAGGAAGAGAGAGAGAGAGGGGTCGAGCAGGTTTTTAGTAGGGTGTCCTAGACCTGAGGTCAACCTAAGGCGTGGGATCCCAGCACAGCCTCTCAGGACCCGTATGCAGAGGTTCTCCTAGGATGTGGACAGTATAAAAGGACACGGACGCCAAGAAGAGCTTGCTATCCTGGATTTCCTTACGATAGCCTGTCCTGCTTTCTCCAGGGTGTGCTTTTGTCTTGCTTTTTCCTCTTTTACTTGATCCAGGCTCACTCTTCAGAGCCAGTCTCTATCTCTCTCGCTTTTACTTTTTCAAATAAACTTTGCCTGCTTTTCGCTTGCTTCATTCAATATTTTGTTCCAGATGAGAAGAATTTGGAATCCAACACCAGAAGAAGAGGTGAGCAACCCAGAACCTGGTAACGTTTATCTGGAGAGCCACATTTTTTTTTTTTTTTTTTTTTTTTTGAGACAGAGTCATGCTGTTTAGTTCAGGCTGGCCTTGAACTTGCCACCACACCCAGCTTCTTTGCATGGTTTCTTTCCTCTCTCTCTCTCTCCTTCCCTTTTTTTTTTTTTTTTTGCATGGTTTTGCACTTTATCTCTGAAATCCAATAACTTCAGAAACTACACTGTGTTTTTAAGTCAATTTTCCTTGGGCTTAAGGTACCCATTCAATTTTTATTTTTATTTTATTTCTTTGTCTTTTTTGAGACAGAGTTTCTCTATGCAGTTCAGGCTGGCCTTGAACTCACTTTGTCGCCCAGGCTGGTCTTGAACTTGCAATGATCCTGCTGCCTCAGCCTCCCGAGTGCTGGGATTACAGGCGTGCACCTCCATGCTTGGCCGCATTTCAGCTTCATTTGCTTGTCTTCCTCAACTCTGTTCAGCAGGACTCCCATTTGAGCAGTGTAGATTCTAATCTGGCAAAGTTTGTTAGCGGTTGTCTGGGTTACTCTCTTGTCACTGAAGCACACACAAGTTAAAGAGGGAGTGGTTTATTTTGGCTCATAGTTTGCAGGGGTTTCAGCCTACAGTTGTGGGCTCCAAGGCAGGGTGGCATGGCAGAGGAGAAGCAGTTCATGGAGTGGTGATGGGAAGCAGAGAGGTCAAGAGAGAAGGAGACAGACCCTTCCAGCCAGGCCCCAGGGACCCCTCTTCCACTAAGCTTCGCTTCCCAACACCATACCCCACCATACACCCAACAGTGGACTGACCCACAGATGAGTATCAGGCCCCTACAACCCAGCCACCTCCCAGAGCCCCTGCCTATGAGCACATCCCCACATGAGACTTTGGAAATCTTGCTTGAAACCCTAACAGCAGCCTTTTTTAGAATGCCATCCCACAGAGCATTACGTTAGAGTTCCAGCACATGAATTTTGGAGGACACAAAGCATTTGCTACTTGTCAACTGTCTCTCTTGCCTTTTTCGTTTTTTTTTGTTTGTTTGTTTTTTGTTTTTTTGTTTTTTTGTTTTTCTCCGGTACCAGGAACCGAACTCACGACGTTGCGCTTGCCAGGCAGGCGCTTTGCCGCTGAGCTAAATCCCCAGCCCCTCTCTTGCCTTTTTCATTGTGGTGATCGGATATGCAGTCTGTCTCCCTTCCCAGGGCTGGCTTGAGGGGTGGAGGGTTACCCTGAATCCACAGTCCAGGTTTATTGGAAAAATCAGCCTAATCCACACCAGAACAAAACTGGTAAGTCTTGAATTTCCTTTTTGAAAAATATATTCATTAGTAGAAACTCTTCAAGCTGCCCCAGAAAACTGTTGTTATTCTAAGACACTGTATGTGCTTAAAAATGTTCTTACAGCTGGGCTTGGTGGCGTACTCCCAGCACAATGGAGATTGAGGCAGGAGCATTGCTGTGAGTTCAAGGGGAGCCTGGGCTACATAGTGAGTGCAAGGCCAGCTTGCACTGCATAGTGAGACCCTATCTCAAACAAACAAACAAATAAACAAACAAGACCCCCCAGCCCCCCACAAAAACAAGCAAAAAACGAAACAACAAAAACCAAAAAGAGTATTTAGATTAGTAATTCTTTCTCCATGGGAAGCTTTTCAGTGCTTGATGGTATGCCAGTACTCTTTCACAACTCAGTAAGGACAGTGACCATAGTCAGATAAAATATCCCACTTAGGCTTATGAATATTTAAACAGATATTCCACTTTTTTTATCCGACACAGTTAACACATGGAAGATTTTTAAAAGTAGAATACATTTCAGTTGAAAAATTAGTCATAGGGGCTGAGGATTTAGCTCAGTGACACAGTGCTTGCCCAGCAAGCACAAGGTCGTGAGTTCGATCCCCGGTACTGGGGAAAAAAAGAAAAAAAAGAAAAATTGTCATAGTAGGAAAAAGGCCCTCTAACTTCCTGATGTGTATTCTAAAGACACATTTGCAGAAGGTCACTGCTGTGCAGCGATAAAAATACCTAGTGCCAGGGCTAGAGCTCAGGCCAGCGATGTATTTGCTCCCCAAATACATCAGGAAGTGGCACAGTGCATGCCTGGCAAGCACAAGGTCCTGAGTTCAATTCCAGTACTAAAAAACAAAACAAAACACCTGGTGTCTGCCATAAGTAAAAAGCAGTCTAATATAATAGATATTTCTGTAGAGAAACATGCAAATAAGCCCTGTTTGCTTCTCCTTTCAAGGTTCAATATTAGGGCTGGAACTCTGTTTTCAATTCAATGACGCATCCTCCTCAGGATCCAAAAAAAAAATAAAAATGCTGTGGATGGAATGACACTTGGAGAAGGCATCCTCTTTTTATTTTATTACTTTTTTAAAAAATATGTTTGTAATGTTTACATTAATTTACTTGTGTTTTTTTTGTGGTTTTTTTTTTTTTGAGTCAGGGTCTCCATGTGTAGTTCAGGCTGGCTTTGAACTCATGGTGGTCCTGCCTCAGCCTCCCGAGTGCTGGGATTACAGGCATTTGCCACCACGCTAGGCTTATTTTATTTCTTAAGAGTTTCTTAAGAGTAATATTTTTTAAGAGTAATATTCGCCTCATATCACTTATGGTCACAGTGACACCCTGCACAGAGTGACACCCTGCACAACGCACTGATCACGCCCATCATTTACTTTCCAGATAACAGCATAAGGAATCCTGCATTACTGGCAAGGCTTCAAGGGTACAAAAGCGCCCCTTGAAGGTTGCCTGGGTAGGGTCGGGGAACATAGCTCAGTGGAGGAAGGCTGCATAGCCCGTGCAAGGCGTTGGGTTCCGTCCGCCGGACCTACGAGGGTGAAGTACACAGGCCAGCGGGGAGCGGTGGTGTTTGCCTATAATCCCGGCAGTGGGGAATTTGGGAGGCTGAGGCGGAGGATCCGTTGAGTCCAGGAGTGAGAGGCCAGCCTGGGAAACATAATGAGATCCAATTCCAGTAGCCTGCTTTTTAGCTGGAAGCCTTTCAATCTCCTCCCCCCGCCGCAATAAAGGGGATTAAACGTAGGGTCTTTCCATTAAGCAACATCACCAGCCCTTTTTAAATTTTTTATCTTGAAGTAGGGTCTCGCTAAATCAGTAAATTGCCCAGGGTGGGCTTGAATTTGCAGTCTTCACCCTCGAAGGGTCAGGGCGCAGACAGGACCGGACGCAGGACCCGCTCCGGGGCGGAGCACTTTAGGTCTGGAGTCAGAGGCATCTCTCCGCCCGCGACGAAGGCAGGGCGCTAGGTGCTCGGCTCTCGATTGCTCGCACCTGGCGCGGCTGGGGCGCGGGAGCTCTGCGCTCGAGGGGTCGCGCCTGGCGGCGTCTGCGCATGCTCAACGACCTCGGCAGGCGGTGGCGCGGGATGTCGCGGGCCTCCAAGGTGGCGCTGGGCCTCTCCGTGTTGCTCACCGCGGCCACGGTGGCCGGCGTGCACCTCAGGCAGCGGCAGGACCGGCAGGTCGGTGGCGCGTGACTGCCTATTTCGGGCCTGCGCGCGTCGGGCCTGGGCCTGGGGTCCCCTCGGTCCCGCCCGGGCCCGGAGCGCGCTCTCGGGGTTCGGTCCCGTGGGAAGTAGAGCGGGGGTTCTGGGGTGCGTTGTTGCAGGGTCCCCGCCTCTAGTCCCCGGGCCGCTGATCGCGACCCTCGTTGCGGCCGGGGTCCTTGGCCGAGGTCGCTGTCACCTCCTGCTGGGCGGGCAGTTCACCGTGCACACTGCAGGTTGTACACGGGACCGAGATACCGTCCCACGTTTTCTTTGTGGCTCTTGCATCTGTGGAAATGTCCTTAGCGTGGCCATCAGCTGCTGGCCCTGTGGCCCGAGTCGCGTTTTCCCCGCGTCAGCTGGCCTGCAGGCCCCGGGCGGCGCGGGGCAGCCTGGGAGTCGAGACCGGGAAACGGCTGCTCCGCGCCCGCAGCCTCGGCGGCGGTGGCGCTGCGAGCGGGGCGTCGTTAAACCGCGAGGCGACGCCTGCTCAGGTGTTGGGGTTGAACCTGGTTTGCGGAAGCGGGAGAGTAATAAACGGGAGGAGTCGAGAGCGGGCGGAGATGGGGGATTTGCGGTTATCAAGAGCAAGGGGTGAGAGATTTGAGGGGGTTCCCAGGGGGCAGTTTTGGGACTAGAGGCAGAGTCCCTGTGTAAAAGGAAGAGAAGGTCCTGAACCCCAGGAAACTTGAGGGAGTAGAGGGCGGATGTCAGCGCAGACCTGAGGTCGGTGAGGCCAGTGAATTTGGGAGGGGTAGGTTGTAGCTCTGTGGAAAGCTCTGGCTACAAATCCTGAGTTCCTGGGAAGTTTGTAGGTGTGACTGAGGCTCGGGCCCCCAGTTAAACCAGAACGGTTTGAGTGGGGGGGCTCGTTTAGGTCTGTACCCACTTCCACCCAGAGAACGCCGACGCAGCCAGGGTTGAGAACCACGGTGTCAGAGCCACGGTGTTGTTCGGCGATTGGAAAAGAGCAAGAGATTGGACAGGGTCACTGATGTGTGTTACCTGCAGAGCTTCCTTCGGGACTTTCTTTCCAGCAAGGGAAAGGGTAGAACGAGATTGGCACCGCGAGCGTGTCCAGAGGTTCAGAAGGGGGCGAGAAATCACTTAATGACCATTGTTTCCTGACTGTGACAGCCACACACCAGGCACAGCGTTAAGCTCTCTGTGCACATCCCCTTTAACCCATCCAACCCCAAAGAAACCAAGTATAGATGGTCCCCAGCTTAGGGTGGTTTGCCACGCACACAAAATAAAGAAAATAGATATAAAAACTTTTAAAACCATACATACTCAGGCCCCACCCCCATTAATTCTGCCTCCTGAGGCTGTTGTTAAAAGCTTTATTTGTGAGCTGTCAAAGATAACATGTCAGCCCTCCCTTAGGACTGAATTGATGTTTTGAGGTATCAGGCTAGTGTTCTGGACCTTGGTCTTTTTAGTACCTATCAAGATAACTTGGTGGGCCTTATTTTCCTTCTGGTAGTGGTAGTCTTTTTTTTTTTTTCCTGATGTTCTTTCTGTTATATAACTGATCAGTGAGTTTTGTATAATGTGTGTGTGTGTGTGTGTATGTGTGTGTATGTGTGTGTGTAAGGCAGGGTCTTGCTATGTATGTAATTCAGCCAGGCCTTAAACTCACTTTGTAGTCCCAGTGGCCTGGAACTCAGTCATCCTCCTGCCTTAGTCACCCAAGTGCTGGGAATACAGGTGTTTGCCACCACATCTGGTTTGTTTTCTGGCTTATTTTCTTGTATTCTTAACAGTTTGTTAAGATTTCAGTAATGTTTTCCCTCCCACACACTTTTTTTTGTTTTTATTTTGCACACTGGGGATGGAACTGAAGGCCTTCATACTGAGCTACATCCAAAGCCCTTTTTATTTTTTTTTTGTTTTTTGTTTATTTGTACAGTTTAGATATACGTACTGATCACATTCATCATAAATAAATTGTACCCATACATGATCTATTCTGGTTTCCCCAACCCTTTATAGCTTGAAACAGTTCTGCTAAATCACTAAATTGTTCAAGCTATGCTCAAACTTGTGACTTCCCTGCCTCAGCCTCCTCAGCTGGGATTACAGGCATGCACCACATACTCAGAGTTGATGTTGTTTATTCATCTAGGATAATTGCTAACAGGAAAATAGTTCACAGTGTTACGGCAGTATTTTTACCCCATCTCCACCCGGTGCGCTCCCACCACACACAGCAGTGTGGGTGGAAACCAATGCCTTTGCTTTATCCCTGTTTGCTCTTTTTGTCTTGTCTTTTTTTTTTTTTTTTTTTTTTGGTACCGGGAATTGAACTCAGGACCTTGCTCTTGCCAGGCAGGCATTTGTGCTGCTGAGCTATATGCCTGACCCCTATATCCCTGTTCGTTAGGGACAGGGTTTCACCAAGTTGCTGTGGCAGGACTCAAACTTTTGATCCTCCTGCCTCACCCTCCCAAAGTATTGAGATTGCAGGTGTGTACCACAAATTAAAATTTTAAAAATTCAGTGTAGTGCCAGTTTTTTCCTTTTTCTTATTTCCTGTTATGTTTTCTGTACTCCATGTTCAGAAATTTCTTAAGATGTGCTAAGGAGCCATCTCAGCGATAACATTATAGCACACTACCACATTTGCCTTCTGGTTTCTTTATTACGTTCCACATTTGGACAGAGAGTTGAAATAGTAATTGGGTATTTGGAATCTGAGTGTCTGAAGTGTATTTTGGTAACACTGGTATTTGGACTTGAATGGCACAGGATGGGAACCACCTGCTCCGGGCGTTACTGAAATCTGTTTCTTACGCTTTTAGAGGCTTCGTGACGGAGTGATCCGAGACATTGAGAGGCAAAACCGAAAAAAAGAAAACATTCGTCTTTTGGGCGAACAGATTATTTTGACTGAGCAACTTGAAGCAGAAAGAGAGAAGATATTGTTGGAAAAAGGATCTCAGAAAACGTGATTTCAGTGAATGTGAACTATTTTGGGGACAGACGGCTCCAAGAGAGCGAGTGTGTGTGTTGGTGAAGAAGAGCTTGATGAAACCTTTGCCCTTTTTTCCTCAGTCCTTTTAGCCTTGACGGAATGAAGGACAGTGGACCCTGTATTCTTCGGCTCTGCTTTAAGAACCCCTATGTGTGAGCAAGGAGGCCTCAGGCAGCTGCTGTGTGCTGACGCCTGTCTGCAGGGCTGGTAGGAGTCTCCCAAGCTGCTGTCCAGAGCTGGGTGTGGGCACGGGCGCTTCTGCCCAGGAGCAATGGAGAGCAGCGTCCACCTGAGTGGCCTGCTGAGCCGCCACGATGACGAGGCCACCAGGACGTCCACCTCCGAGGGGCTGGAGGAGGGTGAGGTGGAGGGTGAGACCCTCCTCATCGTGGAGTCGGAAGACCAGGCCTCGGTGGACTTATCTCATGACCAGAGTGGGGACTCCCTCAACAGCGACGAGGGCGACGTGTCATGGCTGGAGGAGCAGCTGTCCTACTTCTGTGACAAGTGCCAAAAATGGATACCAGCCAGTAAGGAGCTTCTCATTCCTTTGATCTGTCAATCCCTGGGTGAAGGTTTGCTCTTCCAGCCCATGAAGGAAACATGAGTGTCCAGTAGACCTAAATAAATTATTTATTATCAATTTAATTGATCAAATTCAAGCTTCTATAAAATAGACACATTTGTACTGATAAAAATTACTGTCAATCTCTATCCCATTGTTAAATTAACATTTCTGATGGTAACCCAATAAAATTTAGAAAATTGGAAATCCTGTGTTAACTTAAGGAATTAACCACGTTTTTCTTAGCAAGATTATGTTATGGGTTGGGGATCGAGTTGTAGTCCCGGTGTGCTCCATCTGGCTTGTGTGGGAAATGCCACGGTCTGCTGAGCTGGGGTTGGGATTCACCTGAAGGTGTTGAAACCCTGTCTGGGGCCCAGTCTTGCTTCCCACTCGTGGTCTCCCTTACCTGGTGAGAAGAGACAGTGGTTGTGGAGTGTACAGCTGCCCCTGCCCAGCCCTTGAGCTTGCTTTGCCAGCTGTCACATGATTGGTAGCAGATCAGGCTTTCCCTGGGCTAGAGTGGCTATGGGAGTGCTTTGTGCAGGAGGATTCCTACATGAAAATAGAGCTATATAAAATTGTGAAGTTGGCCATTTTATGCAGGCATTTTTGATAAAATGTGTTCAACTATTCAGATTAATACAAAGAGTAACATTTTTGGCTGGGCATAGTGGAGCACACCTGTAATCCCAGGTGAGGCAGGAGGATTGCCATGAGTTCAAGGCCAGCCTGAACTACATAGTGAGACCCTGTCTCAAAAAAAGGAAAGCGTAACGTTTTTCCTAGAAAACCCAGAGTGTACTGTTTAGCTGCTTGTTTCTAGGTTGTCTGAGCCTGACTCACTGACGGGTTCTGCCCATATGTCTCAGTGGCTGTCCCTCTGTCCTCCCAGGGTTAGCGTTAAACTGCCCTGCGTGGCCCAGTGCCTGCTGACTGCTGTCCCCACACAGACACAAAGCCTTGTGAAGGACAGGTGACGGGCCTGCTCCATAGGAGTTCTCTCAGCCTGGGCCTCTGCTCACTTGTGTCCTCCTTGAAGCCACAACTCCGAGGCACCCCTGGCCAGCCTGCAGCCCTCGTACCCCTGCTGCCTGCTGATTGCCATTCTCTTAGGCCCCATCTTTCTCCTCCCATCTCCTGTGGGGTGGGCACCCTCCTTCTAGGCCCTCTCTCTGCCCCTTGCGCTTCTGGCCCCTGCCATGCCCGCCTTAGACCCATCTGATTCTGTCCCGGTGGCCTGAGGTACCATCAGGGCAGAACCACGGTCTGAGTGGTTCCAGAGAGGACGGTGCGGTGTGGCTCGTTTTCTCCTGTGCAGCCCTCAGATTTTAAGTCGTGGCCCCTGCAGCCCAGCTGCTGGCCCGCGTGAGGATGCGGCAGCGGGGACACCCTGTTCTGCAGGCCTGGCCTTGGGAGAGCCTTGGCCTCTGTGCAAAGGGGAACTTGGGCATGGGCGCTGGGCAGCCCAGCTGAGCCGAGCGGCGTTTGGGTGGCAGCCGCTCTCGAGCCGCCTGTGATGTGACTTCTGTTTTTCTCCTAGGTCAGCTGAGGGAACAGCTCAGTTACCTTAAGGGCGATAACTTTTTCAGGTTCACTTGTTCTGACTGCTCTGCAGATGGCAAGGAGCAGTACGAGCGGCTGAAGCTGACGTGGCAGCAGGTGAGTAGAGGGGTTCAGGTTGTGCCCCAGAGCTTTGCAGTGAGGACCCTGTGGGGAGCTTTTGGATTGTTGGTTTGTTTGAGCCAAAGTCTCATTATGTAGTTTAGGGTGGTTATGAACTATGTAGCCCAAGCTGGCTTCAAACTTGAGGTTATAATTATCTTCCTGCCTCTGCCTCCCGAGTGCTGGGATTACAGGAGTATGTACACCACCATGCCCGCCAATTTTGGGTTGTCGTGAGGGGCCCTTTTATTTGTTTTGTTTTTTTGAGAAATAAACCAGGCCTGCTTTGAGCTCACTAGCTAACCCAGGGTGGTGTTTTAACTTGCAGGGATCTCCTGCCTCAGCTTCCTGAGTGCTGGGATTACAGGTGTGTGCCACCACGCCTGGCTGGGTACTTTTTATTTCACAGTGAAAAGAGAATATGGAATATTCAGAGATGGAAGTTTTTGGAAAAAGTACTCGCTGCTAACCTAGTGAATTGGGTTTGAGATTCTTGAAAATCTCATATGGTTTATTAATATGCAATGCCAAGTGGTGATTTTATTTTTTTTATTTTATTTTTTTTGTTTTTTGGTTTTTCTCCGGTACCGGGAACCGAACTCACGACCTTGCGCTTGCCAGGCAGGCGCTTTTGCCGCTGAGCTAAATCCCCAGCCCCCCAAGTGGTGATTTTAATTAATTAGTTAATTAACTTTCGCCATGTTGGAGTTCGAACTCAGGACTTTTACCGTGAGCTACATTCTTAGCCGTATTTTTTCTTTTTAATTGCCCATGCCAGATTTGAGGATTTGAATTATGTGATCTTCCTGCCTCAGCCTCCCAGGTGTACACCACCATGGCCAGCAGAGTTCTCATTTTATTAGAAAATGCGGCTCACATGTTTTGGCAGCCACTTCAGAACAATAAAACCACACGATGCCACACAGGAACTAGATGTGGAGGAAGTCTGTGCACAGATTGTGAGAGCCTCTATAGCTCAGGCTTCTTTGGGCTCAGATGTTTGAGTATTTTTCCTTGGAGAGAATACTTATGTCCACTCTTAGCTGTCTCTAGTGCCAACAGGAGTCTAAACCAACTATACTCTGAGCGATAGCTTTCCACTGACTTCTAGGTTGTATTAATATTTTTGGCTTTGTTTTTATATCAGTATTTATATATAAGCTGGGTGTGGTGGCCTACACCTGTAATCCCCGCACTGGGGAGGCAGAGGCAGGTGGATCTCTGTGAGTTCAAGGCCAGCCTGGGCTATATAATGAGATCCTGCCTCAAAAAATACTCCCCCTCAAAAATCTAAGCTTTAAGTTCTGAAAAAGAAGAACTATACATGATTCACTTGGTTTTTATGGGGATCAAGCCCAGCCCTTGCTCATGCTGGTTCACACCCTGTCTGGGAGACCCCCCTACCCTGGGGAAGCTTCAGGCCCGTCCTCAGGCAGCTGCAGCTAGGCACCTTTTAGAGAACAGGCGCACGTGGTCATTACCCATATCGCATTGTGCTGTGAAGAACATAAACAGTTAAGAGAAAGGTTTTAGGTTATGCTGTTCCGGCCATCCTATGGTGTTCTTTATAAATTGTAGTGGCTATAGCAGCTCCTACTATTATCCTAATTATCATGCTTTGTTCAGCCGCTCATGAAATCTGTCAGTGATGAACATAGGAAATCTTTTTTGCTTTGCCAAGAAAATGTAGGTAGAGCCAGAGTGTAGGTGCACACCTATAATCCTGGCATTCTGGGAGGCTGAGGCAGGAGGATCACCTTGAGTTCAAGGCTAGCCTAAACTATACATCGAGACCCTCTCTCTCTAAAAAAAAAAAAAAATAGACCGAGCAATGACCTTTTCTTTAAATTGTGGTGTGGTACACATGAGCTGCGTCATTACTCAGTGTGCAGTTGGGCGGCGTTCTGTACATTCATGATGTGCTTGACCACCACTGTCCAACTTTGGACTTCTCTGTCCCTAGCTCAGCTTCACCTACACTGTGCTGTGTTCATTGGCCCATGCAGACCTGATGCAAACATGAGTGGTGCTTTTGAGAACTCTGTTCCAGGGGCTGCTCCTGTTGCTGAGTTAAGGTTGGCGAATGAACCTGTGCGGTGTAGACACGGCCCTTCACAGAGGGTCACTGGGGATAGAATGCTGGTGACACAGACGGAAGGACATTAATTGCAGTTTAGCAGACTTTCAAAGCTGCAGGGTAAGCTGGGTGTGGTGGTGCACATCTGTAATCCCAGTACTCCAGAGGCTGAGGCAGGAGGTTCCCTTCCCAAGTCCAAGCCAAGCAGGGCCAAAAAAGGAAACCAAAGCCAACCCGAAACGCAAAACCAAAACCTGGCCCAAAAAAAAAAAAAAAAAAAAAAAAAAAGCCTCAGCGTACTCCTTGAAAGAAGAGTTTTTAAAGAATTATCTTCTAAGCTGGGCATGGTGGTGCATACCTGTGATCCCAGTATCAAGAGGCTGAGGCAGGAGGGTCACAAGTTCAAATCCAGTTTAGATAACTTGCCAACTTAGTGAAACCCCCGTCTCAGGATAAAAATTTAAAAAGGCCTGGGGTCATAGCTCAGTGCAAAGGCTCTAGCTTCAGTCCCAGTACCCAAACCAACAAAACCCAAAATAGTACATAAATACAGATGGAAAGAAATGTAGGAAAGAATAATTACTGAACTGCCAAAAGCTGTTACTCTTCTTTTTTCTTGCTTGCTGCTTGTACCTTATTTCCTGCTAAGTCACTTAATTACCCAGGCTAGGCTCAAACCCAGTCTCTTGCCACAGCCTCCCAGGGTGCTGGGATTACAGGTGTGCACCGCCACACCCAGCAAAAGTCACTTCTTGATGGTGGATGTCAAGTGATTTTTACTTCCTCCTTTGCTCTTTTTCTGTTTTTAGAGTCTTTCACAAGGAGGATGTGTTATTTCTATTTCTGGAGCTCACCTCTCCGTTTAGGGCCAGGACCCTTCCTTTAAAGAGTAGCAGTGCTGGCCCAGGTTGGGAGTTGGAGCCCTGAGCATGGTGCAAGGGGCTGAGCAGCACGGCCTTTCATCCCGTGTGTGTGGGTGAATCTCAGAACCCTGAGCAGAGGGTGGGCAGCGTCGTCAGAGAGGGTGCGGGTTGGGTGGGCATCTGTTCCATAGGCGCGCATGATGTCTGTGTGTGTGTGTGTTGTGACGATGCTCGTGTCTACCTTCTGTCCTAATGTCCTGCAGCCACATAGCAGGTGACAGAGGGAGGAACTGCACGGAGCTGAGCGAGGGGTGCCGGCTCACGAGTACCGCAGGGGAAGAGCTGTGCACCCAGACACCGCTGGTCCCTGGCTTCACTGTGCCTGTGGGACTTGAAGACAGGGCAGAGGCACGCCGTGTCCCAGATCTAAGTCCTTGGGCTGTGTCTCCCTGCCCTGTCCTGTCTGTGTTGCAGGTCGTCATGTTGGCCATGTACAACTTGTCCCTGGAAGGCAGTGGGCGGCAGGGCTACTTCCGGTGGAAAGAGGACATCTGTGCCTTCATCGAGAAGCACTGGGCCTTCCTGCTGGGGAGCAGGTAGCGTGGTCTGCAGAGCTGACTCAGCTGGCAGAGAGTGGGCTCTGGGGCTGCTGGAGATTTGGGCTTTCCTTGAGAAAATCACAAAGAATTTTGAGTTTCAGGTTTTTTGTTTTTACTTTTTTTTTTGTTTGTTTTTGTTTTTTATGTTGAGAGGGTCTCACTATGTAGCCCAGGCTGGCCTCAAACTTGAAGTGATCCTCCTGCCTCAGCCTCCTGAGTGCTGGGATTACAGGCACGTGCCACCACACCCACCCACATGATTGTTTTCAAGAGAGCCTAAGAGTGTTAAAAATTGGGAAGGAGTGTGATTAAGTGCGACTGCCCCGACAGCCCAAGGGGCAGGTGGGTAAGTGATTCATCTGAAGAAACAGAATTGTGTCCTTTGAAAGTCAGTCACTTAACAGGAGGTCAGAGGAGAAAAGGTAATGGGTGCTGCTGACAGCAGCCTTTTAGACTGCTCTCGACTCATGGAATCTAGTAGTTCTTACTATCTCTGGAAGGTCTCTGTCTGTCTGTCTTCTGTTTTCCCCCCAGTCTAGAGGACCCAAACCAGAGCCCTGGGCCTGCCAGGCTACTCTCTACCCTAGCCCTACTCCCCTTCTTTTGTCTGAGACAAGGTCTTGAGTTGTTTGGCTGGGATTTTTTTTTTGGTACTGGGAACGAACTCAGGACCTTTCGCCAGGCAGGCAGGCACTGTGCTGCTGAGCTATATCCTGGGCACAGGCCAGTTTTTAATTTGCAGTCCTACTTAGTGTGGTGCTGCAGGCCTGTAATCCCACCACCAGGGAGGCGGAGGCAGGAGGAGCACTGTGAGTCTGAGGCCAGCCTGGCTCCAAACAGCAAACCAAAACCAAAACTCCAGTGCCCAGTCGTGGAGTTGGGCTTCTAGTTTGCTGTTTCTTTTTCTTTTTTTTTTTTTTTTCGGTTTTTGGTTTTTCTCCGGTACCGGAACCGAACTCACAACGTTGCGCATGCCAGGCAGGCGCTTTTGCCGCTGAGCTAAATCCCCAGCCCCAAGTTTGCTGTTTCTTGAGAGCTGTACTTCCTGGGTATGGAGGTGGGGGTGGGAGGGAAAATACCCCCTCGCCCCCCCCCCCAGGAAAAACGAGCCCCAGGCCTCCCCCTTGAAGGGAGGCAGGGTAGCCAGAGGCAGCAGATGTGCGTTGCCCGAATTACTTCCACCCCCTGTGTGGTAAGTTCTGCTACCCTGCTTCTGCAGATGAAGAAACTGAGGCAGAGCCAGGATTCGGAGCCAGGCAGACCCCAGGCCTCTCTTGTGCCCCTTTCGCTGCATCCCTTTGTGCACAGGGTTGAGTCAGGGAGGGCACCGCGCCCCGCGTGTGTCCCCGCAGAGGTGGATTGAGCGTCAACCGCTTCTCCCCGGCTCCAGGAAGAAGACCTCCACCTGGTGGAGCACCGTGGCTGGCTGCCTGAGTGTGGGGAGCCCCATGTACTTCCGCTCGGGGGCGCAGGAGTTCGGGGAGCCAGGCTGGTGGAGACTGGTGCACAATAAGCCGCCCACCCTGAAGCCCGAGGGCGAGAAGCTGTCGGGCTCCTCGCTGAAGGCCAGAGGTAGTGTGGGGTGCGGCGCGAGGGTGCTGGGCAGGCGGGTTGGGGGCTCGGGCCTGCCCTCCTGGAATCGGTCCCCGTGACAGTGGCAATGTCCCGGTGACGTTTGGCCTGCATCCTGTCCTAAGTAGTAAGTGGAACACGTTTGTCATTTCCTAATCAAGTTACCAGTTTTATAAATTTCCTTTGGAATCTCAAAGGTTCAACATTTTCCTTATTTTTTTTGGTACTGGGAATTGAACTCAGGGCCTTGCACTTGACAGGCAGGTGCTGTGCTGCTGAGCTACATCCCTGGCCCCACATTTTCAATCTGAGTTTTCACAAAAAAATTTATTAAGAAAAAAATTTATTTTGGAAGTTTTATTTTATTATTATTCTTTTTGAGACAAGATCTCACTATGCAGTTCAGGGGTGGCCTTCAGTTCACTATGTAGTCCAAGCTGGCCTCAAACTCGAGGCAATCCTCTTGCCTCAGCCTCACAAATGTTGGCATTACAGGTGTGTGCCACCACGCCTGGCTCTATTATGGAAATTTTAAAACATGCAGAGGCAAAGGAGAATGATGTAATGAGTTCCTGTGTGTGGTCCCCTCCCTTCAGCAGCTACCCCGGCCATCTCACTTGTCTACATTCTTGGTTCTACCCCTAGCCTGGCACTGTTCCTCACCCTCAGATTAGTACGAGTCTGTAAACTGATCAGACTGGCCTTGAACTTGCAGTCTTCCTGCCTCAGCCGCCTCAGTAGCTAGGATTACAGGTCTAGTTATTTTTTAAAGTATTTTTCAGCAGTCCTCTCCTCCCTTCCTCTCCCCTCCCCTCCCCTCCCCTCCTGGAGACAGCATGCAGTTCAGGCTGGCCTTGAGCTCACTTTGTAGGCACAACTGGTCTTGAACTCAGAACAATACTCCTGCCTCATCTTCCCAAGTGCTGGGATTACAGGTGTGTGCCACCACACCCGACCTTTCAGTAGTTTTCTAAGTGATAGGATTTTTCTTTCTTCCTTTCTTTGGCCTTTTTGAGACAGGGTCTTGCTATGCAGTTCAGGCTAGCCTTGAGCTCACTTTGTAGCCCAGGCTAGTCTCAAACTTGAAGTGATCCTCCTGCCTCAGCCTCCTGAGTGCTGGGATTACAGGTATGTGCTACCATGCCCGGCCATAATGCTGTTTTCTTGCAGCCCAACCATAATGCTGTTTTACATTCTTAAAAACTTAGCAGTAAACGTGCTGTCATACACTGATCTGATGTTTTTTCTATAACGTCTTCAGTAAGCCGGACAGTTGAGGTGGTACATGCCTATAATCCCACCTACCCGGGCAGCCGAGACTGGAGGATCAAAAGTTCAAGTCTCGCCTAGGCAACTTGTCTAAGCCTGCCTCACCCCCAAAGCGCTGGGAGCACAGACATACACACTGGCCCTGGGGAACTTTTAGATTTTAAAAATATGTAACTGGAAAAATTCAAAAACAGTATTGAAAAACAGGAAGTTTGAAAGTTCCTGCTCCTGTTTCCTTCTGCAGGTTACTCTGCAGAAGGGTGGCCATTGCCTTTGTGAAGGCTTTTAGCGATGATGTTTGCATTTGAAGTGTGGTTTTGTTTTTTTTTAAAGCATTAAAACCTTTTAATATTCATTCCCCGTTTCCCCCCATATACCTGTTCCTCCTCCCA
The DNA here is from genome assembly GCF_000276665.1 of Chinchilla lanigera. Classification (NCBI taxonomy): domain Eukaryota; kingdom Metazoa; phylum Chordata; class Mammalia; order Rodentia; family Chinchillidae; genus Chinchilla; species Chinchilla lanigera. The sequence continues at coordinate 26,880,843 of NW_004955415.1, forward strand.
TTCTGATCCATCTGGACTTGCCCTACTTTATTTCATTGTATGGCTGCTTGGTAATATAGTAAATGATTCCCTATTAATGGCCACTTCGTTTATGTCCTTTTCTGTTATTTTAAGCAGTGCTAGAATTGTTTACACTTGTGTGCATGTGCAAATTGTGGTAAGTTTCTGGAAGCAATGTCCATATCCAATGGAGTATTTTGTTTTTGTTTTTGTTTTTGTTTTTGTTTTTGTTTTTTCTCCGGTACCGGGAACCAAACTCACGGCCTTGCGCTTGCCAGGCAGGCACTTTGCTGCTGAGCTGAATCCCCAGCCCCCCAATGGAGTATCTATTCAAAGTTTTTATTGTTTGTGCCAAGTTACCCTTCTGAAAGCTGTAATAAAAGTTACACCATACTAAAAAGTCATGAGAATGCCCGTTTCCCCATACCCTTACTTAGCATTGTCAGACTTTGGCTTTCTGTTTTTTATATTTTGAGATGGGAGCTTGCTATGTAGCCCAGGCTGGTCCTGAACTCACAGACCTGCCCGGGGCTGGGTTATAGGCCTGCACCACCACACCGGCCAGTATGAAACTTCTCATTTTACCAACCCCAGTAGGTAAAAAATAGCAGTATTTAGTTGTTTAAATTTGCCTTATAACTTTTTTCTTAAGAGCTGCCTAAGTCTTTTAGTTTAGGGTGCTCACTGGGCATCTCTCTGTACGGAACCCTGTATGGGTGCACAGTAGCACATCGTGAAAGACCTGAGGGTAGAATGGCTATCTCAGAAGTTGCACCGCTGTGCTCTTTGGCAGCCTCGAAGCCCACGCTAGACCCCATCATCACTGTGGAGGGCCTCCGGAAGCGGGCCGGCCGGAACCCAGTGGAGTCGGCCATGGAGCTCAAGGAGAAGCGGTCCCGCACGCAGGAGGCCAAGGACATCCGGCGGGCCCAGAAGGAGGCGGCCGGCTTTCTGGACCGCAGCCCCGCGTCCACACCCGTCAAGTTTGCGAGCCGGGCCCGCCGGCCAGACGTGGTCCTGGAGCGGGGCGAGGTGATTGATTTTGCATCGCTAAGCTCCTCGGACCGCACGCCACTGACCAGCCCCTCACCGTCACCCTCACTAGACTTCTCCGCGCCTGGGACACCAGCGTCGCACTCGGCCACACCGAGCCTGCTGTCGGAGGCCGACCTGATCCCTGACGCCATGCCCCCGCAGGCGCTGTTTCATGGTAAGGGGGACGTGGCCAGCCCTTCCAGGGCGGGGGGTCAGTAGGCCTCAGTGACACTGCCTGTGCCCTGTGCAGATGACGACGAGCTGGATGGTGACGGCGACATTGATCCGGGAGTGGAGGACCCACCGCCATCCCTGGGGCCCATGGCTTTGGGCCCAGGGTCTGGAGGCAGGAAGAAGGTTAGAGCCCCAGAGCACATCAAGCAGGAGGTGGACAGCGAGGAGGAGAAGCCGGACAGGGCAGATCTGGACAGTGAGGACACAGACTCCAGCACGTCCCTGCAGACCCGGGCACGGGACAAACGGAGGCCGCCCCTGCAGAAGGACACACGGCCACAGGGTCCCCGGTATGTGCCCGCCAGCATCTACGAGGAGAAACTGCTTCTGCGCAGGCTGGAGGCCTGTCCTGGCGCCGTGGCCATGACGCCCGAGGCGCGCAGGCTGAAGCGCAAGCTAATCGTCAGGCAGGCCAAGAGGGACCGGGGGCTGCCTCTCTTCGACCTGGACCAGGTGGTTAACGCTGCCCTTCTGCTTGTTGATGGGATCTATGGAGCCAAAGAAGGGGGGCTGTCCCGGCTCCCGGCTGGACAGGCCACCTACCGGACCACCTGCCAGGACTTCAGAATCCTTGACCGCTACCAGGTGAGCGAGCACATACTTGAATTGCTGGGGGCAGTGTGGAGGGGTGGGCAGCATGCACTGGGTGCTGTTATGCTGAGACTACTAAAGTCATGAGTAGTTTTAACTGGGCTTGATGACCCATGCCTGTAGTCCCAGCATTCGGGAGGCTGAAGCAGGAAGATCCTTTCGAGTTTGAGGCCAGCCTAGGTGATTTAGTGACTTCAAGGCCAGCCTGAATTGCATAGCAAGACCATGTCTCAAAAAGTCAAAATAAACAAAAGTCATGAGTAGTTTTGGGAGAGAGAAGAAAAGAGCAAAGGAGAAAATGTAAAGATTTCCAGGCTTCATGGTTCAAAACTGTTAAAAGCTGAGCTTTTCTTTTTCATCAGAGATTCAAGATATAACCTAGAAAACCACAAATCAAATATATTGGGGGAAATTGTGTTCATTTAAACATGTATGGGCTTTTTTTTTTTCTTGTCCTTTTGAGACAGGGTCTTGCTATGCAGTTCAGGCTGGCCTTGAGCTCACTTTGTAGCCTAGACTGGTCTCCGACTCGTATGATCCTCCTGCCTCAGCTTCCTGAATGCTGGGATTACAGGTGTGTGCACCACACCTGGCCGGGCTTTTTTCTTATCCCATAAGCTGTAGCTGTGCAGCCTTTGGCTTGCCAGGCCATGTTGAAGAGGAATTGTCTTGGGCTGCATGTAGAATATGCAACATAATTCACGTATAGCAGTAATAAAGCTTCCTTTTAAATTTTTTATTTATACCATTAAAAGAGGGCAGCGTGTACTTCACTGCGGGGCACTGCAGCACCCCTGCACTGTCGTCTGCACAGTCTGCACTCCAGACCATTCGACGAGCCATGGAAGAGAGCGCCACAAACCTGCTGAGAGCCCCATGACGATGTTTATCACGCATTTGTCACCCTCTGCTGGTGCTGGGCCTGTCTTGCTATAGGCAGTGGAGCATTTAGTTGTGCGCGGCATTAGAAGTATGTTAGCCATGATCTGAAGTGTGTGGCAGGTTGTGCATAGGTCCTAGGCAGGTGTGATGCCATCTACTTCAGGGGACTTGCTTGCCGGTGGCTTTGGTGTCCTCAGGAGGGAAGCCGCCTCCTGGAGGTAGAGCAGAGCCGCCGTTTGCTCTTGTGGTCCAGGAAATGGACACAGTCCTGCCTCCTGGGCAGGTCAGTGACAGCATCATGCGAGTCATAGGGCTAAGCATCAGGCACCAGGAAATGCACAGAAGTCTAGGCAGCAAGACAGGACCCTCTGCAGTCCTGCCTCAGCAGCTGTGGTGGCCCTGTCGCTGTGGGCGATCAGGGGAGCTGACTGAGGGGTGGGTGCCTTCTGGCCAGGGGCGGGGTGAGCTGGCACACACCTGTAATCCCAGCACTCAGGAGGCTGTAGCAGGAGGATTGCCACAAGTTTGAGGCCAGTGTGGGCTACATAGCGAGGTCGTGTCTCAAAAAACTAAAAGAAACTAAAAGAAAAAAACTGAAAAAAAAAAAAAAAAGACTGTCAGGGCATCCCAGATTAAAAAAAAAAAAAAAAAAGACTGTCAGGGCATCCCAGATTTTGTGATGACAGCCTTTGAGTCACCCTTGTCCCTGCTGTGCGGTCCACTCTGTGCCTGAGACTCGGTGGTGGCCCTGGCCCTCCTGCCACCTCCCCTGTGTGTTTGAGCTTCTCTTCCTAGCGTCCGTCTTGTCCTGTTCAGGTGTCCTCCCTGGCTTTCATGGGGCACATCCCTGCGACTTGCCAGGGGAGCTGGCTGGGCACAGGGCGAGGAGGGCCTGTCTGGGAAAGCAGCAGAGGCGCAAAGCAGGTGGAGCGGAGCCAGGCGCGGTGGCAGTGCCTCCTTGTCCTGCTCATGGCTGATCACTGTCCCAGGAAGAGGGACCTCAGTGGGGACCTCCTTGCTATCCAGGGGCCAAGGGGCTGAGTGACGCCTTGCTGGAGGTGCTGAGAGGGCAGTCGCCTGCCCCAGCGTCCACACAGGGCTCTGCTGCGGCGCGCGCTTCCCAGTTGGCAGGGCTCTGTGGTGTGGACCGTGCTGGCTCTGGCCAGCCCCAGCCCTCCCGCGTGCGGTGAGTTCCTCGCAGGTGTTTCTTCTCTGGATCTCTTTTCGTATGTGCTCACCTTTTAGCTCTGCTCCTGTAGTTAGAGTAGGGCTTTGCTAGGTGATAGAATTGGAGGCACTGTTTGTGTCCCCTCTCCCCGGCCTTCAGTGGGGTCCGTTCGGTTACACAGGGCGAATTCTGGCTTCCCAGGCTAAGATTCCTAGGTGTTCACAGCTCGCATTCCCCGTCAGGCAGCGACTTAGGACTTTTGAAATGAAGTGATTGACCTGCCAGTCAGAATTTAACCTTCTGTCATTTTTCTCATTATTTCCTTAACCCAAGATTTAGTGCCTTTTTTTTTTTAAAGGTTTTGGATATATGAGAATTTTAAGCTACCTTTGGTCATTGCTTTAATTTCCTCTCTTTTTTCTTTTTCTCTTTTTTGAGACAAGGTCTTGCTTTGTAGTGCAGGCTGGGTTTGAACACACTGTACAGCAAGACTGTCTCAAAAAACCAAAAAAAGACAAAAAGTGCCCATTGTTCTTAGCATTGTCTCCTTCACCCATTAGCGTGCTTAGCATATGAGTCATAGTTATTTTAAATTCCTGGTCCAGTTGTTTCAAAATCTCTGCGGTGTCTGAGCCTGCGTGTAGTTCTGAGGCTTCTTGTTGCTTCAAACTGATTTTTTAAAAAAGAGGCGCAAAGCAGAAGTTAAAGCACTCATGCTCATAGGCAGCATGGTGGGGAGGCCGCGCTGTTTCTGCCTCAGCCTAGTCCCTGTCACTGTGAAAGCCGGGCTGGCTTGCAGTGAGGGGACTGCAGTGCAGGGCGAGGGCCTGGGCTGGCGGCATGGGCGGCATGCTGTGGGGCTGAACGCTTAGCCCTGGGACCCGGGACTTGGAGCTTGGCCTGTCTGCTGTTTCTCCCGGGGAGGTGAAAGGACAGATGCCTGCGGGGCTGGAGGGGGCTTCCTTCCCTGAGGGCCGTGGCTCTGAGGAAAGCGTTTCTCCAGACCCAGCAACGCTCCCTTCTGCCTGAGCCGGTTCTGTCCCTTCCCCTGCTAGAAGGACCCTGGAAAAGGAGGGAGGGCGCTGCACTGTGACCCTGGGGAAGGTGTGGGGCTGCCTGATAGGGGCTGAGCCAGTTGTCAGTGACAGTTCAGGTGCTCAGCGGGCCAGAGGGAACTGGTTCTGGTGCTTCTCCAGTGGGGCACCTTTCTCTCTGTCCACTCTGTCTCTCCACTCTGGGCCAGCTCGGAGAAGATATGTTGCCTTTTTGCAGTTTGTTCAGCTTTTTAATTTTTTTTTTAGTTTTTTGAAACAGGGTCTCACTATGCAGTTTAGGTTGGCCATGAGCTCACTTTGTAGCCCAGGATGGTCTTGAACTTGCAACGATCTTCCTGCCTCAGCCTCCCAAGTGCTGGAATTACAGATGTGCACCACCACACCCGGCTGCCATTACCTCTTTTAGCTTGCTTTTCCTTTGGCTTTTTGAAGAAGACCTCGATCCTCCCTAACAGTCACTGCTTGCTTTATTTCTGTTACCATGTGTTTAGTGTTCATTCCTGAGGAAGAGAGGCTCCCTGAAGACTCCTTCCTATCTAGGTTTCCCCTTACCTTGGGGCCTGTTTATTAGGTGTTTTCTTTTGTAACCACCTCACTGTGATGCAATTCATTGACCAACTAATTCGCCATTTAAAGCATATAGCTTGGTGGTTTCTCGTGTATCAGAGTTGCACCCACACAGCTTCCGAGCACTTCCTAACTCAGAAGCCCAAGCCAGTATGTGCGCAGTGCCAGAGCCTGCTGTGCTGGAGCTGGAGGGGGCTTCCTTCCCTGAGGGCAGTGGCTCTGAGGAAAGCATTTCTCCAGACCCAGCAATGCTCCCACCCCTGTGAGTTGACTGCCCTGGGCCTTGCGTGTCGATGGAGTCGTAGATTCTGTGGCCTGTTCTGATCCCCATCTTTCCCTTAGCGTGAGAATGGCATATTTGTCTGTGTTGCAGCACACCTTCATGCTTGCGGGCTTTTTTGCTTACTCCTCCATCCATCCAGGGGCTGCAGAACCCACATTTTTTTGCCCGTGCGTTTGTATGAGACGTGTCTGCCTTTGGCCATTGTCAGGAATGCTGCTTGAGCACTGAGGGGCTTCGTGGATCAGGTGTCGCTCTGTTGAATGCTTGGAAAACTGGCCAGGCTGTCTGTAACGTGGCGGCTCCGTCTGTCCCCACAGCAGTGCGTGGGGAAGGCTGGTTCCTGAGCGGACTGTGCTGTCCTCTCTCTCTCTCTGGTGACAGCCGTCCACCGTGTGTGGGGCAGTCTCACTGTAGCTGGATCTGCATTCCCCGATGACTGTCCCATGCCTTTGAGGCATTCTTGCCTGTTTGTTGATTACCCTGCCTTCCCGGAGCAGCTGCTTGGGTGCCCGTCCTTTCTCCGCTCTCGCTCATTTACGTGGCTTGATTTTTCCTGTGTGCTCATCCCCGTCCCTTCTTCTTCCTTCACCTGTTGCACACTCCTAGGGGAGTGCTCGCGCCTGGCTGTGACGCTCACATGAGTTAGGTCAGATGCAGGGCTGTGGGCCCACCCCCTTCCAGTGCCCCTGTGATGCCAGCCCTGGCACTGCCTTTCCTCCTGCTGTCACTGCCGGTGACAGGGCTCAGCTGCCACAGGGGTGTCCCCTCACCTGCGTGCACTCAGCGGCTACATTGTCTGTCGGTTCCCAGAGAAGTGCCTGGTCCCGGAAGCTGCCGCCCAAGCCCCCCAGCTTCTCCCAGCATTGTGCTCGTCTTCTTGTCCCTGCTGGGAAGGGAACTAGCAGCCCGCTCGCCTCTCCCTGTTTGTGCCCATCCACTCTCCATTCAGCGAATGCAGATTGTTCTTTAGTCCGTGCCAAGCTCTCTCATGCTGGGAAAGTCCCTGCCCTCCTGGAGCTGGCCCCTTGGGAGGGAGATGGCAGCAATAGCTCACTGTGCCCAGGTCTCCTCGCCCGGTGCGCTCTGGGCTGGGCAGTGTGCTGCTCTGAGGGTCGCTCTTGACCGACTCCGGGTCAGCCAGGAGGAGCAGGCTGGTTCAGGCTCAGCACTGAGGGCCGCAGCGAGGCTGGTGTGGGTGGTTGGGACACTGTAGTGGCAGAGGAATGGGGTGGCAGGGCCTGGGCCTACAGGACCCTGCAAGTCCCAGAGGAGCCATGGAGGAGTCAGGGCCCGCAGAGCAGATGTGTGTATGTATGTATTTTATTATTTCTTTTGGGTTTTGATATAGGGTCTCACTGTGTATATGTAGCCTAGGTTGGCCTCAGACTTACAGCGATCCTCCTGC
>NW_004955415.1:26888162-26901251 GCF_000276665.1 Chinchilla lanigera
AAAAAAAAAAAAAGATTTCAAGCATATCAAAATGCATATGAGTCAAATAACTGGGAATAATACTGGGCATTTTCTTGACTTTGTTTTTTTGTCTTTTGGGGACAGGGTCTCGCTATGCAGTTCAGGCTGGCCTTGAGCTCACTTTGTAGCCCAGGCTGGTCTCAAACTCGCAACAGTCCTCCTGCCTCAGCCTCCCTAGTGCTGGGATTACAGGTGTGCGCCACCACGCCCTGCTGTGTGTGTTTCTAAAGGAAGCACCTGGCCTCTGTGATCCTGTGGGGTGGGGATGGCTGCAGAGATGGACAGGAGGCAGCTGCAGTGGTGGCCAGGCAGAGGGAAGAGTGGCTTAGTGAAAGGTGACAGCCACAGGGCCCACAGGTTTCACCATGAGACTAAAAAGGTGCTGAGCATGTTCTGTGGCCTGGTGGCTCATGGCTGGTGTTCCAGTGTCCTGGTTCTGCATTGGGAACCACCTGGAGCTTAGTGAGTTTACAGTTTCCTCTGGGCAGACTGGGCTCAGCTGGGCGGTTCTTCTCCTTCAGGTGCCCCAGGAAGGGTCACTCACATGACTGCCTTTGCCTGGGACCTGGCTTGGACCTGAAATGCTTCTCTTCTAGGTTTGTCTGTCTCTTTGTGGCGTCTGGTCTTGGCTACCAGTTGGCTCCTGTCCCAAGATGTTGCCTCTGCTGCCCTCCGAGTGGTCACAGGCATTCCTGAAGCTGCCCAGTCTCCTGGGGAGGGGAAATCAGCTCTGTCTCAGACAGGAGGAGCCGCTCCCTCCTTTAGGGCTGGGAGGAATCGTTTATGGCTGTTTGTAAAGCATCACCACAGCTTTAACTGTTACTTTGAAACTTCAAGCCCCTGGAAGCATTTCAGAGTTGGCCTTTGAAAACCTTGGTGTCCAGGTTGGGAAAGTATGAGAGTGAACTACAAAGGAAGAAATCTTGCTCTTCTTTCAACAGTTATTTTCTACACTAAGATGAAACTGAGTCTACAAAAACAACTCAGGTTTCTAAACTTCATCTACCTCTTGGCACTAAACCACTGTGTGAATGTGCCTTTTCATCTCCCCTCTGCACCCATTGCTATAAAAGTCTAATTGTGCACATTCTGTTAGCACATGGCTGCAGGCCCGGGCGCGCTCCCTGCTAGCAGCCACCTCCGTGCGTCTCTTGGGGCACACAGGGGACACCAAAGGCCCTGTTCTGCAGAGCCTTCTAGGAACCAAGTTGGGCCTCCTTGCTTTAGGGATGGTAATCTACACCACTCCCATTTTTGCCAAATTTATATATTGAAAAAAGGAGATTTTGTAAATATCTGGATATGTGGACAGCAGTAATTGCCCCCTGCGCTCAGGATAACATGGTGGTCCTATAACGTGACTCCGGTGTATGTGAGCTCCTCAGGCCTGGTGTTGGTTAACATTAGCAAGTGGTGGAAGGCAGGATGTAGACAACAGGAGCTAGGAGAGGCCACAAGTTCAGCCTAAGTCCTGCATTTCACTCACTGAAATGACAAGATTTATAAATAACTTCAGAGTTTTTAAACTTGCAGGGCATGGTGGCACACATCTGTAACCCCAGCACTCGGAAGGCTGAGGCAGGAGGATCATTCCGAGTTCGAGGCCAGCCTGGGCTACAAAGTGAGCTCAAGGCCAGCTTAAACTGTATAGTGAGACCCTGCCTCAAAAAGACCAAAAAAAAAAAAAAAAAAGAAAAGAAAAGGAATTTTTAAACTTGTTTTTGCTTTCAACTTTTAAAACCAGGGTTAAGTTTTTGGATCTCATTTTAGGCCAAAGGACCTCCAAGGTTTGTATTGAAATTTGAACTGTCCAAATAATGTGAAAAGGTCTACTTCCTACTACATAAAAAGATCATAAGCATCACTTCCATGTGGAACTGAACTTTCTGTAACCGCTATTTCCTTGCGTAGACAGCCTTGCCATCCAGGAAGGGCTTTCGGCACCAGACCAGCAAGTTCTTGTATCGCTTGGTAGGCTCGGAGGACCTGGCTGTGGACCAGAGCATTGTCAGCCCCTACACTTCCCGGATCCTAAAGCCCTACATCAGGTATGCGGACAAAATGTGAGGTTGGTCTTGGTCAGGGTATGCAGGGTGAGCTGCACTCTGCTTGCCTGCTGGAGGAATAGAGACCCAGCGGTGTGAGCAGGTGCTGGCAGGGACGTTGGTCCACATCTGCTGTCACCCTTTGCTCACTTCAGGTGACAAGATGATCCTTTGAAACACATATGAAAACCAAGACGTTAACTTGATATTTCCTTGTGATTATCATAAATCACTGTTTTAAATATTAAAGTTGTATATATTTAGTGCTTTGTGAAATGAAAATAAAAAGGGCCTGATGCCTCAGTTGAGTGAGCCAGTATCTGGGCTGGATGTCAGGACCCTTTTCTAATCACTGGTCCAGGTGGTGAACCAGAAGCAGAACTCCCTGGAGAGGCCCGCTTCGAGCAGTGCCGCTGGCTTTGCGATGTGGGCCCAGTGTCTCTGGGCCCCGGCCTGCCACAGTGCTCCAGTCGCCCGGCCCTCCCTGCCCAGCCCTGGGCTCCAGGTGGACCTGTGGGCAGGCGGCTGGTGATCCCGCCAGCATCTAGAGCAAACCATGGGCTGTCTGTATTTCTTCACCTAGTATGGCCCCTTTAGGTGATGAGGGGCTTGGCCCATGAATTTCAGGTTCCATGCCCAAAAATGTGTTTTAGCTGTAATGAAGCTAGTTATCACAGAAAGTAGTGCCAATTAGTTTAAGATTTCAAGCTGGGTGTGGGGGTGCGTGCCTGTAATCCCAGCACTCAGGAGGCTGAGGCAGGAGGATTGTTGCAAATTTGAGACCAGCCTAGGCTACAAAGTGAGCTCAAGGCCAGCCTGAACTGCATAGTGAGACCCTGTCTCAAAAAGACAAAAAAAAAAAAAGATTTCAAGCATATCAAAATGCATATGAGTCAAATAACTGGGAATAATACTGGGCATTTTCTTGACTTTGTTTATTTTCTATGTGCTGGAGGCGTGATTATGAAACAAAGCCACCCAAACTACAGCTCCTGTCCCAGATTCGTTCCTACCTGCACAAGAGTGATCCTCACTGGACACCAGAGCCCGACGCACCTCTCGATTACTGCTATGTGCGGCCAAATCATATCCCAACGATCAACTCTATGTGTCAGGAGTTTTTCTGGCCTGGTATGTTCTTCCCTCCAACCCAGGCAGATGGTTTTCAGTAGACCTCACCCAGGAGTTTTAAATTAAAGTATGCAGTGTGACAGACCCTACAACTTTTCCTCATGGGATTTTTTTATTTGTTTGTTTGTTTGTTTTGCTTTTCGAGACAGGGTCTTCCTCTGTAGTCCAGGCTGGCCTTGAACTCACAGCAGTCCTCCTGCCTCAGCTTCCCAAGTGCTGGGATTACAGGTGTGCACAGCCACACCCAGCTTCCTGGTGTGATTTCATGTAGTTTGTCTCTGCCAACATAGAAATATCAAAATTAAATGACTTTTACTTTTCTGAGATTGAGAAGAAGCCAGCAGTTGCAGTAATAAACAGTGTTCTTGTTTGTTCCTCTTCCCTGTTTGTTTCTGCTTCCAGAATAAAAGATTCATCCTGCTTTGCTTCTACCTTTGTTTAGACACAAGGTAATGTCTGCCACACATACATAGCTTGGGCGTGTTTGGACATTTTTGGTTTTAGCTTAACAGCTCTGTACTTTGTGTGTTTATCTGATCCTTAGAGAGCACAGCCCAGGGGCATTTTTAAAAAGGCAAATTCCCTGATCATAGACTGCAAATAGGAGTAAGGCCAGTAGGATTTGTTATTTTAACTGTCTCCCAAGCCATCGGCTAAAGGAGCACATTTTGTGCTAAACAGAACATGTTCTTGCCAGCCTGCTTAGGAATTACAGCTGACTTCAGATGTTAGAGGAGATGTCATGCAGAGCCACGTCACGCTGACAGTCTGATAACTGCATGTGTACAGTTAGTGGCAGCTGTACACTCTTCTGGGACTGGTACTGGGGCCGAGTGGGATTCTGGGAACACCTGTGACTTCTGCCTTCCTGCTAAGCACTTTTCTTACTTTTTGCCAGGGTGTGTTTTTGTCTGTTTTTTTGTTGTGAGGTTGGGGCGCTCCTACCAAAGAACTCCTGCACTGTCAAGCACCATGTCCACACCAGTCGGGCAAGAGGCCCTGAGACCTTCCTTTTTTTTTTTTGTACTGGGAGTTGAACTCAGGACCTTGCACCTCCCAGGCAGCCGCTACGCCACTGAGTTAAATCCCTGTCCCTCTTGAGACCTTCTTGATGACCATGTCACACACACAGTGGGGAGGCGAAGACACAGCTCAAGCGCTGTGCCGCCTCTCAACCTGCCACCCTGGCTATGACATGTGCTTAGAAGACACTGTCAATTTTGGCATTTTCTGAAGTTCCTTTTTATGATTTGAGTGTGTGGTGTCTGTGGCAATATCTTTGCATCCATTGTGGGGATTTTTTAGCACTCAGGTGTAGCTATAAGTGTGGACCTAGTAACTTGGTGTTGCTGAGTCCCAGAAAGCGCAGGCCTTGAGCTCTGGCCCTCCCTTCATTCAGGCATCGACCTTTCTGAGTGCCTGCAGTACCCTGACTTCAGTGTGGTTGTCCTCTATAAGAAAGTCATCATCGCCTTCGGCTTCATGGTTCCCGATGTGAAATACAACGAGGCCTACATTTCGTTTCTACTCGTCCACCCCGAATGGAGAAGAGCAGGGATCGCGACTTTCATGATCTATCACCTGATCCAGGCAAGTGGTCTCCGCTGGTGACTTAGTGACTTAGCCGCGTAAGTCATGCGACTTACCTTTCAGGGCGCCCTGGGGACTTGGGGGACTTGGAGAGGAGAGGCTGAACCCGTCCTCCCAGCCCTGCCAGGGTAGGTCCTGGGAGACCACGTGAAAGGGGCCAGTGATCACCGCTGCACTCTGAGGCTCCAACCCCATAGTGAGGTCGCTGTTCAGCCCAGGGTGCAGGGAAACCAGTTTGTGAATGCGGAGAAGTGGGCACGGCCCACGCCGGGACTGCTGCCTGCTGAGACTCCAGCCCCGATGCCCTGACCGCCGAGCCAGGCTGCATTTGTGTTTTCACCCGCACCGAGTGCAGCTGCGGCCTTGCTGAGACCGAGTTCTAAGACAGCTCATCCTGTGACTTCTCTCTTTCACCTTTGGAGAAAATAGGCCATCTATTTGTTACTAACAGAAAAAAATGCAGGGGTTTTCTCCCTGGAATTTTTCCGGTAACTTTCTCTTAGGAACTGATAGGTATGGAGGATTGTGTATAATCCTGATGTGGGCAAGATTCACTTTATTTTTTTTTATCTATCTATCTGTTTATTTATTTACTTATTTTTATCTATGTATTTATTGAGACAGTGTCTGTCTTAGTTACTTTTCTCATTGTGGAGATAAAATACCTGACACCCAAAGATAAAGGGGAAAAGGTTTACTTAGCTCACAGTTTGTAGAAGTTTCAGTCCATAATCAGCTGGCTCCAAGGCAGGGTGACACATGGCAGAAGGGCAAAGTTTGTGGTGGCACAGAAGACAACAAAAGCAACAAGGGAGAGCCAGGACTCTTTCTGTCCCTTATATTATATGCAGGCCACCTGCCCTAGGGCGGGTGTAGCACTTACACCCTTAATCTCAGCATCAGACCATGAATTAATCACACATTCTAGATTCAGCCACCTCTGAAAAGCCCACCCCCCATGACTGCGTGAGGCTTTGGGGGGACATCCAGACACAAACCGTAACAGGATATCTGTCAGGTCAGGCTGGCCTTGAACTTGCTATGTGGCCCAGGCTGGTGGGTGGCAGTCGTTGGTATAGTCTGGTACTCTCTCTTTTGTCCCTGAAATGCAGATGCCTTTGGATGGGGAGAGGGACACAGAAAGGACACGGTCAAGTGACCTATACCAGAGTTGTTACTTAGAGGCCTCGGGGTAGTGAGTGTGATGGAATTATAAACAAACAGTAAAATTGACCAAATGTTCCCAGTGGTCCTTTGTCTTAGGTGGGGGAACAATGCCCCGTCACCCCTAGGCTCTTTGGTCTCAGGACGCGTAGATAAGTGGCAGAATGTCCTGTGGTGTGAGTGGTGCTGTGTGCGTGCACACAAGCCCCTGCCCGGGAAGGGCTCCTGCATTCCCATCCAGTGTTTCCCGCTCTCTCCACAGACCTGCATGGGCAAGGATGTGACCCTGCATGTCTCAGCGAGCAACCCCGCCATGCTGCTCTACCAGAAGTTTGGCTTCAAGACTGAAGAGTACGTGCTGGACTTCTACGATAAGTACTACCCGCTGGAGAGCTCTGAGTGCAAGCACGCCTTCTTCCTGCGGCTGCGGCGCTGATGCCGTGCTCCCTGCAGAAGTACGTGTCTGTTAGGGGATAGGTCTACATGAGAACCCGCAGGTGACGAGTGTACCCCATGGGTGCAGCCCCTGCGCACAGTGGGGTGGCCCTTCCACCGTCACTCTGGTCCTCTCTGGAGCACCAATAGCTGTGGGTTTCCTCCGTCAGCTCTGCTGCTGTAGGACGCTGCTATCCCCCGCCGCTGGCTTGCAGGAGCAGAAGCCCCTGAGCTGCTGCTCTTGGAGAGAGCCCGCTGTCCCAACCCAGTGTGAAAGCAGTGACCAGGAGGCTCCACGCTGCCTGGTGACAGATGGGCGATTCTGGAAGTGGCTGCTGACCTATCCCCAGCTGGTACTGTGCTGTCACTGAGTCCAGGAGGCTTGCAGGGCCCCAGAGTTCTGTGTCTCTTTTGCTGACCTCGGTCACAGCCTGAAGAATAAAAGTCTGTGTTGCTCTCCCTGTTGGCGTCCTTAACTTGGCCTCGGTGAGGACGCAAGGGTTCCATTCTCCCTGCGCCGGAAGCTGCCTTGGGGGCTGAGCAGCTGAGCTGGCTGCTGATTCCCCAGGAGAGCGAGAGAAGGCTGGGGTGGCCTTGTCTGCAGGACCTACAGTGCTGGGTGGGAGAGGCGCCACCGGCTGCAGTGTGGACCCCAGGAGCCTTTCCAGGAGCCGCAGGTACTTGAGCCCCACCTGGCATCACAGCAGCTGGGCTGCTTGCCCTGCCTCATCGAGAGCTGTGGGCTGCAGAGCCAGGGAGAGGGTGCGCCCCGCAGAGAACCACCGGTGTTCCTGTTCCTCGTCCATACCCACAGAGCTGGCAGCTTGAGGGGCGCCCTGGCACCTGGGCCCTGTGTCCCTCGTGCAGGAATCACACCGTTCTCCATCTGTTTGCTTTTCCCTCTTCCTTCCTCCAAGTTTTCTGCCTAGTCAGGGTTTTTGTTAGTCCCGTGAAATAAAATCAGAAGCCGGGAAACCAGCTTGTAACTCTTACCCGTGGAGGTTGAGGTTGGTTGTGGCAGGTGCCTGAGGAAGGTTGCGCTTGCGCTGCCCGACTCCCTGATCCATGTTTGTAAGTCATGAACATTTTCACTCGCATGTGGACTCAGAATGGTGCTGCCAAGGCCACCACCATGCTTGGCACTGACTGGAGGCCACACTGTCCATGCTCAGCTCTGATCCACAATGGGGAAACTTTTGGGGGGCATGGGGTCTCATTATGTACCCAAGCCAGCCTTGAACTCACGGCGATCCTCCTGCCTCAGCCTCGCAAGTGCTAGGATTACAGGCGTGCGCCACCCTCCCGGCTCCATTGTTTTATAGTAGCATTTCTTTGCATTCATTGTGTCTGCTGTTCATCTCAAAGGAATAGGGGAACCATGGCAGTTTCTCCTCATCTGTTTAAAGGATTTCTTCCTATAGTTCAGGTGGGGACCTCACCCTGGTCCTCCCTGGACAGCCTGTGAGCCATGTCTCCAGAATTCATGTCACGAGGTATTACAGCAGGGCTACCGTGGGAGGAAGGGTGCCCTGGGGAGGGCACAGGATGAGGGTGTGCAGGGGCCCTGTGTGCTACTTGGATTTTTGCCCCTTCCTGTAAGTCTGCAGTCACTTCCAAATTCAAAACAAAACAAAACATCTTTTCCTGGCCCTCAGCAGGTCCTCACCCATGCCAGGAGTCTGAGGCTTGGAGGGAGGACGGTCACCTGCTCTCTGGGGTCTTTGCCCTGGCTGGGGCCTGATCCCCACTGTGCCTCTCCGAGTGGTCCCCAAGCCACGTGCCGGCTCCTGCCCAGCCCTAGCTGTTTTCACTCCTGGGCTCAATCGATGGCCTCTCAGACGTGTGAGGCGTGTGAGGCGCTGCGAACTGCCTGGCCTCAGGGCTTGAGTGTGAGCCAGCTGCCGTCATCTCAGCTCTGACACGGGTTCCTTGCCCAGGCCCTGGGCCGCTCAGCCTTTGTCACTGGCCTGCTCTGGAGGAACCAGAAAGACCTGTTCTCGCTTGTCTTTAGGTGAAAGTGGACTTGTTCCTTGATTCCATTTTCTCTCACTCTGTTTCAGTGTTTGTGCTATCACAGTAGTGCTTATGCTTCTGGAAAACCATTCACTGATTTTAGTACCGCAAAGTCTTAAATTCCTGGGCCAGGCGTGGTGGTGCACAGCTGTAATCACAGCACTCAGGAGGCTGAGGCAGGAAGATCAGTGAGCTCAAAGCCAGCGTGAACTACATAGCAAGACCCTATCTTAACAAAACAAGAACCGTGGGCCTCTACGAGGAACACAGGTGCAAACTAATGTTTTGGGGACATAATCGCTGATTCCCTGGGGCTGGAGGAGAGAGGCAGGCCATGCACTGGGGAGGCCACAATTGAGTCAGGCAGTGAACTTTGTCCGCAGGTGGTAGGAGCCGCACCTCTTAAGTGGTGTAAACAACCACCCACCCCAGCTGTCTCAGCCAGCCAAGACCAGAGGCAGTGTGTCCCCAGGGACACCACTAGCAGCTCCCCGGCCAGGTGACCTTAGGCAAGTAACGGCTTGAGTTCCTTATCTGTGACAAGGATTGTTGGTGTCCAGTGACGTAATGTAAGTAAAATCTCCACCACCAGTTGCCTTACCCAACACCAGTCCAGAGCTTGTGTCCCATGGTCATACCCCTTACTAGCTCATTGTACGTGGCCTTGTGCAAGCAACTTAATCTGAGTCTCCTTACCTGTCAGCATGGAATGAGGTGACATAAGTAGAGGTCCTTCCTGGCACAAGGCACTTACAGCAACTGTATCCGTCAGCTGTGGCTGCATAAGAAACATGCCAACCTCCCCCGGGCATCAGCAGTGAGCATACCTTCTTGTCACAGGTTGGGCAGGCTGTCACTGCTCTAATGCAGTCTGTGTGTATAGCCCTTCTCACTCAGCACAGTCATGGGCCCACAGCTCTGTGGTGAGGGTACAGTGGGGGCAGTGCACCAGGCCTCATGAGCTGGCATGACATCGTGCTGCCTGCTTCCCAGAGCCGAAGCACAGTGTCAGCTGGGAGGGAAAACACTGAGTGACAGGGAATGGAACATTAGAAATGGTGTACGAAGTGAATTAGCAGATTAGATGGAAGTAATTGTTTTGTTTTGTTTTCAGACAGGGTCTCGCTACGTAGTTCAGACTGGCCTTGAACTCACAATGTAGCCCAGGCTGGCTTTGAACTCCGGGAAATCCTCCTGCCTCAGCCTCTTGAGTGCTGGGATTATAGATGTGTGCCACCTCTCTACACCTGGCTGTTTTATTGTTTAACATTGTGAAATTCAAAATACTGTCTAATTTCTCTTGTGACTTCTGTTTTGATCCACGGTTTATTTAGACATGAGTTGTTTAAGTTCCGTATCTTTGTGGAATTTCCATTCTGTTACGACTACTTGAATTGTCTTGGGACCACAGAACATGTTTGGTGCCAGTCAAATGGACTCTACTTGCTGGCCAAGCGATACTGATGTAATCAGGGGCCTCTGTGCATAGGTAATGCCCAGAAGCACTGGGAGTAAGTTGCATGGTGCATATGACTCACTCTCAAATGGGTCAGAAGGAAAACCCATGCATGCGTGCGTGTGCGTATGTGTGTGCTTGTGTGTGTGTGTTGGGATAGAATGGTTACAGGTGAAGAATATGCAGGTATCCTTTGTACTGCTTTTATTTCTGCAACTTCCTATAAATTTGCAGTGACTTCCAAATTAAAAAATAAAGCCATACATGGTGGTGCACGCCTGTAATCCCAGCACTTGGGAGGCTGAGGCAAGAGGATCGCCCAGAGTTTGAGGCCAGCCTGGGCTACATAGTGAGTTCAAGACCAGCCCAAACTATATAGTAAAACCCTATCTCAAAAAGATAGATAGATAGATAGATAGATAGATAGATAGATAGATAGATAGATAGATAGATAGATAAAAAGCAGAAATGAAAAGCCAATAGCCTGCCCTGCCGTATCCAGCCCTCTAGGGATATATCCTTGCATACTCTTACGGTTTGAGTCAAAAATGTTCCCCAAAGGCTATGTGTTCAGTGGTGGGGCTTTGGGAGGTGATTGGACATGGGGTGTGAACCTATGGATGGACCCATCTCAGTGGGATGTGTCTGGAGGCCCTCGGGCCTCAACTCTGGAGGGGTCACCTGTCCTTTCCCCATCTCTGATTCCCCTTTCACTGTTTCCTGGCTGCCACCTACCAGTGTCCGTTTCTAGCATGATAAACTCAGTTTTGCTCTCCACCTGAGATGGGGCCCCTCACACGGCCCTGGGACGTGCCCTCACATCCAGGGCACTCGAGTGCTCATGCCGTGACTCCAAGCTATGAGTCGCTTAACCCCATTGGGTCCCTTAGCAGTGACCACAGTCATTCCTCATCCAGCTGCCAGGAAGCTCGGTGTCTTCAAGTAATGGCCTGTCCTGTGCCTGAGGCTCCGGCGTGGGCTAGGCTCAGCTGAGCATCCTCTGCTCCGGCACCTCAGCGCCTGCAGTTGGCTGGTGCTGGCGGGAGTGGCCCAGGTGGTCACCACCACGCCAGTCTGGACTGATTTACAGGTGAGAGGTGACACAGGGCAGGGCTGAGCGTGGGAGATGGTGGCGCCAGACCTGGCATGTTGCGTTGCCATGTTTTGTTGGCCAAAGCAAGTCCCTAGGTCAGCCCAGACCCACGGGGTTGGAAAAGGGACCTGACCCCCTTGGGAGGAGCGGAAGAGTCACGTTGCAAAGGGCGCGACACAAGGCAGAGTGAGGGCTGTGGCTCATCACGTTTTTGTGGGTCCATGGAGTGAGGAGTTGGGAGGTCACTGAAACTCCATGCCTCACCGCCAGCCAAAAGCAGGTTTGGACGCTGACAGCTGTGAGCCAGTGCCTGAGTGTTCGTCCCCTTTCCTGCTTGCGGTGTCCATGAGGGCTTCCTGACTACTGCAGCCCCCTGAGCTCACTGTGTCTGGAAATCCCCAAGGCTCATGGGTGTCCTCAAGAAGAAAGCCAGACTCCTTAGGGACGACCGGAAGTTGAGGGGTTGTTAATAGAAGGTTACTGGACGGGCAGGTGGGTGGAGGGTACAGAAGTAGGTGCTTGAGTGGGTGACTGGATGGATGGATGGGTGGGTGGATGGATGGATGGGCGGATGGGCGGACGGACAGATGGAAGGGCAGACAGATGGCTGTACCAAGTTTCTGGACACTGACCCTTTCCAGTACGCAGCATCCTCGTGGCAAAGCTCCTTTCCAGGTGGCTTTGCTGATTCTTCACCTTCCTCGGAATGAAATCTCCGCACACCCCGTGCTTACCCATGGTCATCCTTGTTGGGAGTTTGCCTGAGGGGCTGGTGCTCCTGGAGAGTGAGACTCCAGATCTTAATCGTCTCTGCTCTTACCCAGCCAGCAGCAGCGGCTGGACAGCAGGGTGTATGGTGGACCCACATTGGAGGGACAGAGTGTCCACGGCCGCGGCCTCCACCCTCACAATCACTCGTCACTGCGTGACCTTGGGAGAGCCTCCCCTCCACCGCGCACTCTCCCTCTGAGCTCCACCCCAGGCCTCTCACCCTTGCTTTACTGAAACCAAAGAGAATAATGGTACAGTGGCACCTCGGTTCACGAGCTCAATTCTCCATGATTCTGACTGCAAACACTAAACTGGCTGAGAACCAAATCAAATTCCCCCATGAGGCCAACATTGAAGCTCACTATTGAATTTGATTCCATTCTAGTCCAACTCGGTATTTGACCAGAATGGTGGAGGGAATAGAGTTCGTGAACCAAAGTACCATTGTATCGGGATCATTGTGATGAGTAAATGCATGGGTATTACAAGGGCTGACAGAAATCTAAAGGTGCCACCGTGAATATCTGTTAAAGCATGAAAAGAAAAATTTTTCCCACTTCACTGCTGAGAGCATAGCCGCCTTCAGCCACCACCTCCTGCGTCGACACTGCTGGCGACAGCCTGCTGCCAGCCCGAGGTGGTTTCACTGAGGCACCACCACACCGGTCGTGCTGTGGTCCTTGAAGCCTGAAGTACTGACCCCAGGGCCTCTGCGGGACAAGTTGTTCCTTCCTCTTGCAAAGCCCCGAGTCCTAAGGCTCCCTTGGCCTTCAGCGTGGCGCTCGAGCGTCCCCTGCGAGCCCAGCCTGGCCGCGCTTTGTTGGGTGGGAGGGTTTGGACTTGCTCATTCTCGGAGAATGAGAAGGTGGCAGACAGGCCCTCTGGGGGTCCCGGGCCACACTGAGAGGCTGGCTGCCCCCTTACTGCTGGGCCGGGAGCTCAAGAACAGCCCTGATTGAAGTGGGTTAAGTGGTGGCCTGGGGCCACACCCTGGCAGCCTGCACCGCCTGGTCTGTCTCCACGGAACTGAGTGGCTGCTGGAGTTTGCCTAGGAGGCGCCAGGATGGAGAGGGAGACCCGGGGGCTGGAGTAAATCTGGGTTGGTGCAGCAGGCGGGGTTGCACAGGGCGTCGCTCCAGGCCTGATGTTCTTAGGGATGGGCCAGAAGAAAGAATACTGGCTATTTTTTTAAAAATTTTAAAACATTTTAAAATGTTTGTTAATACATGTTTGCCGGACATGGTGACACATGCCTGTAGTCCCAGCACTGGAGGCTAAGGCAGGAGGATCGTTGCGAGTTCGAGGCCAGCCTGGGCTACAAAGTGAGCTCAAGGTCAGCCTGAACTGCATAGTGAGACCCTGTCTCAAAA
>NW_004955415.1:26901471-26908662 GCF_000276665.1 Chinchilla lanigera
CACTGAGCCCCCTTTTATTTTTTATTTTGAGACAGAGTTTCTTGAAGTCAATAAACTGCTCAGGCTGGACTCCCCCGCCTCCCAGCGGCAAGGTGGCTGGAAACCAGTCACCTCCACGAGCCCTCTGGATGGCATCACCACAGTCTGCGACCCTGAGGCCCAGACTCCCACCGGAGGGGAGGAAGTTTGGTGCTTACACCTCCAGCTCCTGTGTGGGGACGGTGGTGTGGGTCATCAGGGCCTGTCCAAAGCTCCCTGTGACCCAGGGCCCTGGGTGGGCCGGGTGGGCCTGCCCGCCTACTCATGGGTCGCTTTGGGCCCAGTGACAGTGTTCTGAAATGGTATGACAAGGATGGTTACACAGCCCTGTAAATAGATCAGAAAGCACTGAACTGTGCACTTTGGAAGGGACAGATTTCACGGCAGTAAATTATACTTCAGAAAGCTGTTGGGAGAAAAAAAATCACCCTTGGTTAATTGCGGTAAGTTGCTGGTTTTTATAGCAAAGCTAATAGCCAGAGACACCATGACCTACGTCAGGCCATTTGGGCCCATTTGAGGCTGAGTAAGAAGCCTAATAAAAAGGCACGGAATTCCCAAACCCAAGTAAAACAAATCACTGACTGTTGTTTTACCTCTATTTAGAACTTTTATAATGATATATTTTGTTAATGTGGGGCTTCATAATATTACAGGGCCTCCAAATGTACACCCTCCAGGGTATTAAACCATTTTTTTTTTATTATCATAATCTGAACTTTTGAGATTGGGGCTACAGCCAGACATGGTCACACACACCTGTAATCCCAGGACTCGGGAGGCTGAGGCAGGAGGATTGCTGTGAGTTCAATGCCAACCTGGCCTACATAGCAAGACCCTGTCTCAAAAAAAAAAACGAAAGACTGATGCTACAGAAAGAAAGGCCTGAGTTTTCCTGTGCACACTCTCCACGCCCCACCCCCGCCAAGAAGGTTAACCCAGGCGAATACCCTCATGCTGTCTCAGGATACTGACAGGGCTGGGGAGGGTCTGTTGTGCCTTCAGGCCCCACATGACCTCTTAGCGCCTTGGTTTCCCCACCTGTGAAGAGGACAGCGAGGCTGAGTCACAGCTTCTGCCTTGTGAGCATCTTTCTTGGCCCCAGGGTGCTGCTGTCCTACAATCCTGCTGGAGCCCGGGGTGGACGTTCCCGGAGGATGGGTCGCGTGTGGTCACTACTCAACTCCTCCTGCCCGTGATGCTGTCCAGCGCCTCCTCGTGGTCCCTGAGAGAGCACAGGTTTAAGTCCAGCCTGACCTACAGAGTGAGACCCTGTCTCAAAACAAAACAGGAGACAAAGTGCATAATACATGAATACATTCTCATGGGTGTACTGAAACCTAGGGGCTGCATGCCTAGATAGTAATTCAGTTGGGGAGGAGCTGACCCAGGATCTGTATCTCTGTTACCTTAGCTATAAGGGGAGCTGTCTGTGTATGATACAGGCTGTTAGCACTTGGGGTGGGGCTTGGAGCGTCCATCTTTAACCTGTGTGGCCCACCTTCCCAGTACTACACTGCTTCACATACAATATTAGAACCATGAAACACTGCTCCCACGGAGGACTGCCGTGTCACCCTCCCCAGATCCAACTGTGATTGTGCTTCCATCCGAGCGGTGCAGGCCGTGTAGAGGTGACTTCCCTAACCTGGCTTTCAGTTCCCGTAGTGAGTCTGGCTCAGGCTGTGTATGTCTTCATGGAAGCAGGTGGGTGTGTTTGGCCCGCATTGCTCCTTGTCAGTGGTCACAGCTGAGCCCAGGGAGGTGGGCCGTGAGACTGTGGGGCTCGGATACCAGCTTGGAGACGAGCTCTCCACTGAGGCCCGTGTGACTCCAGAGAAAGTTCCTTCCCAGAATGGGCCACAAACAGGTTACTCGTTAACCACGACCTGAATCTGGCTGTTCTGTTCCTTTCACAAGAATACTTTGTTCCCTCGTGTACATGGCTCACCTGCCTACCCGCTTGTCTAGCACATCCAGCTGCAATCCTGCCACCATTTTCCTCAATGCAAATGTGATTAGTAAATACTGAGGTTCTCACAAGCACCTACCTGGCAAGGGCAAGGTCCTGAGTTTGATTCCTAGTACCAAACAAAACAGAACCAAACAAACCTGAAGTTCTGGCTGCCTCCTGGCCTTTTGCTCCCTGTGAACACTGGTCATCCCAGATCGCATTTGCATTGCTGTTTGTCTCTTGCTTTTTATTTTTGCTGTGTGCTGTAACACCTTTCAAGAAACTGGACACTTGCTGCAAGTTTTTGGATCCCCAAAAACTTCCATTTTCCTGCTGGGTCAGGGTGTTCCCATGCCTTTGATAGCCATATTTATTAAACCCATTATACTTATCATTTTTGCTTTAAGCAAATTTTCTTTTAAGGCTACTAAAATTTTAAAGTACTTTTATGTACCCAATTATTTGTAATTTATAGTGTTTTTATGCTTTTGTGTACATCCAGTTTTAGATCTGGTGTCCTATTTTCTGTATCATGGATTTCATTTACCATTTTGAGTATAGCAAGTTCTGCTGGTGATTTTTTTTTTTTTTTTTTTTTGGTCTTTTTGAGACAGGGTCGCACTATGCCATTCAGGCTGGCTTTGAGCTCACTATGTAGCCCAGGCTGGTCTCAAACTCACAAGGATCCTGCTGCCTCAGCCTCCTGAGTGCTGGGATTACCAGCATGTGCCACCATGCCCGGCTCTGCTGGTGATTTTTCTCAGCATTTATGTGCTGAGAAATAATCTGCCTTCTTTTGGGGGTGATATTTTTGCTGGGTATAGAATTGTGAGGTTGATGATGTTTTTCTTTCCACATATTTTTTTTTCCCCCAAGACAGAGTCTTACCATCTAGTTCAGGCTGGTCTTGAACTCACTTTGTAGCCCAGGCTGTTCTTGAATTTGCAGCAATCCTCCTGCCTCAGCCTCCTGAATGCTGAGGTTATAGGTGTGTACCACCACGTGGGAGAACAGATAGGAAGATTAAAGCCTAACTGGCCTCTTCTGTGAGTACTAGAGAGAAAGGGGGCATGAGTGGTGCCGACGCAACGCAGGGAAAATTAATATAGCTGAGATCCTGTTTACTCAGGTATGTACTGTGGATGGTGGGAGACAGATGAATCCTGTGTTACTCTGATTGCTTATGCCCGTGTCTCAGCGAATAAAGCTTGGGTACACCAGTTGCTTGGGGCTTTTTGTCAGAGGGAGACGAGTCCCCTACCCCTCCCCACTTTAACCCATTCTTTGTTTCTTTGTGTTTCATCCTCATCACCCCTTGTCAGGTACAAGCTCGTAGGTTGGCCCCCTGCATCACCACACCCAGCTCTTCCCACATTTTATCAGTGTACCTGCACTGTTTGCTAGTGAGAAAATTTCCTGAGATGATCATATGTTTTATGTTTATTTCTCTAAGAATGATGGTCTTTCTATGGCTGCTTTTACACTACTTTGTTTCTGTCCCGAGAATTGAGGGTGGGGCTTTGCCCATGTTCAGCAAGTGCTCTACCATTGAGCTGCATGCCTAGCCCTTTTCATTCTCCCTTCTCCTCTCTGTCTGTCTGTCTATCTATCTATCTATCTATGTATCTATCTATCTATCTATCTATCTATCGTGCCTTTTAGGCTGGCCTTGAACTCCCTTTGTAGCCCAGGCTGGCCTTGAACTCGAGGCAATCCTCCTGCATCAGCCTCTTGAGTGCTGGGATTACCAGTGTGTGCCACCACAACCCACTTTATTGTCTATTTTGAGACAACCTCTGGCTAAATTGGCCAGGCGGCCCTCAAACTTGTGATACTTCTGCCTCAACCTCTGCCAATCTGGGATTACAGGTGTGCATCATCTCACTGAGCTAACTTTTTCTTTTTGTGCTTGGTTTTAAATAATTTGATCATGATGTGCTTTATGTGTGGGGGGGATTTTTTTTTTCATATTTCTTGGTTTTAGCGTTCAGCGAACTTCTTGGATCTGTGTGTTTATAGTTTGTATTACACTTGGCAAACTTTTTTCCTTCTGCTTCTCTCTCTTCTCATCATCAGAGACTTCAATTACACATTTATTTGTCTTAAAGTTACTCCACACTGACCAATTCTGTGTTATTTTTAAGCCTTTTTTCTGTGTGTTTTGTTTTGAGAAGTTTCTATTTTTTATGTCTTCAAGATCATCATTTCTTTTTTGGTATCAGATCTGCTGTTAATTCTACATAGTATGAATTTCATTTCCAACTTTTTTTTTTTTTTTTTTGAGACAGGGTCTTGCTCTGCAGTTTAGTCTGGCCTTGAGCTTACTTTGTACCCCAAGCTGGTCTCAAACTCACAATGATCCTCCTGCCTCAGCCTCCCGAGTGCTGGGATTACAGGCATGTGCCATCACACCCGGCCTTATCTGAGCCATTTCTTACACACTCTCACACACACACACACGCACACACACACACACACACATACACACACACACACACAAAGCTACAAAGTGAGTTCAAGGCCAGCCTAAACTGCATAGTGAAACCCTGTCTCAAAAGGACAAAAAAAAAAAGTGTTTTTAACTTACTACAACCCACTTCAAGTTAATGTTGATTTAATTCTGGTAAGGTATATCAACTTTATGCCAATATGCACCCATCCCCCTCCCCCCACTTCCCATGATGTTATTGTCTTATATACTACATATATTACCTTTTTGACGCTATATTAAAATACCTGAGACAGGCTAACTTATGAAGAAAAGAGGTATGTTTAGCTCACAGTTTTGGAGATTTAAGTCTAAGATTGGGCAGGTCCAGTGGGTAGCTGCAGGATGGTGGTGGGCATTACTCCATCCTGACAGACTTGCACGTAGAGCAAGTGCAGGGATGTACATGCTGAGATACGGAGAGGACTAAGGTTGCTCCTTCTGCAGTAACCCTCTCCTGAGAACTACCAAGGGGCACAGGAGAAGCACTTGGTCTCTTTCCAGGGAACAGTGCCAGCAGGATCCAAGGCCTCCCACCAGGGCCACCCCTCAGAGGTTCTACTGTCTTCCAGAACCACCACTGGGGAACCCAGCCTCTGACACATGGACCCTTGGGTGACATGCAAACCACATTTAGTTGTCCACGTTGTATAACTACACTCACACACATCAGTCTTTACACTCATGCACACATTTGACATTCCCGGCACTTTCATTCTCTCTCATGAATCCAAGTTAGCATTTGGTGTAATTAATGTTGAGCAAGAAATGTTTCTCATTAGACAGTTTCAGAATTATTTTCAATTTTATACAGGATTATCTTTATTTTGTCTTCATTTTTTGAAGAAAAAATTTCTTTAAAGCATTTTATTAGTGAAAAATTGGAAAGCTAAAAATTCAACAGTAGTTTAATAAATGGTGGCACATATAGTGAAATAGCATGCAGCCATTAAAAAAGATGTAGAAATACTTATGACCCAGCAAGATAGTCACAGTACTGTTGAGTGAAAAAGTCATAAAACAACATGTACAATTTGATTGCATTTTAAAAATGTATAAATGCTTGGAAGGGTCTGGAAGGCCATATAGCTAAATAACTGATTTTCCCTAGATGGTGAAGTTATAGGTGACTTTTAAAAACTAACATGGCAAAAACAACAACAACAAAAAAAAAAACACAGCTATGACTTATATTATAAAAGAAGCATTAACAATTGTTAAAAAGCTCTTTTTAAAGGAAGCAGAGCTCAGCAACCTGAGGCACAGGGATGTACGTGTTAGTCACCTGCTCTAACGGTTGTTGGAGTGTTTGATGTTAGTCACCAACAAGAAGGCACCACACGGAGTGGAAATTGCGTAGTGGTTGTGTGTATCTTTCTTAGGACAGAAGGATCCATATTCCTAGACTCCTTCCACAGCAGCCTGGATTCTGAGCAGTATCTTCCACTGACAATAAGCACACCTTACACCTCATACTCACTTGTAGGAAGAGAGCAGGAAGGCTCCTCTACCCTCTAGAGGAATGTAAGAGTTTAGAAGGCAGGAATTTTTCAAATGATGGTAGACAGTAGGCTTCAGGTGAAAGGCAAGTTCTGTTAGTTCTGCAGTGGATCCCAAACTTTAGATTACAGCAGAGTCACACAAATGGTTTTTTTACAACAGATTGCTTGGCCCACCTGCCAAGCTATGTTCAGTAGGTCCCAGGGAAGGTATAGGAATTTGCATTCTGTGTGTGTGTGTGTGTGTGTGTGTGTGTGTGTGTGTGTGTGTGAAACAGAGTTTCACTATGCAGTTCAGGCTGGCCTTGAGCTCACTTTGTAGCTAGGCTGGCCTCGAACTCACAACGATCCTCCTGCCTCAGCCTCCCCAGTGCTTGGATTACAGGCATGCGCCACTACAACAGGCTTAGGAATTTGCATTCTTTTCTCTCATTCAACAAGTATTTACTGAGTACATATCATGAGTAGGTCTTGTGCTAAGATTTGGGAAATTGTGATCAAAGTATTATACCCTATATCTCAGGAAGCCTCCGTTCTACAGTGACAGCTATTATTAAACACATAAATTATACAAATAATTATAATTACAATTATCTGTGTTAGAACATAGTAAAGATTTTTGTCTTAAAAATTTACAAAGCTATCACATGGAGAACAAAGACTAGTTCCAGAGGCCCTTGAAGAAAAAAAGCAAGTATACATGAAGGAAGAATGCTGGAAAATGTAGTAAGGGTTTTTAACCACTTTCCAGGCATTGTAGATACTGCTGTCAGTGACTGGACTGACAGTCACTGCTTTCGTGAGTGCACTTTCCAATTAGGGTGGTGTGGAGGAGGGGCAGGTGTGTCAAGGGTTCGCTCCCCGGCCTCAGGAGCCCTTGGTCATCCCGAGAGGGCTTGGGGCCAAACTGGCTTGAGACCACTTCTCCTGTACAGCTCCTCACTCAGGCCTGAGGAGCACCAAGGGCAGTGCGTTGTGGTTTCAGGGACTCGGGAGGGAGGGAAGAGACTTCTTCAGGACTCCTGTGAACAAGCTACAGAGGTAAGGTGAGCCTTGCTGGCTAACGGAGCGGCTGTTCCTTGTCCTGACCTCCCTGACACTCTGCTCAACAGTTCTCAGAAATTTCCTCCCAATACCACCTTCCCTTCTTCTCTTCTTCTCTTCTCTTCTCTTCTCTTCTCTTCTCTTCTCTTCTCTTCTCTTCTCTTCTC